>NC_059198.1:46415949-46722060 GCF_020615455.1 Coregonus clupeaformis | reverse complement strand
GAGAGAGAGAGAGAGAGAGAGAGAGAGAGAGAGAGAGAACAGAAGCCACACAAAGAGCCAGGCCTGGTGAAAGACCTGTAATCTCGCCTGTAGGTGAGAGTGCTCATCTGGGCCTGAACGATATGGTCTGCATCCCAAGTGGCACCCTATATAGTGGACTACTTTTGACCAAGGCCCATAGGGATCTGGTCAAAAGTAGTGCACCATATAATGGAATAGGGTTCTAGTTGGGACGCGGCTGGAGGTGGAGGGGTGGAGGATGGAGGGGGGTCTGGAATGGAGGTCTCGGGGGAGAGTGGGGAGGGGGAGCACAACAGCAGCCGGCCCAGTGGGGGCCAGGCCAACCTCCCCCAGGTCTTAGCCCAGATGAAAGGTCTGGATCTCTGCTAGATAAGGGCAGGATGCGGGGGGTCGGGCCAGCCTCCATAGCCAGCCATGTCCAGCGGGCATGTTCACAGCCACCCCCCATAATCACAGTACTCTCCTCAAGATAACCAGGTCCACAGTCTCTGAGTGTGTGTGGTACCAGGGCCTTAAATTATATTAAGATCTGTCTGGTACTGAATATGAGTGTACACAAGGTATCGGGCATCATCTACAGTTCAGCATCATTATGTCCAACAAATTACAGCAATAGGCTTTTTATATTATTTCTTCATGCACTTTTGTATAAAACTGATCTGACAGCACATGCCAGTTCATTATCAAAACACAAAGAGCTGCATAACACCTGATCATAACACTAGGACTGTTGGGCTAGCACAGACATTGAGGAGTTTACCACATCAGTCACCAGCTTCATTAATAAGTGCATCAACGACATCGTCCCGACCTGTTTGATGGCTCGTCGTCTCCCACAGTGACTGCCAAGGATTACAGGCAACATCCACACTGAGCTAAAGGCTTTCGCTTTCAAGGAGTGGGACACTAATCCGGATGCTTATAAGAAATCCCACTACGACATCCGACAAGCTTATAAGAAATCCCGCTACGACATCCAATGAGCCATCAAACAGTAAAAGCGTCAGTACAGGACTAAGAATCCTACTACGCCAGCTTTGACGCTCGTTGGATGTGGCAGGGCTTGCAAACTATCACGGATTACAAAGGGAAACCCAGCCGCAAGCTGTCCAGTGACGCGAGCCTACCAGACAAACAAAATGCCTTCTATGCTCGCTTCGAAGGCAAGCAACACTGAGCCATGCATGAGAGCAACAGCAGTTCCAGACGACTGTGTGATCCTGATCTCCGTAGCTAATGTGAGTAAGACCTTTAAACAGGTTAACATTCACAAGGCCGCGGGGCCAGATGGATTAAAAGGACGCTTAGTCAGAGCTTGCGCTGTCTAAATGACTATCGCCCTGTAGCACTCACATCTGAAGCCATGAAATGCTTTGAAAGGTTGGTCATGGCGCACATCAACACCATCATCCCAGACACCCTGGACCCACTCCAATTCGCCCCAACAGATCCACAGATGACGCAATCTCGATTGCACTCCACACTGCCCTCTCACACCGGGATAAGAGGAACACCTACGTGAGAATGTTGTTCATTGACTAAAGCTCAGCGTTCAATACCATAGTGCCCTCGAAGCTCATCACTAAGCTCAGGAGCCTGGCACTGGACACCTCCCTCTGCAACTGGATCCTAGACTTCCTGATGGTGAGGGTAGGCAACAGTGGAGGCTCTTCAGAGGAAGGGGAGGACCATCATACACAGTGAATTTCGTACAAATAAAAATGTTGAAACATTTAAAAATCATTTTTAGAGAAAACTATACTAAATATATTCACGTCACCAAATAACTGATTAACACACATTGTTTTGCAATGAAGGTCTACAGTAGCCTCAACAGCACTCTGTAGGGTAGCACCATGGTGTAGTCGGAGGACAGCTATTTTCAATACAAAACCTAGGAGGCTCATGGTTGTCACCCCCTTCCATAGAGTTACACGGTAATTATGACTAGGGCTGTTGCGGTCACCATATTACTGCTACACCGGCAGTCATGAGTCATGACCGTAGTAAAATTTCATGTGACCATTGAGTCACGGTAATACCCTGTTATGCACTCTGGATATGCTTTGGTATTACCCAACTTGCTAACTACCATCAGGTCCTAATGGCCAGGTACTCAGGGCTCTATTGTCCCTCTAACCACTCTGACATCAATGCCAATGCAATCGAAAATCACATCAAACAAGTATCATCAAAACAGTAGGCCTATCACACTTTCAAAACTCACATCACTGTGATGATCAATTTGAAGAAAGAAGTTCAACAGCAGGTTGAAACAGTGTAAAACATGGTTGTTGTGGAGGTTGTTTCAAAGCCTAACACAACGAAATGGACAGCGCTTTCTAAGGTGATGATTAATTCAAAATACCCATACGCATGTTAGAGCTTATGCATATGAGCCCAAGCCCGAAAGAAAAACCTGAATTAAAATGATGATTGTGCCATTATACAATACATAGCCTACCGCATATTACACATGGAAGAAAAACATAAAACAAAACTGATTTAAGATGTCTTTGGTACATAATTGGTCTAGCCTATACTCCAAAATTAAACAAATTAGAGTAATCGCCTTTGAGTGTGGACTGTATTATTATGCATACTGGATGGACTGGTTACCTTATGCTCCAAAATTTCTATCCATGAGTCCAGGATAAAACGTATAGCCCTAGGCGATGCTTTTTGTTCATTGATAGTTAGCCTACAATTAGAGAATTTGTATTTGATTTTGAATAGCCTAGTAATAAGGATTTTTTAAATATTTTCATAATTAATTAGGTGACACATTACCTTTAGCTATACAGAATATCTCACCACCATGCGTTTCCATCTCCTCCTCTCTCTCCTTTATTCCTTTCTCGAGTGCGCAGACGAGCTGTCAACAGTTTAGTGAAATATGTTTTGTTGCGAAAACTAACAATGTTCCCGAACAGATTTCACTTTGTTTCCCAAATAAAGCACTGAGTAGCTGCAGGAACAAGGTTCACCTGTTGGGCAGCGAGAGAAGCTCCTCAAACAGTGGTTTATGTGTGGAGAGAAATTCTCTATGGTTCGATGTAGCTCAGCTGGTAGAGCACGGCGCTTGTAACGCCAGGGTAGTGGGTTCGATCCCCGGGACCACCCATACACAAAAATGTATGCACGCATGACTGTAAGTCGCTTTGGATAAAAGCGTCTGCTAAGTGGCATATTATTATTATTATTATTATAAATAAGTGTTCTTATATTTATTTGTCAGCTGCTCATATTAAGCACATGCTCCGCTATAAAACTGAAGTAGCCTACAAAACGGACCGGCAGGAAAGCGCGCGGCCTCCATTCCCTATTCAAGTGCATACAGATGACACATATGA
Source organism: Coregonus clupeaformis (assembly GCF_020615455.1). NCBI lineage: Eukaryota > Metazoa > Chordata > Actinopteri > Salmoniformes > Salmonidae > Coregonus > Coregonus clupeaformis. Next base: position 46,718,686 of record NC_059198.1, on the reverse strand, counting down.
TACAAGATATATTTTTTATCCTGCCCATTTGATAATGTGCAATTCTAAATCAAAACTAATTTTACATATTAGTAAAGACAAGATTAAATTGAGAATAGTCTGAAAATATGATCACTTAATGAGAGAACAGCTGTGCAGCCTGACCTTGTTTTTTCTACTTTCTCAAATCATCAATAGCCTATAGTCGCACCATGCAGCCCATATATGTTTTGATTTCTAAGACAGTCTAAGTTTTGTATAATTCACAACAAAATTTGCCAAATAACTCTAAATCTAGCATATAGGACCTATTTCAAATGATCACTTTTACGCTCAACATAGCCACTTCATATGCACACTCGCTCCTTAATAGGAAACATTTTATTTCTATTTTATTCAGCTCAATTATATTCTTCTTACTATAAAATCATATAAAATAAAATAATGTCACGGGACTTAGAAGCATATCTTGTCAGCTAAATGAACCTGCCTACAGCCTATGGCATGGAGCATAGCCAAATAACATAGGCCTACAGTAGGCCAACTCATATTCTGTTCTTCTGAAATACATTTTCTTCATATCATGTTTCTTTAGACCTGACTAAAATAAAAAATTGATGTATTGTAATGGTGTATATTAAATTAATTTATTAGTCTTTTTTAAATGTAGATGTTCCAAAGGTGCGGATCAGCGGCTTGTATGCATGGAGGCCTAGAGATGCTAGACATGTTTATGTTAATTAACGGTCAATGACTGTGAGACCGGCAGGCTTTTGCATGACAATAACCGGCTGACAAAAATTCATGACCACCACAGCCCAAATTATGACGACTTCCGGAGGACGTCCTCCCTCCTATCAGCGCTATTGCAGCATGAACTGACATGTTGTCCATCCAATCAAAGGATCAGAAAACACCAGAAAATTGCCAAAAACAGAACCAACTCAACTGTTTATACACTATGATACGTTCAACGTGTCTTTTGAAAAAAATATTTCAAAAGAAATAGTTTCACCATATTAAAAAGAGAGTTCAGTTCACATACCAGGGTTGACCTTAAAATGAGGGACAGATGTAAACTGTGTGTACAAAACATTAAGAACACCTGCTCTTTCCATGACATAGACAGACCAGGTGAATGCAGGTGAAAGCTATGATCCCTTATTGATGTCACTTCTTAAATCCACTTAAATTAGTGTAGATGAAGGGGATGAGATAGGTTAAAGAATGATTTTTAAGCCATTAGACAATTGAGACATGGATTGTGTATGTGTGCCATTCAGAGGGTGAACGGGCAAGACAAAAATATTTAAGTGCCTTTGAATGGCAGGCACACTGGTTTGTGTCAAGAACTGCAACACTACTGGGTTATTCACGCTCAACAGTTTCCCGTGTGTATCAAGAATGGTCCATCACCCAAAGGACATCCAGCCAACTTGACACAACTGTGGGAAGCATTGGAGTCAACATGGGCCAGCATCCCTGTGGAACGTTTTCGACACCTTGTAGAGTCCATGCCCCGACGAATTGAGGCTGTTCTGAGGGCAAAAAGGAGGGGTGCAACTCAATATTAGGAAGGTTTTCGTAATGTTTGGTATACTCAGTGTACATGTCCTATGGTCATAAGTAGTGCACTAAATGTGAAATCGGGTACCATTTAGGATGTAGCCCATGGTATTCAGTGCCATGCAGAGTGGACATACAGGAACAGAAGCACACCACGTATGTCGTTTGCTGTCACCTGGATAAGAGAGAAATCCATTCCAATTACGATCTAGCCGCTTGGCTCTGAATAGGGACGTGGATCAATCAATATCCAACTCAATGGGGGGGGAAAAGAGGATAAACCCTCAGCATTCTCAATTCCCCCAAAAAGCAAGGATTCCATGTGGCCTATTGTTTTTTCAAATGATGTTTCCAACTAATTTGTTTTTTATGTAAAATCTTGCTTAATTGATACAGTAGTGAAGATGTTCTGTCTACTTTTGTGATAAAATCGGATCTGTTCATGCCAACCTCAGTATGTAATGTGTTCCTTCTAAAAGGCCAAATATGGCTGTAGACTTCCGTAGACTAGAGTGATAATTATGTCGGAAGGAGCCACCGTGGACAGAGAGGTATTCATTTCCTGTGCAGAAGAGAGAGGAGAGGAGAAAGGCAGGATGCTGTAAACCAGCCAATCACCTTTGACCTGGCCTCGCTGTTGACGAGGACATGTGTGTGTGTCATTTCCATAACACTGTCAGGGTTCTCTCACGGCTACACGCACGCGCATTTCCTCCTGGATGATCAAAGTTGTGTGTTTTTGTGTGTGTGTCACACCAACGATCCTGTCTGTCACCAGGCCTAGGTGATGTCACTGTCAACTACGTGTTAGAAGAGAGAGAGGAGTGCTGGTGTAGTGTTCTTTTCTCAGCTTTCTGGATGTCTCCCAAATTGCACCCTATTTCCGTATAGTGCACTATATGGGCCCTGATCAAAAGTAGTGGACAATAAGGAAATAGGGTGCCATTTGGTGCCATTTGGGAAGCATACTCTGGATGAGACTAACATTCCCAGAGGGTCAAGGAGCAGGAAGTGTGTGTTAGTCATTTCACAGTGTTCCACACTAAACCTTTACCTGACCTTTCACTTCTCCAATACATTTGGACCCACTGTGTCTCAAATGGCACCCTATTCCCTATGTAGGGCACTACTTTTGAACAGGGCCAATTGGGCTCTAGGCAAAAGTGGTGCACTAGGGAATAGGGTGCCATTTGAGACGCAAACATAGAATAGATCAGACATTACTAAAGAGTGGTAAGAAGGAAGAGGGGGGGTTGTGCTGTCAGTTGTTAGTGGAGGTAGAGAAAATATATAGATGTGAGCCTAACTAGTATAGAAAGATTGGAAAGCACAAGACGGAAGTGCAGTAACAAGTGATGTGTTGCTCTCCTTACAAAGTAGGCTTTCCCTTTCTCTCCTTCCCTCCCTCTTGCTCCCTCCCTTTGTCTCTCTCCCTCTCAAAGGCACACACACACACATACATTCCTTAACTCATTCACACACACAACCTCTCCTCTAGTGCTGGCTCACAAACTATTTTAATGAAGCACTCCAGCAGCGGCAACCTTGAGAGGGCCACTAAGAAAACACCTGCTTCTCTAGTCCCACCTTAATGATCACGCAACAAAACACAACCAACACGACAGATCACATCACGACACAACAGGACACATCAAAGCTAGGAAGGAAGGAATCTTGTGGCTTTCTAATTTTAGGCGCTATGTACTGTATACACCACACATATGAAATGGTAGAACGTGGGGTGGAGTCAGAGAGGTGGGGAAGTTCTCCATCTTTCCCTAGCTCTCATTGTTTCTCTCGCTTTCTCTACAAATACACACCTCTCTCTCTCTCTCTCTCTCTCTCTCTCTCTCTCTCTCTGAACAGAGACCAATAAACAGAGAGAACGGGAGGAGGAAGGAGAGGAAGAGAGGAGAAATTAACATCCCTCCATCTAACGGCAGTGCACCTCTATCAGCGAACTGGGGTGGTGAAGGACTGCACCAAGGCACCTTAAGGAGCTGTTTGAAGTGAAGGGCAGCTTCATGCTTCAGAGAAGGGTGATCTTATGGTGGGGGTGTGGTAGTGCTAGCTGCACCAGGTATAGCTAGCGGAGGGCCTACAGTAAGAGGCACCCTGACTCTGTCCTCTTTTCTTTAATGATGACTGCTCCTTGAGATCAAAGGAATATGCAGATCGTCCCACAGGTTCTCCTCCTCTAAGAGGTGATATGAAGTTTCTAAAAGCAGGTCATTTCAAGTTAAGGCAACATTCTCTTACTTTACATAGAGTAGCCTGTAGTATTAGTACATATTATGTAGAACCTCATACTAGTATAAAAACAGGTATTGTGGCTTTGTTTGAGCACCTGTATACAGATGAAAGCTTAGCTCAAATTCCATACACTAACAATCACTAACACAGACAGACATGCGTGCATAAATGTGCAAATGCACACACACACACACTAAAGACCCAGAAACAGCCTACACAGCCTGCACAGACAACACAGCCAACTCCTGTTTGTGTGTGTGTGTGTGTTTGTGACATTAATGCATATTGAATGTACTAACTGAATGAGAGGAATTTTGCCTGAGCTGAAGAATGACGCTCATAAGACCTGGATTCAAACTATATTTTAAATCTTTCAAATACTTTGTTTGAGCTTGCCTGGTGCAATGGAACCAATGGAATAGTCCAGAAACTGCAAAACCTGCCCATCTGACACTCCAATCAAACACTAAAAAGCATTTGAATATAAATCAAATACCACTTAAACCTGGCTGGTTAGTTAGCACTGAACTGAAGAACACAGTGCTCATTCCTGAGGTATAGGGAGGGAAAGGTGAAAGCCCATCTCTCTCTCACAGAGTTAGAAAAGGTTACAGCACTAATTGAACAGCTGCTCCGGAGTCTTTGATGGGCATTAGAACCTGGGAAACATTGTCTGGCAGGATCAAAGGGAACCCTGGATAATTACTGTAGTTACTTTCAGTGATGCTGTTAAATTAACCACAAACACACATAGATAGACAGACAGACAGACAGACACAACCGTACCCTTACTAGCTAGCTTTAATGGGCTACAAGCCCTTTCTCGGAGGAGGGGGCAGCACTGTGCTAGGTTAGAGAGAAAGAGAGGAAAGTACTAGGCTAAAGAGAGGAGAGCAGGCATAAGGCAGAGGGAAGACAGTGGCTGTGTCTCAATCAAAGGCAGCTAGCTTCCTTTCCTTGTGTCCTTTCCTCCATGAACACTGACCTATCAGGGCAAGACAGGTGAAAGCCTTCAGGATAAACTCATCCAGTCCTTTCAGCAATTACAGTAAGGCATTGATGAAAAAAATAAAAAAGGAGATGGTGAAAGATGTGATGGCTGAGTTAGATTATCTATTTTTAGAACGAGGTCAATGATAGCTGAGGGATTTGACTCTCCTGGGAGGAGGAGAGAGGAGGATCACACAGAGGAGAGGAGATGTGGACGGTTCATTTGGCGCTCTTTTACTCTGGCTGTCTGTGTAAACAGGACATGATGAGGAGCGTGGAGGTACACTTATCCCCTGCCCTGAACATGAAGAGGTATGGTACACTTATCCCCTGCCCTGAACATGAAGAGGTATGGTACACTTATCCCCTGCCCTGAACATGAAGAGGTATGGTACACTTATCCCCTGCCCTGAACATGAAGAGGTATGGTACGCTTTTAGGGGTTTCTCCCCCTTCACTTAGACCTAGTTATTTTACTTGACCAAACAGTGCCTGTTTGACACACAAAGATGTAGAAATATCTTTGTGATGCCTGGAGAGGCGTTTAACATTATTATTACCAATTGGCTTGTTCCCTCCTCTTCCTACCTCTGTTGTGGCCCCTCCTTCCTGTGTTGGGGCACCTCCTCTCTCCCAGCGGCGGTGACAGGGGTCTGATCCTCTCCCTGACCCTCTCCACGGGCCCCTGGAACACAAACATAACAAGACAACTGAGTATGCTGTATATACTGAATGAATGAAACTAAATATACTACTGTAAAACCACATTATCCCCCCCACACACACACGTACGTACGCACAAACACACACTAAAGGCCTGCTGCCCTGCCACTACATTAACCAGAGCGACGCCTTGTTTAGCGTACCAGGTCGGCCGGGCGGGTGGTTGGGGACCCCTGGCCACCCTGTGAGGCTCTATATTAAATAAAGAAAGAGTGCTCCAGTGTGCTCCAGTGTGTAAACTATTCATTTAACACGCCTTATCCTCTTCTAACAACCTCTTAAGGATCGGACCCTTTTTTTCAATTTTCGCCTCAAATGACATACCCAAATCTAACTGCCTGTAGCTCAGGACCTGAAGCAAGGATATGCATATTCTTGATACCATTTGAAAGCAAACACTTTGAAGTTTGTGGAAATGTGAAATGAATGTAGGAGAATATATTTTATTTTATTTTTTTGTTCCATCATCTTTGAAATGCAAGAGAAAGGCCACAATATAATATTGCAGTGCGCGCGCAAAGTTCCAGATTGATCCAGTGAAGCATTGCAATACTGGACTATTTTGTATCAAGTCTGCCAAATGTGCTGAATTGGTCAATTGATACATTTTCAAGTATATAACTATAGAGAACATAGAAAAATTATATGGTAATACGTTTACACACTCCCAGGAATGTCATACATGATGGATCATTAACTTATACACTAACTTTCACACGTCGATGGCTGGGCAGGGTGGGTGTGGAGCCAGAGACAGCAGGGGTTCAAACTGTAGAACCCAGTTCCTACATTTGAATATAAAAATTGCTTTTATCAAACAAAACTATGCTACATTTTATCTTTGGGATCCTTATGATGACAAATCAGAGCAAGATGACTGAATGTAAGTACATTATTTACCTTCAGAGGTGAATGTATCAAACCAGTTGCCGTGATACGTTTTTTGTTGTTGTGCACTCTCCTCAAACAATAGCATGGTATTTTGTCACTGTAATAGCTACTGGAAATTGGACAGTGCAGTTAGAATAACAATAATTTAAGCTTTCTGCCCATATACGACATGTCTATGTCCTGGAAAGTTTGCTGTTACTTACAACAGTCATGCTAATCACATTAGCGCATGTTAGCACAACCATCCCATATAAGGGACACCGATCCCGTAGATGTTTAAACACCTCAGGAGTGAAAATCAGGAGAAAAGGAGGAGAAAACGACAAGGGAGGGAAAATAAGAGAAAAACCTCAGACACTATCATTCACCAGCAACTCAGCAAAACCCTGGGTACATCACTAAGCTCTCGGAGTACTCTGCCAGAGTGGAGAGATAATTCACCCTGACACCTCCATTGTTTCAGAGTAACGGTAATGCACACACACACACACGTGCAGAACAGTGTTTTCAGTGCATATTCATAGAATAATGGCTCTAGATGTCAGGATGAATTATAGAGGATGAGAAGGGTGGACACGCAACTCTGGAATGCTGCCTCTGTTCTTCTGCAGTCTTAAATACTTGTTTTAATTTACAACATAGTGACTCATCTGGGCTAAACAACTTTAATTCTACTTTACAAAGATTAGTTGAAATAAATGCTTAAGTAACCCATATGCAACATATGTAAATAGGAGAGGTACACTAAACTCTAAACATTCAGGGCCTCATCTTGGATTTAAAAGCAAGATCAATGGAGAATCTCAATTAAAAGTGTTTCGTAGTCCAAGACTAGGCTTAGTGTGTGTCCGGGAAACAGCCTCTAAATATAACAACAGTGCTGTAATGTGAGGTCAGAATTTCACAACTTCCGAATACAACCACAGTACAGAAAGTCCTTGAATAACCCATAGTAATATGCATGTTCTTTCCAGAGAGAGAGAGAGTGTGAGAGAGTGTGAGAGAGAGAGAGAGAGAGAGAGAGAGAGAGAGAGAGAGAGAGAGAGAGAGAGAGAGAGAGAGAGAGAGAGAGAGAGAGCGAGCATACAGTTATGAATATAACTATGGTTCCCTGAAGGAGGGAATGAGGTTTCAGGTCCACGGAGTCCAATGGCTCAAACGGAGGTCCACACAGAGCGTCCAGGACCAAAGCCAGGTCCCTCGTCGGTGCCATAGGCTTAGACACTGGTCTGAGCCGACGCACCTCTTTCAGGAACCACACCACCTGAGGATGAGACCCCAGGGTAGAGCCGTCAATCACTACATGACACGCCGACATGGCTGCCATATAAACCTTCAATGTGGAAAAAGAAAGGCCCTGCTCAAAAAGCTCCACAAAATAGCTCTGAAAATGAGAAACTTTTAACCTGACACTAACCCTGAAACACGCGCCACTTATATGTATACATCCCTCTCGTAAAGGGTGCACGTGCAAACTGTATAGTCGTAATCACGTTTGAGGGTAAACCCCTAGCCGACCAATTCAATTTTTCAGGGGCCAAACCCCCAGTGTCAATTTATGCGGTCGTGGGTGCCAAACTCTTCCATGCGCCTGGCACAATAGAATCCGACGACATGGAACCCTCCATGGGTTCCCGCCCAACAGGCGGATGATCTCCGGGAACCAGGGTTGTCTTGGCCAATGGGAGCCACCAGAATCAACAACAGACCCTCCTCCTGACGGACCCTCTCCACGGTGGCCTGAATCAGGTCCACCGGAGGAAACGCATAGAGCAGGGTCCGAGGTCACTGATAGAACAGACGACAATGTGCGTTCTCAAGATGCATAAAGATATAAGTCGGATATACATCGGCCCCTGGGCAACCACCATGGGTCTCCACTCCTGGAAATTAGATCCGCTCCCAAGTTGAGAGATCCGGGAAGATACGTCACCCTCAGGAACAGGAAATGCGCACTGCTCCATACAAGCAGATAACTGGCCAGGTTTTAGGAGTGAGAGAGAGGCCGCGTCCTCCCCTGCCTGTTAATGTGCGCCACCACCATCCTGTTCAACACATGCTGGCACCTCCAACATCAGAAGGAACCGCCTCAGTGCTAGCAGTCAGTAGCCAACACACAGCGCTCCCCATCCCAATAAGGATGTGTCTGTCGTGATCAGCCTGCGGGACACTACCCGGCCCATGAGAACCCTCTACAATAGCAGTCACGGGTCCCTCCAAGGAATCAATGCCCTTAGGCATGACGGGGATACCTTGAGCAACCGATGGCAGTGGCGAGATGCGTCCAGACACGTAGCAATCACCCAGCGCTGGAACAGACACATCAACAGAAGTCTCTGAGGCACCACAGCTATCATAGAGGCCATCAGACCCAATAACCACAGTCAAAAGCGAAAAGGCATCGAGTGCCCCAACTGAAACTGTGCCAGACAGAGCCGGAATGTAACCCTCCTCTGTAGAGATAAAAACACGATTCAAAACCGAGTCCTGAACAAGACCCAGAAACGGAATGCGCTGAGCTATGAACCTCAGAGACTGAATATGGGAAACCCGGTAAGCCCGAAAGGCAGGACCAGAAACTCATAGGAGTTCCTACTGCTTGGTGACCTAAATTGGGATATGCTTAACACCCCGGCCATCCTACAATCCAAACCGGATGCCCTCAATCTCACACAAATTATCAACGAACCTACCAGGTACAACCCTAAATCCGTAAACATGGGCACCCTCATAGATATCATCCTGACTAACTTACCCTCTAAATACACCTCCGCTGTCTTCAACCAGGATCTCAGCGATCACTGCCTTATTGCCTGCATCCGTAACGGGTCCGCGGTCAAACGACCACCCTTCATCACTGTCAAACGCTCCCTGAAACACTTTAGTGAGCAGGCCTTCCTAATTGACCTGGCCCAGGTATCCTGGATGGATATCGATCTCATTCCGTCAGTAGAGGATGCCTGGTTGTTCTTTAAAAGTAATTTCCTCTCAATCTTAAATAAGCATGTCCCATTCAAAAAATACAGAACTAAGAACAGAAATAGCCCCTGGTTCTCCTCAGACTTGACTGCCCTTGACCAGCACAAAAACATCCTGTGGCGTACTGCATTAGCATTGAATAGCCCCCGCGATATGCAACTTTTCAGGGAAGTTAGGAACCAATATACACAAGCAGTTAGGAAAGCAAAGGCTAGCTTTTTCAAACAGAAATTTGCATCCTGTAGCACGAACTCCAAAAAGTTTTGGGACACTAAAGTCCATGGAGAATAAGGGCAGCTCCTCCCAGCTGCCCACTGCACTGAGGCTAGGAAACACTATCACCACCGATAAATCTACAATAATCGAGAATTTCAACAAGCATTTTGTTACGGCTGGCCATGCTTTCCACCTGGCTACCACTACCCCGGCCACCAGCTCTGCACCCTCCGCTGCAACTTGCCCATGCCCCCCCCCCGCTTCTCCTTCACACAAATTCAGACAGCTGATGTTCTGAAAGAGCTGCAAAATCTGGACCCCTACAAATCATCTGGGCTAGACAATCTGGACCCTTTCTTTCTAAAACTAGCCGCCGAAATTGCCGCAACCCCTATTACTAGCCTGTTCAACCTCTCTTTCGTAACGTCTGAGATCCCCAGAGATTGGAAAGCTGCCGCGGTCATCCCCCTCTTCAAAGAGGGTGACACTCTAGATCCAAACTGTTACAGACCTATATCCATCCTGCCCTGCCCTTCGAAAGTTTTTGAAAGTCAAATTAACAAACAGATCACCGACCATTTCAAATCCCACCGTACCTTTTCCGCTATGCAATCCGGTTTCCGAGCTGGTCATGTGTGCACCTCAGCCACGCTCAAGGTCTAAACGATATTATAACCACGATCGATAATAGACTGTACTGTGCAGCCATCTTCATCGACCTGGCCAAGGTTTCCACTCTGTCAACCACCGCATTCTTATTGGCAGACTAAATAGCCTTGGTTTCTCAAATGACTGCCTCGCCTGGTTCACCAACTACTTCTCAGATAGAGTTCAAAGTGTCAAATCGGAGGGCCTGTTTTCTGGACCTATTGCAGTCTCTATGGGGGTGCCACAGGGTTTAATTCTTGGGCCGACTCTTTTCTCCGTGTATATCAATGATGTCGCTCTTGCTGCTGGTGACTCTCAGATCCACCTCTACGCAGACGACACCCTTTTGTATACATCTGGCCCTTCATTGGACACTGTGTTAACAAACCTCCAAACGAGCTTCAATGCCATACAACACTCCTTCAGTAGCCTCCAACTGCTCTTAAACACAAGTAAAACTAAATGCATGCTCTTCAATCGAACGCTGCTGGCACCCGCCCACCCGACTAGAATCACTACTCTCGACGAGTCTGACCTAGAGTATGTGGACAACTACAAATACCTAGGTGTCTGGTTAGACTGTAAACTCTCCTTCCAGACTCACATTAAGCATCTCCAATCCAAAGTTAAATCTAGAATCGGCTTCCTATTTCGCAACAAAGCCTCCTTCACTCATGCTGCCAAACATGCCCTCGTATAAAACTGACTATCCTACTGATCCTTGACTTCGGCGATGTCATTTACAAAATAGCCTCCAACACTCTACTCAGCAAATTGGATGTAGTCTATCACAGTGCCATCCGTTTTGTCACCAAAGCCCCATATACTACCCACCACTGTGATCTGTACGCTCTTGTTGGCTGGTCCTCACTACATATTCGTCGCCAAACCCACTGGCTCCAGGCCATCTATAAATCTCTGCTAGGCAAATCCCCGCCTTATCTTAGCTCATTAGTCACCATAGCAACACCCACCCGTAGTATGCGCTCCAGCAGGTATATCTCACTGGTCATCCTCAAAGCCAACACCTCCTTTGGCCGCCATTCCTTCCAGTTCTCTGCTGCCAATGACTGGAACGAATTGCAAAAATCTCTGATGCTGGAGACTCTTATCTCCCTCACTAACTTTAAGCATCAGTTGTCAGAGCACCTTACCGATCACTGCACCTGTACACAGCCCATTTGAAATTAGCCCACCCAACTACCTCATCCCATATTGTTATTTATTTTGCTAATTTGCACCCCAGTATCTCTATTTGCATCTCTTGCACATCTATCATTCCAGTGTTAATACTAATTGTAATTATTTTGCACTATGGCCTATTTATTGCCTTATCTCCATAACTACATTTGAACACACTGTATATATATATTTTATATTTTCTGTTGTATTTTTGACTTTTTGTTTTGTTTTACATCATATGTAACTCTGTGTTGTTGTTTTTATCGCACTGCTTTGCTTTATCTTGGCCAGGTCGCAGTTGTAAATGAGAACTTGTTCTCAACTGGCTTATCTGGTTAAATAAAGGTTAAATAAAAAAATTAAATACAAATAAACACCAAGACAGTCATGAAGAGGGCACGACAAATCCTACTCCCCGTCAGGAGACTGAAAAAATTTGGCATGGGTCCTCAGATCCTCAAAAAGTTCTACAGCTGCACCATTGAGAGCATCCTGACTGGTTGCATCACCGCCTGGTATGGCAACTGCTCGGCCTCCGACCGCAAGGCACTACAGAGGGTAGTGTGTACGACCCAGTACATTACTGGGGCCAAGCTTCCTGCCATCCAGGACCTCTATACCAGGCGGTGTCAGAGGAAGGCCCTAGAAATTGTCAAAGACTCCAGCCACCCTAGTCATAGACTGTTCTCTCTGCTACCGCACAGCAAGCGGTACCAGAGTACCAAGTCTAGGTCCAAAAGGCTTCTTAACAGCTTCTACCACCAAGCCATAAGACTCCTGAACAGCTAATCATGGCTACCCGGACTACTAACTTTAAACAGGGGTAAGCGACGCTTCACCGCGGCAGGGACAGGAGGTAAATACGTTTCCCCAAACCTAGAGGAACTCCACTGCGGGGGAGAAGACAGCCAATCCACCCCCAGGTGATCTGCCGCCCTACGACACAGCTCCATCAAAGGCGCATTAACCACCAATGGTTCACTCTCCCCAGCCTCAATCCAAAGCCGGGCTTTAGGCTGCACCTGACTGATGTAATCCGATTCACACTGAAAACACTCCAGAGCCAACCAGGGATAGTACTGTATATAATCCCCGGAATACCGACTCTGAACACTGCCAGTGAAACCGGAATGACCCTCACTCGGCTGGGATGACACCCCTATTAACGCTGACCACCACCGCTGCTCTCTCCCGGCCTCAGACAACCCCATTCCCGAGGTCGCTTCACTGGAAGACCCTTCGCTAGCAGCCCCAATCTTTCTCACAAAGTCAGCTCGATGCCCAATGGAAGTTGAACCCAGCAAGAGACCATGGTCACACAAACTGGTCAGTATATCAGCTGGGAGTATATCAGCTGTAATATTGCAGATAGATTGTAGCTTCCATCAATGTAATTTTCTGCATCATTTCCAATCCCCCATATATGTTTTGGTAATTCTCCTGCAAGTATTTCCACCCTAGGCAAACAGGACAGCACTCGTGAGTATCTTTAATTTTCATTGTGAAACCACATGAGCTATGGCATTATCTTGGCTGATCAGCCTTTTTGAACTTACTCTTACCACTGGCCATCTTACTCAAGCAAGGAAGCACTGGCTACACAAGCAGAGCAGAAATTAGTGGGTTTTTAGCTAACAAAAAACGATACCCAGACCCCAAATTCGCAACATCTAGGGAACGAGTACTCTCTCCCCACTAACAGACACCTAAGTCAGAGCCGAACCTTGCAGTCTTTCTGTGCTTGAAAAGTTTGTAAATTGCGTGTCACGTTCTTCCTTCAGGCGAACTGAAGAGCAAAGAATTTAGGAAATGAATGAGAGCCCTGGAATTATAGCCAGGAAGCGTTGGCCATGATTTCAAATTTTCTTCAGGTGAATATGATTGGTCATTGACTCCCCATTGTATGTTATACCGAGTGACCGACTGAAAGGGAACTAGTACCAGGGCTGTGAGGCTTTAAGTTAACTGACTGACACTCCGCATTATCAACTCACACGGTACGAATTGGAGCTAACAGGCTTTGGCCCAACAGAGATCCATGAGGCTACTGTGTGTGTGTGTGTGTGTGTGTGTCTGTGCGTGTGTGAGAGACATTGTGCTGAGAAACCGTTTAAGGGGTCAGCTCTAAAACCACAAACCTTTTCAAATATAACCTCAGGCTTGGTAGGATGACCAGAGCATGCTTCTGTCAGCTACCAAAGTAGTTAATCTAATTTTCACACACTAAAACACTGCTGTATGTACTTCACTATTGGCTAGTGGAGCAAGGCTGCTACAGTACGTACAATAGGAGGTGAAAAGTTATGCTGCCTGTTTAAAAAATATATATTCTATGGCATCACATTTTATGTATGTTTCTGCATATCTACGAGGATGTTCAAATAAACCCAAACCTGGTTTTGTCCTGGCCTACAATCCATTGCTGTTATCAGGTTCATCTTCCCTTCACCGGGCTGGGCTGGCATTTACATTGGCCCCTCCCTCCCTCCTTCCGCCATCACCATCCGGGCAGTAACCAGCAACCACCTTGCAATGTAAATCATTGCATTTGTGATTAAAGCTTTCCACTTCAAACAGGCCTGCTGTTTATACAGGCGCTGATATAGCGGGGATAAAGAGCAAGCGGCCAGAGAGGCGTGTGTGTGTGTATGTTTTCCTGGGCGTGTTGAATGTCATTAGCCACATTGAGGCTCTGTGTGCGTGCATTATTTATAATGACGCACAAATACCATTCTATCTACATCCTACAGGGCTATCCATGCCTCTCGTTCTGCTAGCCTATAAACTCAATATCAACTCAGCCGCAGGGCAAAGGATTGGCAATGGCATATGTCGATTTGGATTCAAAGTGATTAGGTTTCTTTAGATGGTGGTGACAGAGGAAATGGGTAGCCTTTTGTTTTATGGATTAAATTAATCGAAAAACTCTTGAAACCATTTTACGCACAAATGTCTACTGGTTAACTGAGTAAAGTCTAAACTCTGGCTGCGTCCCAAATTGAACCCTACCCTGCACTGGTCAAAAGTAGAGTACCAGGCCTATATACAGTGAGGGAAAAAAGTATTTGATCACCTGCTGATTTTGTACGTTTGCAAACTGACAAATAAATTATCAGTCTATAATTTTAATGGTAGGTTTATTTGAACAGTGAGAAACAGAATAACAACAAAAAAATCCAGAAAAACGCATGTCAAAAATGTTATAAATTGATTTGCATTTTAATGAGGGAAATACAGTGGGGAAAAAAAGTATTTAGTCAGCCACCAATTGTGCAAGTTCTCCCACTTAAAAAGATGAGAGAGGCCTGTAATTTTCATCATAGGTACACGTCAACTATGACAGACAAAATTAGAAAAAAAATTCCAGAAAATCACATTGTAGGATTTTTAATGAATTTATTGGCATATGATGGTGGAAAATAAGTATTTGGTCAATAACAAAAGTTTCTCAATACTTTGTTATATACCCTTTGTTGGCAATGACACAGGTCAAACGTTTTCTGTAAGTCTTCACAAGGTTTTCACACACTGTTGCTGGTATTTTGGCCCATTCCTCCATGCAGATCTCCTCTAGAGCAGTGATGTTTTGGGGCTGTCGCTGGGCAACACAGACTTTCAACTCCCTCCAAAGATTTTCTATGGGGTTGAGATCTGGAGACTGGCTAGGCCACTCCAGGACCTTGAAATGCTTCTTCACGAAGCCACTCCTTCGTTGCCCGGGCGGTGTGTTTGGGATCATTGTCATGCTGAAAGACCCAGCCACGTTTCATCTACAATGCCCTTGCTGATGGAAGGAGGGTTTCACTCAAAATCTCACGATACATGGCCCCATTCATTCTTTCCTTTACCGGATCAGTCGTCCTGGTCCCTTTGCAGAAAAACAGCCCCAAAGCATGATGTTTCCAACCCCATGCTTCACAGTAGGTATGGTGTTCTTTGGATGCAACTCAGCATTCTTTGTCCTCCAAACATGACGAGTTGAGTTTTTACCAAAAAGTTATATTTTGGTTTCATCTGACCATATGACATTCTCCCAATCCTCTTCTGGATCATCCAAATGCACTTCAGGCGGGCCTGGACATGTACTGGCTTAAGCAGGGGGACACGTCTCGCACTGCAGGATTTGAGTCCCTGGCGGCGTAGTGTGTTACTGATGGTTGGCTTTGTTACTTTGGTCCCAGCTCTCAGCAGGTCATTCACTAGGTCCCCCCGTGTGGTTCTGGGATTTTTGCTCACCGTTCTTGTGATCATTTTGACCCCACGGGGTGAGATCTTGCATGGAGCCCCAGATCGAGGGAGATTATCAGTGGTCTTGTATGTCTTCCATTTCCTAATAATTGCTCCCACAGTTGATTTCTTCAAACCAAGCTGCTTACCTGTTGCAGATTCAGTCTTCCCAGCCTGGTGCAGGTCTACAATTTTGTTTCTGGTGTCCTTTGACAGCTCTTTGGTCTTGGCCATTGTGAAGTTTGGAGTGTGACTGTTTGAGGTTGTGGACAGGTGTCTTTTATACTGATAACAAGTTCAAACAGGTGCCATTAATACAGGTAACGAGTGGAGGACAGAGGAGCCTCTTAAAGAAGAAGTTACAGGTCTGTGAGAGCCAGAAATCTTGCTTGTTTGTAGGTGACCAAATACTTATTTTCCACCATAATTTGCAAATAAATTCATAAAAAATCCTACAATGGGATTTTCTGGATTTTTTTTTCTCAATTTGTCTGTCATAGTTGACGTGTACCTATGATGAAAATTACAGGCCTCTCTCATCTTTTTAAGTGGGAGAACTTGCACAATTGGTGGCTGACTAAATACTTTTTTGCCCCACTGTAAGTATTTGACTCCCTCTCAATCAGAAAGATTTCTGGCTCCCAGGTGTCTTTTATATATCAAATCAAATCAAATTTTATTGGCCACATACACCGAATACAACAGGTGCAGACATTACAGTGAAATGCTTACTTACAGCCCTTAACCAACAGTGCATTTATTTTTAATAAAAAAGTAAAATAAAACAACAACAAAAAAGTGTAGAGAAAAAAATAAATAAAAAAATAACAGTAGGGAGGCTATATATACAGGGGGGTACCGGTGCAGAGTCAATATGCGGGGGCACCGGCTAGTTGAGGTAGTTGAAGTAATATGTACATGTGGGTAGAGTTAAAGTGACTATGCATAAATAATTAACATAGCAGCAGCGTAAAAATATGGGGTGGGGGGTGGGGGCAGTGCAAATAGTCCAGGTAGCCATGATTAGCTGTTCAGGAGTTATGGCTTGGGGGTAGAAGCTGTTGAGAAGTATTTTGGACCTAGACTTGGCACTCCGGTACCGCTTGCCGTGCGGTAGCAGAGAGAACAGTCTATGACTAGGGTGGATGGAATCTTTGACAATTTTGAGGGCCTTCCTCTGACACCGCCTGGTATAGAGGTCCTGGATGGCAGGAAGCTTGGCCCCAGTGATGTACTGGGCCGTACGCACTACCCTCTGTAGTGCCTTGCGGTCGGAGGCCAAGGAGTTGCCATACCAGGCGGTGATGGAACCAGTCAGGATGCTCTCGATGGTGCAGCTGTATAATTTTTTGAGGATCTGAGGACCCATGCCAAATCTTTTCAGTCTCCTGAGGGGGAATAGGCTTTGTCGTGCCCTCTTCACGACTGTCTTGGTGTGTTTGGACCATGATAGTTCGTTGGTGATGTGGACACCAAGGAACTTGAAGCTCTCAACCTGTTCCACTACAGCCCCGTCGATGAGAATGGGGGCGTGCTCAGTCCTCTTTTTTTTTCCTGTAGTCCACAATCATCTCCTTTGTCTTGATCACGTTGAGGGAGAGGTTGTTATCCTGGCACCACACGGCCAGGTCTCTGACCTCCTCCCTATAGGCTGTCTCATCGTTGTCGGTGATCAGGCCTACCACTGTTGTGTCGTCGGCAAACTTAATGATGGTGTTGGAGTCGTGCCTGGCCATGCAGTCATGGGTGAACAGGGAGTACAGGAGGGGACTGAGCACACACCCCTGAGGGGCCCCCGTGTTGAGGATCAGTGTGGCAGATGTGTTGTTACCTACCCTTACCACTCTTAAAGGGAGTGTTCCTAATCTCAGCTTGTTACCTGTATAAAAGACACCTGTCCACAGAAGCAATCAATCAATCAGATTCCAAACTCTCCACCATGGCCAAGACCAAAGAGCTCTCCAAGGATGTCAGGGACAAGATTGTAGACCTACACAAGGATGGAATGGGCTACAAGACCATCGCCAAGCAGCTTGGTGAGAAGGTGACAACAGTTGGTGCGATTATTCGCAAATGGAAGAAACACAAAATAACTGTCAATCTCCCTCGGCCTGGGGCTCCATGCAAGATCTCACATCGTGGAGTTGCAATGATCATGAGAACGGTGAGGAATCAGCCCAGAACTACACGGGAGGATCTTGTCAATGATCTCAAGGCAGCTGGGACCATAGTCACCAAGAAAACAATTGGTAACACACTACACCGTGAAGGACTGAAACCCTGCAGCGCCCGCAAGGTCCCCCTGCTCAAGAAAGCACATATACAGGGCCGTCTGAAGTTTGCCAATGAACATCTGAATGATTCAGAGGAGAACTGGGTGAAAGTGTTGTGGTCAGATGAGACCAAAATCAAGCTCTTTGGCATCAACTCAACTCGCCGTGTTTGGAGGAGGAGGATTGCTGCCTATGACCCCAAGAACACCATCCCCACCGTCAAACATGGAGGTGGAAACATTATGCTTTGGGGGTGTTTTTCTGCTAAGGGGACAGGACAACTTCACTGCATCAACGGGACGATGGACGGGGCCATGTACCGTCAAATCTTGGGTGAGAACCTCCTTCCCTCAGCCAGGGCATTGAAAATGGGTCGTGGATGGGTATTCCAGCATGACAATGACCCAAAACACACGGCCAAGGCAACAAAGGAGTGGCTCAAGAAGAAGCACATTAAGGTCCTGGAGTGGCCTAGCCAGTCTCCAGACCTAATCCCATAGAAAATCTGTGGAGGGAGCTGAAGGTTCGAGTTGCCAAAAGTCAGCCTCGAAACCTTAATGACTTGGAGAAGATCTGCAAAGAGGAGTGGGACAAAATCCCTCCTGAGATGTGTGCAAACCTGGTGGCCAACTACAAGAAACGTCTGACCTCTGTGATTGCCAACAAGGGTTTTGCCACCAAGTACTAAGTCATGTTTTGCAGAGGGGTCAAATACTTATTTCCCTCATTAAAATGCAAATCAATTTATAACATTTTTGACATGCGTTTTTCTGGATTTTTGTTGTTGTTATTCTGTCTCTCACTGTTCAAATAAACCTACCATTAAAATTATAGACTGATCATGTCTTTGTCAGTGGGCAAACGTACAAAATCAGCAGGGGATCAAATACTTTTTTCCCTCACTGTAGGCAATGAGGTGCCATTTGGCACACAATCTCTGTCTAGTTAGTTTTACGCTATAACAAAGAACACTTCACATTGTCATTGTTTTCATTAAAAACAAAATGACCGATCGGCAGGTGGTCTTGCTTTCCATTCCCCTCAACCCTCACGCTAAAAGTTGGAGACAAAAACAAAGAGCAAGGTGTTTGTTTGAAATCACATACAGCTGCAGCGTACCACCGCATCCCAAATTAACCTCGACCACATGAAAAGATGCCATCTCTATTTCGGGTAGGGGAGGAAAATTACACCCCTCCAACTCTGTGCTCTGGTATTAAACCTCAATTAGTGCACGGCAGTGATGTCACCAGGGAGGAGGCTAAGGGTTCTGTTGTTGACACAGTAGGGTGCTTCACTAAATAGACTCACATCTAAAAACACCTCAGAAGTTAGTTTGTTAACTTTGTGTATAGAGGGCTAGTGTAGGCCAAGCCTAATCGTGACTGTGGACTATTCCCTGGAGAGGCCACTGAGGTATGACAAGAAAAGCACCCACGCAAACACTCACACAGAATTGATGGGGGAAAAATCGATACAGTTACTTATTTAAATGATTTTGGACCCAAGTATCGATTGGAATTTTAAAATAAATAAATATATATACTGTAGCGCATTCGGAAAGTATTCAGACCCCTTCCCTTTTTCCATAGTTTGTTACGTTACAGCCTTATTCTAAAATTGATTAAATACATTTTTATTCCTCAATCTACACACAATACCCCATAATGACAAAGAGAAAACAGTTTTATTGAAATGTTTGCAAATGTATTAAAAATAAAGAATAGAAATGCCTTATTTACATAAGTATTCAGACCCTTTGCTATGACACTCGAAATTGAGCTCAGGTGCATCCTGTTTCCATTGATCATCCTTGAAATGTTTCTACAACTTGCTTGGAGTCCACCTGTGGTAAATTCAATTGATTGGAAATTATTTGGAAAGGTACACACCTGTCTATATAAGGTCCCACAGTTGACAGTGCATGTCAGAGCAAAAACCAAGCCATGATGTCGAAGGAATTGTCCGTAGAGCTCTGAGACAGGATTGTGTCGAGGCACAGATCTG
The DNA here is from genome assembly GCF_020615455.1 of Coregonus clupeaformis. NCBI lineage: Eukaryota > Metazoa > Chordata > Actinopteri > Salmoniformes > Salmonidae > Coregonus > Coregonus clupeaformis. Next base: position 46,698,752 of record NC_059198.1, on the reverse strand, counting down.
GGGAAGGGTACCAAAAAATGTCTGCAGCATTGAAGGTCCCCAAGAACACAGTGGCCTCCATCGTTCTTAAATGGAAGAAGTTTGGAACCACCAAGACTCTTCCTAGAACTGTCCGCCCGGCCAAACTGAGCAATGTTGGGAGAAGGGCCTTAGTCAGGGAGGTGACCAAGAACCGATGGCCACTCTGAGAGACCTCCAGAGTTCCTCTTTTGAGATGGGAGAACCTTCCAGAAGGACAACAATCTCTGCAGCACTCCACAAATCAGGCATTTCTGGTAGAGTGGCTAGATGGAAGCCACTCCTCAGTAAAAGGCACATGACAGTCCGCTTGGAGTTTGTCAAGATTCTTTGGTCAGATGAAACCAAGAATGACCTCTTTGGCCTGAATGCCAAGCGTCACGTCTGGAGAAAACCTGGCACCATCCCTACGGTGAAGCATGGTGCTGGCAGCATCATGCTGTGGGTTTGTTTTTCAGCGGCAAGGACTGGGAGACTAGTCAGGATCGAGGGAAAGATAAACGGAGCAAAGTACAGAGAGGTCCTTGATGAAAACCTGCTATAGAGCGCTCAGGATCTCAGACTGGGGCGAAGGTTCACCTTCCAACAGGACAACGACCCTAAGCACACAGCCAAGATAATGCAGGAGTGGCTTCGGGACAAGTCTCTGAATGTCCTTGAGTGACCCAGCCAGAGCCCGTACTTGAATCCAATCGAACGTCTCTGGAGAGACCTAAAAATAGCTGTGCAGCGACTCTCCCCATTCAACCTGACAGAGCTTGAGAGGATCTGCAGTGAAGAATGGGATAAACTCCCCAAATACAGGTGCCAAGCTTGTAGCGTCATACCCAAGAAGACTCAAAGCTGTAATCGCTGCCAAAGTGCTTCAACAAAGTACTGATTAAAGGGTCTGAATACCTCTTTTTTTTCTATATATACACATTTGCAAAAATTCATAAAAAACTGTTTTTGCTTTGTCATTATGGGGTATTGTGTGTAGATTGATGAAGAAAAAAAACAATTTAATCCATTTTAGAATAAGGCTGTAACGTAACAAAATGTGCAATGTATATATTTGAAAGTCAGTGTTTTTTTGCTTCAATAGAGTGATAAGGGGCGTGCAACTATAGGTTTTCTTCACACAAAATACATTAGTGCAACACATTCGCCATAAAATAGTTTTCGTCAATGACAACAGAAGTGCAACGCTATTTGGCTAGCAGCCACACAAGTAAATTAGCTTACAATGTAGCAAGGTATTTTTGGCAAATTTCTATCAGATTTCTAATGTTTACCATAAAAATGTATGTAGCCAATTACATTTCCTAATGTTTAGCTTGAAGTTAATCTTGAATTTGAACTTGCTACAGGATAAAAACTATACCGGAGGAAAGTACAGGAGAAAAGTAGCCATCGTATCGGCACCTAAGTATCGTGATAATATCGTATCGTGAGATCCCTGCCAATTTCCAGACCTAACACACACACAAACACAAACACTGTTTGACCTGCTCTGACCTCGCTGGAGACGAGTGAGAGGGTCCTGGCTGGCTCCTGTCCAAACATTGACTGTCTGACTCTGTCTCTACTGCTGCCGCCCCCATTCTAACCCTCTATTACACAACTACTAGTACTACTACACACAGGCGCTGTGTGACACAACTAATACTACACACAGACACAGTATTAGTAAGGCCTCTAGCACTGCCCACCCAAACTGTGCTATACTGTGCTGGGGCTTCATACAGTATGTTATTTTTACATTGCATTTTCCAGCAGTGCTTGGCTCTCTAAAGGCAAGCTGAACTCACCCCATAACATATTCCATCACGTATGTGTGAAAGCAGGCTGGCCCTCTATTGTACCATAGTGACTGAAAAGAGCATGTGTGTGTCCCAAATGGCACCCTATTCTCTATGGTGCACTACTTTTGACCAGAGCCCATAGGGTCCTCCTGTCACTGTTGGGGTAGCACTACTTTTGACCAGAGCCTATAGGGTCCTCCTTTCATGGTTGGGGTAGGCACAATACCACCATCTCAATTCCCTGTGAGATGGTCAATATGAAGCATGCAGCATTCTCCCCCTACAAGCCTGCAGTCTGTCCCTGGTCACTCTTCTTGTTCTTACATCAGGGTCATTGGTAATTAATGTCTTACAAAAGAGACACTTCAGCTGTTCAGCCATGGACAAGAGAGAGTGCTCACGGGAGCCATCAGCTTTCCTCTCCTCCTCTTTGTGACTAACGGGAGAAATATCCACTATGTGTGAATAATACATTTGAGCTGCGAGCCACTTCTAACCAGAGTACAGTTCTGTTTGTCAAGAAGCAAGCTGCCTAAGGAGTCAACCAGGGGGAGGTGTTTTATGTTTCCCTTCAGAGAAACGGCAGTAGACTCACTAAAGATTTACCACCCAATAGGTTGGTACAAAAATTAACTTTGAGAAGATTGAAACAACAGTCTCACAGGTGCAAAACCAGCCCACACAGATACTCAGAAAAGTGGAACAGAAACCCTGTTGGATTATGAAGACAAGACTTTGAGAGCCAAGCTCGGAAAACTTAAAGAAGGAGAGATCAAAAGCCTGTGTGTTCCTGGCGAGCTGATCCAATCAGCCAGGAGGGCCCGGCCAGGAGAGGAGAGGACGATGAGAGGCAAGCGCTTCCCTTTTAAATTGATCCCACAGAGACCCTCATGGTTCCCTAGGACTCACAGAGAGATAACAACTGTCCAAGCCCCACAGATCTGTGGAGGCACCGTACAGCTCACTGGAGAGGGAGAGAGAGAGAGAGAGAGAGAGAGTGAGAAAGTTGAGGCTAGGATAGAAGTAACCTAACGTAGCAGGTGTAAGAGAAACGCCTGAGCGGGATGCCCCACATTCTGGTCATGACTAGAGAGAAAAAAAAATTTGTTTCTCTTCTGCACTGTTCAATCAATCCAGTAAATGTGGAGGATGAGTTAAGATGGAGTGTAGTCTTGTTAATACGAGGCGCACATCCAAAATAGGAAGTCGCGTCACAGACTCTTTTCCTTTTCCCCTGAAAACCGAATGCTCTCTCTCTCTCTCTCTCTCTCTCTCTCTCTCTCTCTCTCTCTCTCTCTCTCTCTCTCTCTCTCTCTCTCTCTCTCTCTCTCTCTCTCTCTCTCTCTCTCTCTCTCTCTCTCTCTCTCTCTCTCTCTCTCTCTCTCTCTCTCTCTCTCTCTCTCTCTCTCTCTCTCTCTCTCTCTCTCTCTCTCTCTCTCTCTCTCTCTCTCTCTCTCTCTCTCTCTCTCTCTCTCTCTCTCTCTCTCTCTCTCTCTCTCTCTCTCTCTCTCTCTCTCTCTCTCTCTCTCTCTCTCTCTCTCTCTCTCTCTCTCTGGGCCTAGGTAAAGGCTTTACATGCAACATGCATACCTCTACACACTACAACACATGCTCTCTCTGTGATGTAGGATTTCCTTACAGGAGGTGAGCTGGGGGGAGTTGGTAGGTGAGAAGGGGTTGTTGAGGTCAAGGGGAGCTATCTAGAGGAAAGTAAAGCATCACTGGATCTATAGCATTCCAACACACCTCAGATGCAGGCCTGTCAGCCAGGTCAACTGAAGTTTGAGGGGGAGTGCAAACAGGGAGAGGAGAAGCGAGTCCAATGGACCAAAATTCAGGTAATACCTTCCAGTTTCACTCCGTTTCAAAACATTCCCTCCCTACTGAACACCACCCTGGTTGCAGTACATAAGGCCATCACTAGGGGCAGAGGGGTGATAGGCCTAGTAGTGAAGACAGCAGATGATTTTAAGATGTTCAGGTAGTGATTCATAGCGGCCGCCAGTATTTAGCCGGACCATAATTGGCTCCAGTCAAAGCACTCAGCTCAAGCTGCGATGGATAGCCAGCACGGGGCATGAATAACTTAGCCTCATAAATAACCAGATCACTACTAATATCATTAAGGTACCCCCTGGATGGCACAGCCACTCCTAATCCCTCCACACAGCTACGGCCTGCCTGTCTGCCTGTCGCTCCCCATAACAAACGCCCTAAACTCACATCACTATTAACATCAATATTTTGACATTTCATTCAGCTCACTCTCCAGACCGAAGCCATTTATTTAATTAGTTGAATAGAAAATTGGCAGGAGGCAGGATTGGGGTTACGTGGCTGCCTGGGTCTCTATTGCCACAGGTAACCTTTTTTGCGAGACTTAGCGCAGAGAATTGATTGCTTGCAAGAGCAAACTCATCATCACTGCTATTTTTCAGTCGAAAAGGGGGAGAAAAAAAGAGAAAGAGCCTTCTATTCATATCGACAGAGGAGAGGAGGAGCCGGAGAGGGGGATTAGCTTGTCATTAGGATGAGGAGCGGAGGAGAATATAATCAATTTCTGGGGTTTAAAAAGCTGGCAAACACAGTTCTCTCTCTCTCCCTCCCTCCACCACCCTCACTTGGCCTCAAGCACGTTTCTTCTTGACAGCCCCAGTACAACATGAGGGGAGGTGGAAAAGCCAGGTATGGCGGTAAGTAAGGATGGATACAGCGCCTTCAGAAAGTTTTCATACCCCTTGACATTTTATTGTGTTATAGCCTGAATTCAAAATTGATTAAATATATTTTTTTCTCACTCATCTACACACAATACCCCATAATGACAAAGTGAAAACATGTTTTTTTATTTATTACAAAAATTAAACAAAAAACTAATTTACATAAGTATTCACATGTTAATACAGTGCCTTCGGAAAGTATTCAGACCCCTTGACTTTTTCCACATTTTGTTAGGATACAGCCATATTCAAAAATGTATTAAATAGTTTTTTCCCCTCATCAATCTACACACAACACCCCATAACGACAAAGCAAAAACAGGTGTTTAGAAATTTTCGCTCATTTATCAAATAAAATCAAAATGAAATATGACATTTACATAAGTATTCAGAACCTTTACTCAGTACTTTGTTGAAGCACCTTTGGCAGCGAATACAGCCTCGAGTCTTCTTGGGTATGATGCTACAAGCTTGGCACACCTGTATTTGGGGAGTTTCTCCTATTCTGCTCTGCAGATCCTCTCAAGCTCTGTCAGGTTGAATGGGGAGCGTTTCATGTCTCTCCAGAGATGTTAGATTGGGTTCAAGTCCGGGCTCTGGCTGGGCCACTCATCAGACCAGAGAATCTTGTTTCTCTTGGTCTGAGAGTCTTTCGGTGTCTTTTGGCAAACTCCAAGCGGGCTGTCATGTGCCTTTTACTGAGGAGTGGCTTCCATCTGGTCACTCTACCATAAAGGCCTGATTGGTGGAGTGCTGTAGATATGGTTGTCCTTCTGGAAGGTTCTCCCATCTCCACAGAGGAACTCTGGAGCTCTGTCAGAGTGACCATCGGGTTCTTGGTCACCTCCCTGACCAAGGCCCTTCTCCCCTGATTGCTCAGTTTGGCTGGGCGGCCAGCTCTAGGAAGAGTCTTGGTGGTTCCAAACTTCTTCCATTGAAGAATGATGGAGGCCACTGTGTTCTTGGGGACCTTCAACGCTGCAGAAATGTTTTGGTACCCTTCCCCAGATCTGTGCCTCGACACAATCCTGTCTCGGAGCTCTACGGACAATTCCTTCGACATCATGGCTTGGTTTTTGCTATGACATACACTGTCAACTGTGAGACCTTATATAGACAGGTGTGTGCCTTTCCAAATCATGTCCAATCAAATGAATTTACCACAGGTGGACTCCAATCAAGTTGTAGAAACATCTCAAGGATGCTTAATGGAAACAGGATGCACCTGAGCTCAATTTCGAGTCTCATAGCAAAGGGTCTGAATACTTATGTAAATAAGTTATCTTTTTTTTTTTTTATACGTTTGCAAACATTTCTAAAAACCTGTTTTCGCTTTGTCATTATGGGGTATTGTGTATAGATTGCTGAGGATTTGTAGTTATTTCATCCATTTTAGAATAAGGCTGTAACATAACAAAATCTGAAAAGAGTCAAGGGGTCTGAATACTTTCCGAAGCCACTGTACACGTCAATACACCTTTGGCAGCGATTACAGCTGTCTTTCTGCGTAATTCTTGAAGAGCTTTCCACACCTGGATTGTGCAACATTGGCCCATTATTCTTTAAAGAATTCTTCAAGCTCTGTCAAATTGGTTGTTGATCATTGCTAGACAACAATTTTCAGGTCTTGCCATAGATTCTCAAGTAGATTTAATTCAAAACTGTAACTTGGCCACTCAGGAACATTCCCGGTCGTCTTGGTAAGCAACTCCAGTGTAGATTTGGCCTTGTGTTTTAGGTTATTGTCCTTGCTGAAAGGGAATTCATCTCGCAGTGTCTGGTGGAAAGCAGACTGAACCAGGTTTTTCTCTAGGAATTTGCCTGTGCTTAGCTCCTTTCGATTTATTTTTTATCCTGAAAAACACCCCAGTCCTTAACGATTACAAGCATACCCATAAAATGATGCAGCCACCACTATGCTTGAAAATATGGAGTGTGGTACTCAGTAATGTGTTTTATTGGACTTGCCCCAAACATAACACCTTGCATTCAGGTCAAAAAGTTAATTGCTTTGCCACATTTTCTTGCAGTATTACTTTAGTGCCTTGTTGCAAACAGGATGCATGTCTTGGAATATTTTTTATTCTGTACAGGCTTCCTTATTTTCACTCTGTTAATTAGGTTAGTATTGTGGAGTAACTACAATGTTGTTGATCCATCCTCAGTTTTAAACTCTGTAAATGTTTTAAAGTCAACATTGGCCTCATGGTGAAATCCCTGAGCGGTTTCCTTCCTCTCCGGCAACTGAGTTAGTAAGGACGCCTGTATCTTTGCAGTGACTGGGTGTATTGATACACCATCCAAAGTGTAATTAATAACTTCACCATGCTCAAAAGGGATATTCAATGTCAGCTTTTCTTTTTTCCCCCCCCCATCTACCAATAGCTACCTTTCGTTGATAGGTATTGGAAAACCTCCCTGGTTTTTGTGATTGAATCTGAATTTACTGCACACAGACTGAGTCCATGCAACTTATAGTGACGTGCTAAGCAAATGTTTACTCCTGAACTTATTTAGGCTTGCCATTACAAAGGGGTTGAATACTTATTGAATCAAGACATTTCAGCTTTTCATTTCTTATTAATTTGTAAAATAAAATAAAGAATCAAAATGTAATCAATTTTAAATTCAGGCTGTAACAAAATAAAATGTGGAAAAAGTCAAGGGGTGTGAATACTTTCTGAAGGTGCTGTATGTATCACATTGTAGGCTATTGTAGATAGGGCAAGATCAGCAAAAACTGTAGGCCCTACACATACAGGACATTTCAATAACTACTTGATGGCACCAAAAACTTTTCCCACCTTTTCCACCAACCTGGCACAGGCAGGTATCCAACATGATGGAAATGCCCTTGGAAAGGCCTGGGAGGCCACAGGTTTCCCAGAGTTCCTGTGAGAGAACAACCAGGAAGGAAAGCCTCTTTCCTGGGGCTTTAGAAGGCTCGAGGCAAGGCCCCCTCTCGGAATTCTCCCTCTCCGCTCTTCCTACCACCTCCCACCGCAACCCCTCACCCCTTGACGATCATGTGTCCGAGGCTTCACCGAGGCGAGAGCGGGGACAGGAACCACACAGGAAACATTTCTGTAACCCAACACACATAGGGGGATGGGGGGTAAAAAAACCTGGAGTGGTAAGTAAACTTTGCAACCAGAACCAGCACACCACCACATTGTAGGCCTATATTGGCAACCAGATAGCGAGGGATGGGCAAGCCCATACTGCCAGGTCTGGCCTGCCATCAGTCCTAATGGAGCCCACATGGTGCAGCTATCAAGTGGGTGGGAGCTGCTTCCTGTGTCAAAGCTGTGATAGAGTTGTGTGGGTTAGTACTGCTGTTAGTACAGTTTCAGTGTGTTTCACTGGACTGTTGAAGTATACCTATAGTCTGTTATCAGACATGGCTTTGGCTTACATATCACAATCAAGATCACAATCACAATCAGCTGATTTAGATCTCATAGAAAATCTTTGTTCTCAATACAGCAAAGTTGGGACGTATGCAAAGCAGGAGTGTTGCAGCCAGACTCAGATCCAAGATAGTAGATAAAGTCTAAAAAAGGCCCTCATTTGCCGGTCTTATTTGTAGAGCTCTGAGATCACGGTCGATGTTGGGCTCTTAACATCAGGGTTAGGAGTGTTCTGGCCTCTGCAGTCATTTGTGAGCTGCTCCTGTAGCCTGGAAATGATTAGGCCAAGGAAGGCAATTAACTGGAACATCACTGGGCTAAATATAGACAGGCTTCCTTGGCAGGTCTGCTCCTGGGTCCTGGGTGAGGTCCATGGTCCATGCCGAAAAGTCCCTCCTGTTGTTAATCCAGTCTGGGCTTGATTTATTTGAAAAGACAACGTGAACACAGCCCAAACATGTCCGTCGGTCCGTCTATCAGGTGTCCCGAGAGAGATGGAATGGCGTGGGAAAAAATGTGGTGGGAGAAAATAAGAAAGAAAGAATGTGGGAATGAGACCGCAGACATTTTTGGACGCAGAAAGAAATGTAGTTTGGCAAACAGTCTCAAATTGCAAAGGAGGAATCTATCTGGGCTTGTAAATTGTCAAGGACGAACTGATTTTTAGTCAAATTGGAGCCTCTGGTATAGATGATCCATTGAAATTTAGCATAGCCATATTTGATGCTCATACGTTTTAGTGAATTTTCTATTCATTTTGCATACCCCACCACATGCATGTCTTCATCACTGGAAAAGATTAACAGGTGAGTTTGATATCATTTTAAAGCTTACAAACAGGGTTGTCAAAGTACAGTATTTTATCATTTCTTTAAAAAAAATGTATTTAATAAAATTGTATTTTTTTATTTAACGTCAATTACCTTAAAAAGACATTTCAAAAATGTTCACCTTCATATTCATAATCTCCAGCACCACCCCAACATCAACATACAGTGCATTCGGAAAGTATTCAGACCCCTTGATGTTTTCCACATTTTGCTACGTTACAGCCTTATTCTAAAATGGATTAAAATAAAAAACATCTCAGCAATCTACACACAATACCCCATAATGACAATGCGAAAACTGGTTTTTAGAAATGTTTGCAAATGTATTAAAAATAAAAAACATATATACCTTATTTACATAAGTATTCAGACCCTTTGCTATGAGACTCGAAATTGAGCTCAGGCGCATCCTGTTTCCATTGAGCATCCTTGAGATGTTTCTACAACTTGATTGGAGTCCAGCTGTGGTAAATTCAATTGATTGGACATGATTTCGAAAGACACACACCTGTCTATATAAGGTCCCACAGTTGACAGTGCATGTCAGAGCAATAACCAAGCCACGAGGTCGATGGAATTGACCGTAGAGCTCCGAGACAGGATTGTGTCGAGGCACCGATCTGGGTAAGGTTACCAAACAATTTCTGCAGCATTGAAGGTCCGCAAGAACACAGTGGCCTCCATCATTCTTAAATGGAAGAAGTTTGGAACCATTAAGACTCTTCCTAGAGCTGGCCGCCTGGGGAGAAGGGAGGTGACTAAGAACCCGATGGTCAGTCTGACAGAGCTCTAGAGTTCCTCTGTGGAGATGGGAGAACCTTCCAGGAGGACAATCATCTTTGCAGCACTCCAACAATCAGTCCTTTATGGTAGAGTGGCCAGACGGAAGCCACATTCTCAGTAAAAGGCACTTGTTAGCCCGCTTGGAGTTTGCTAAAAGGCACCTAAAGGACTCTCAGACCATGAAAAACAAGATTCTTGTCTGATGAAACCAAGATTGAACTCTTTGGCCTGAATGCCAAGCGTCACGTCTGGAGGTAACCTGGCACCATCCCTACAGTGAAGCATGGTGGTGGCAGCATCATGCTGTTGGAATGTTTTTTAGTGGCAGGGACTGGGAGACTAGTCAGGATTGAGGGAAAGATGAACAGAGCAAAGTACAGAGAGATCCTTGATGAAAACCTGCTGCAGACCGCTCAGGACCTCAGACTGGGGCGAAGGTTCACCTACAAACAGGACAACGACCCTAAACACACAGCCAAGACAACGCAGGAGTGGCTTCGGGACAAGTCTCAATGTCCTTGAGTGGCCCAGCCAGAGCCTGGACTTGAACCCGATCGAACATCTCTGGAGAGTCCTGAAAATAGCTGTGCTGCGAAGCTCCCCATCCATCCTGACAGAGCTTGAGAGGATCTGCAGAGAAGAATGGGAGAAACTCCCCTGTGTTACAGTAAGCACAGTCACATGACTTCCAGAGCATAGGGCTACTCAGAGTTGGACTTACTGGTGATAAGTGTTCTCTGCCTGAGTTACAAAGAAAACCTGTTTCCTAAAACGCCTTAATTTGTGTGTGCATCTGTAAAGTGCCAGAACATTTTCCCTCTATATGACTTGGCAAAAACACATTGGGTGTGTATGGAGACCAAACCAATAGGGAACTTCATATATTAGGCTACATTATATTTTATATTCATTACAGTTTTTCCATAGTATAGAAAACACAAATGTTGGTAAAAGTCTGTTTAATGTATAAGTCTAACCCGCCTCATTTTCTATACCCTATTTTCCTTTCTTCTACAGTTTGTACATATAAATGCAGACAGCCTTTTGCTCACATTAGTGTGGATTAGAAATAAGTCACATTTCCACTAGATTTCCTCCTGGTTTTCCTTTCGTTCCTCTGGCAGGCAGGAAAGGGTTACTGTCCATGTTTCCTGCCTTATTCCCAGTGCTCTTGCTATGTTCTGATTGCCTTCTTGATGTTAAACATTCCCAGGCTCCTATAACCTTCTAGCTAGCCTGCACCGGCCAAGAGTTGTCCCAGGTGAACGAGTGGGCGAACCTCCTGTTTTTTAAGGATAAAATCTGTTGTGAAAGCATTCTCTTTTGCATGAATTTCTTAAAACCACGTAATGGGAAAGCATTTTTCCTGAACCATCTTTTGTTGAATTGGCTTAAGTCTATAAAACCTTACTGTAGGTATGCAAGCCTTGATTTTACTGGAAACAAGAAATGGCGGACCTCACTAGTAGCCTACACTGTGTCTGAGCCTATGCATTGCACTGAGCTGGTTTAAGAACTTCTAGGGTTGGTAAGGTAGGTAAGCCCAATGACGGAGGCCACTCATTGATCAGCCTAGAGCTGTCAAAATGAAGAATGTGCTGCATTGGGGTCGTTCCATTTGATTTCAATCACTTTTTGACCTCACTACTAAAATGTCAATGGTGTACCAGGGGTTCTAATCTGACATATGGAATTGTTTTAAGATAGTCATACTATGGATCATTTAGCTATTTGATTTAGAATTGTAATATAAAAATTTTTAGTATAAAAAATATGTTGAAAAAATATTTCATAAAATATTGAATTTGGCCTTTACTACTATAGCCCAGAGATTTGAATAACATTTATCATTTTAGTCATTTAGCACACGTTCTTATCCAGGGCAACTTACAGGAGGATATAGGTTTGAGTGCCTTGCTCAAGGGCACGTTTTTAGATTTTTTCGATGCTCAAGGACACGTTTTTAGAAAAAATTGAAAACTGAAATATAACATTTACATAAGAATTCAGACCCTTTACTCATTCTTTGTTGAAGCACCTTTGGCAGCGATTACAGCATTGAGTCTTATTGGGTATGACGCTACAAGCTTGGCACACCTTTATTTGGGGAGCAGATACTCTCATGCTCTGTCAAGTTGGACTGGGAGCGTTGCTGCACAGCTATTTTCAGGTCTCTCCAGAGATGTTCGATCGGGTTCAAGTCCGGGCTCTAGCTAGGCCACTCAAGGACATTCAGAGACTTGTCCCGAAGCCACTCCTGCGTTGTCTTGGCTGTGCGCTTAGGGTCGTTGTCCTGTTGGAAGGTGAACCTTCACCCCAGTCTGAGGTCCTGAGAGCTCTGGGGCAGGTTTTCATCAAGGATCTCTCTGTTCTTTGCTCCGTTCATCTTTGCTTCGATCTTGACTAGTCCCCCAGTCCAGTCCCTGCCGCTGAAAAACATCCCCACAGCATGATGCTGCCACCACCATGCTTCACCATGGGGATGGTGCCAGGTTTCCTCCAGATGTGACGCTTGGCATTCAGGTCAAAGAGTTCAATCTTGGTTTCATCACACCAGAGAATCTTATTTCTCATGGTCTGAGAGTCTTTAGGTGCCTTTTGGCAAACTCCAAGCAGACTGTCATGTGCCTTTTACTGAGGAGTGGCTTCCATCTAGCCACTCCACCATAAAGGCCTGATTGGTGGAGTGCTGCAGAGATGGTTGTTCTTCTGGAAGGTTCTCCAACCTCCACAGAGGAACTCTAGAGCTCTGTCAGAGTGACCATCGGGTTCTTGGTCACCTCCCTGACCAAGGCCCTTCTCCCCTGATTGCTCTGTTTGGCCGGGCGGCCAGCTCTAGGAAGAATCTTGGTGGTTCCAAACTTCTTCCATTTAAGAATGATGGAGGCCACTGTGTTCTTGGGGACCTTCAATGCTGCAGACATTTTTGGTACCCTTCCCCAGATCTGTGCCTCGACACAATCCTGTCTCGGAGCTCTGCGGACAATTTATTCGACCTCATGGCTTGGTCTTTGCTCTGACATGCATTGTCAACTGTGGGACATTATATAGACAGTTGTGTGCCTTTCCAAATCATGTCCAATCAATTGAATTTACCACAGGTGGACACCAATCAAGTTGTAGCAACATCAAGGATGATCAATGGAAACAGGATGCACCTGAGCTCAATTTCGAGTCTCATAGCAAAGGGTCTGAATACTTATGTAAATAAGGTATCTGTTTTTAATTTTTTTAAATGTGCAAAAATGTCTAAAAACCTGTTTTCGCTTTGTCATTATGGGGTATTGTGTGTAGATTGCTGATTTTTTTATAGATTTCTTTATCCATTTTAGAATAAGGTTGTAACATAACAAAATGTGAAAAAAGTCCAGGGGTCTGAATACTTTCTGAATGCACTGAATGTCTATGATGTAGGAAATATGTCGGCACCTGATCTGAGCCATAAGGGAGACTAGTCATCTAGTACCACACTACCACTATCAGATTAGGTGGGGCAATGTAGCCTGTTTTTTGTCTCCCCACTTTGGTTCTGAATTCATCATTACCCACTTTTTAACTTGTCATATTTTGCAGATTAAGTGATTGAGATGGTAATGTATCAATATATATGTAATTCATGAGTGCATTCAGGTGCGTGTGCCCGGCAAATTTTCTTCACAATAAACAAACATAGGCCATTCTGTTCAGAACAACCCAGGGTATGACGCCATGTCATCTTGTAACTGTACATCAAAACAGAGTGATCAAAAACATTGACACTGTATATGACATGAGTTTTATTCTCAAGGGTGTTTGGCTTGCTTGTATGACAACAAAGCGGTTTTTATTAAAATCCTCTGACATCATGTACTGTATAGCATTTTACTGTTCAGCCACTACATTCCAATTTAGGTGCTTATTAGTGACCAAATCTGCCATTTTCATAGTGTAAAGGGCTATGCAAAACACGCTTGATCCTCCAAAAAAGAGACAGAAAGTATTGACTTTGTAAGGGAGCACTTACTGTAGGCTAGATTAGAGAGAAATTCTGCTTGGTGCGCCAGAACAAAGATGTTGCAGGCATTCTAATTACATTCCATTAGCCAACATCACAACAAAGATTTGCATCATCACATTTGCATCATTGATGCCATCATGCCAAAGATGTAGCCTAGTTTTGCATTATAGAGTACATCCCTTCAGTGAGAATCTAGCCTCATACACTGGCTTTGTGCCAAATGGCATTCTGGCAATTTATCTAGTACACTACTTCTATTCATGGGTTGCACATTTCGTCACAATATTGTTTTGAACGTTCGTTTTAGGACTGTTGCCCAAATGAGTATTCTACTCAATTCATCCTCAATGTGTGCTGATGAAGATTTTGTCTAAAGTGCATTACTGTGGCTTGGAAACACGATGACATTTCAAAGGGAAGCAAAACATTTGTAGGACAACCTTTGTTATCATTATGATGTCGCCAGATTGACTTTAGAAGCAGTATAACCACAGAACAATGAGACAGATATTTCACCGGATGTATAAATGTGAAGCATCCGGTTGGCGTTTCCACTCACTACCAAATAAGTGAGAGGAAGCCCAGTGGTCGGCAGTGGGAGAAGATGGAACAAGATGGATTTTGGCCAACATTCTGTTAATTTACTCATCGATGAAAAAGTTCATCTCAGTACAGTTTTCTGTTCCCAAAACTACAATGTGTTACGAACAGTTTTGAAAATTGCGTTGTTTAGGAGTGCGAAGGCGAATTGAGTTATTGCACACGCGCACTTCACATAGTAGGCGTTCCCCAACGGAAATATGCAAATGCTTGCTAGAATGCGCCAATAGGATCTCACTAACACGTGTTTGGGCTCTGCCCACCTCGCTTGTACTGCCCACTATGGCTCCTTTGTTCGCATTTGAAACGGCAGGCTGTGGTCTATCTTTGTTTAGTTTTACAAATCTTTGGTATAACTTTAGCTAGCTAGCTAAGATTGCGGGGAAAGCACAGAATTGTAGCTAGCTACTGTTAGCATTGTGAACTTTGCTAGCTAATGGCATCATTGCCATCTCTCTAAAGTAAACTTGACTACATCATAATTGTTTTGCTAAATTGTTTCCTACTAATTTTTTGCCTACTTTAGCGATGCCATTGTATTTACAAGCCACTATAGTGTAATTTAGGCTAAAAAGTAATTAGCACCTGTTCAGAAAGACTGAGCATTAGTCATCAGTCGGGCATCAATATGGCTGTCCCGTCTGTAGAACTTTTAGCCGGGCATACATACGGTTGAATCCGTTTCTGCAGTAAAATGGACTCTACAGAGTGATGAAACTTTGTTGCAACAAGCAAGGTGTTGTAACAACCAAGTCTTTGGTTGCCTAGGCAACACCCCCATCCCTGCAGCAGCACATGCAGTCAGGAGCGGAGGAGAGGAGAAAATGTGCGTCTTTTTCATTTCTTTGCTATTCAAACGATTATAACGGTGACCCCGGTCATTTGGTTGACTAATAACCGTCATCCAAAATTCCATGACCGTCACAGCCCTATATATAGACGTCCGATGTGACATTGTATTGCCAAGAAGTATGGGAAAGTCCTGATGATGTTTCACAGTCATCAGACGTCTTTTGACTGAAATATAAAGAATGGCGCTGGAGGGAATAGCTGTCGTTTTAAGGGCTTGTGACCAATTGTGCTATTTTGTGTCTTTTTTTGCCCTGATCTTAACTTTTTGTGTACATAATGTTTCCACCATAATTTCCTATGACCGAAAAAAGCTTCTGGACATCAGAACAGCTATCACTAACCTCGATTTGGACGAGGACTTCTACTTCAATGAGTTGGAAGCGAAAGACATACTGATTATCATGGACCAGGCCCAAATCCCTGACGAAGGAGGAGACGGCATGCAGGATACCTGGCGAGACTACGTCGGAGAGTGGACAAACCAACTCAACCCTCCGTTCTATTGGCGAACATGCAATCACTGGAGAATAAACTGGATGAGCTCCATTTGAGACTATCCTATCAATGGGATCTGAAGAACTGTAATACCCTATGTTTCTCCAAGTCGAGGCTGAAAAAGGACATGGTAAAAATAAATCTAGCTGGTTTTTCTCTATATCGGCAGGACAGAACAGTGGCGTTGGGGAAGCTCAGGGGAGGGGGTGTGTGACTCTTTGTTAACAACAGCTGGTACACAATCTCTAATATTAAGGAAGTCTCGAGGTTCTGCTCTCCTGAGTTACAATACCTCATGATGAGCTGTAAATAAGGAAGTAAGTAACCTTGCACGAGCCTTGGTGTGTGCGAGCCGGAACGGCTCATAGGAGCAGGAGCCATCTCCTATTTCTGTAGCGTGAGACTGCAGACCATACTATTTACAGTGAGGGGAAAAAGTATTTGATCCCCTGCTGATTTTGTACGTTTGCCCACTGACAAAGACATGATCAGTCTATAATTTTAATGGTAGGTTTATTTGAACAGTGAGAGACAGAATAACAACAACAAAATCCAGAAAAACGCATGTCAAAAATGTTATGAATTGATTTACATTTTAATGAGGGAAATAAGTATTTGACCCCTCTGCAAAACATGACTTAGTACTTGGTGGCAAAACCCTTGTTGGCAATCACAGAGGTCAGACGTTTCTTGTAGTTGGCCACCAGGTTTGCACACATCTTAGGAGGGATTTTGTCCCACTCCTCTTTGCAGATCTTCTCCAAGTCATTAAGGTTTCGAGGCTGACGTTTGGCAACTCGAACCTTCAGCTCCCTCCACAGATTTTCTATGGGATTAGGTCTGGAGACTGGCTAGGCCACTCCAGGACCTTAATGTGCTTCTTCTTGAGCCACTCCTTTGTTGCCTTGGCCGTGTGTTTTGGGTCATTGTCTTGCTGGAATACCCATCCACGACCCATTTTAAATGCCCTGGCTGAGGGAAGGAGGTTCTCACCCAAGATTTGACAGTACATGGCCCCGTCCATCGTCCCTTTGATGCGGTGAAGTTGTCCTGTCCCCTTAGCAGAAAAACACCCCCAAAGCATAATGTTTCCACCTCCATGTTTGACGGTGGGGATGGTGTTCTTGGGGTCATAGGCAGCAATCCTCCTCCTCCAAACACGGCGAGTTGAGTTGATGCCAAAGAGCTTGATTTTGGTCTCATCTGACCACAACACTTTCACCCAGTTCTCCTCTGAATCATTCAGATGTTCATTGGCAAACTTCAGACGGCCCTGTATATGTGCTTTCTTGAGCAGGGGGACCTTGCGGGCGCTGCAGGATTTCAGTCCTTCACGGCGTAGTGTGTTACCAATTGTTTTCTTGGTGACTATGGTCCCAGCTGCCTTGAGAACATTGACAAGATCCTCCCGTGTAGTTCTGGGCTGATTCCTCACCATTCTCATGATCATTGCAACTCCACGAGGTAAGATCTTGCATGAAGCCCCAGGCCGAGGGAGATTGACAGTTCTTTTGTGTTTCTTCCATCTGCGAATAATCGCACCATCTGTTGTCACCTTCTCACCAAGCTGCGTGGCGATGGTCTTGTAGCCCATTCCAGCCTTGTGTAGGTCTACAATCTTGTCCCTGACATCCTTGGAGAGCTCTTTGGTCTTGGCCATGGTGGAGAGTTTGGAATATGATTGATTGATTGCTTCTGTGGACAGGTGTCTTTTATACAGGTAACAAACTGAGATTAGGAGCACTCCCTTTAAGAGTGTGCTCCTAATCTCAGCTCGTTACCTGTATAAAAGACACCTGGGAGCCAGAAATCTTTCTGATTGAGAGGGGGTCAAATACTTATTTCCCTCATTAAAATGCAAATCAATTTATAACATTTTTGACATGCGTTTTTCTGGATTTTTTTGTTGTTATTCTGTCTCTCACTGTTCAAATAAACCTACCATTAAAATTATAGACTGATCATTTCTTTGTCAGTGGGCAAACGTACAAAATCAGCAGGGGATCAAATACTTTTTTCCCTCACTGTACCATGAGAGTTTATCTATATTCTTCGTAGCTGTCTATTTACCACCACAAACCGATGCTGGCTCTAAGACCACACTCAACAAACTGTATGCCATAAGCAAACAAGAACATGCTCAACCAGAGGCAGCGCTCCACCTATGCAACGAGAGGCAAAAAAAAACTCTAGATCACCTTTACTGCACACACAGAGACGCATACAAAGCTCTCCCTCGCCCTCGATTTGGCAAATCAGACCATAACTCTATCCTCCCATTTCCTGCTTAAAAGCAAAAACTGAAACAGGAAGTACCACTGACACGCTCAATACGGAAGTGGTCCGATGAAGCAGTTGCTAAGCAACAGGACTGTTTCGCTAGCACAGACTGGAATATGTTCTGGGATTCATCCGATGGCATTGAGGAGTTTACCACATCAGTCACCGGCTTCATTAATAAGTGCATTGATGACGTCGTCCCCAGTGACCCTGCGTACATATCCCAACCAGAAACCATGGATTACAAGAAACATTCGCACTGAGCAAAAAGGGTAGAGCTGCCGCTTTCAAGGAGCGGGACACTAATCCGGACACTTATAAGAAATCCTGCTATGTCCTCCGACAAACCATCAAACAGGCAAAGCGTCAAAGACCGAATCCTACTACACCGGCTCTGATGCAGGGTTTACAAACTCTCATGGATTACAAAGGGAAACCCAGACGTGAGCTGTCCAGTAACGCAAGCCTACCAGACGAGCTACTGTAAATACCTTCTAGGCTAGCAACACTGAATCATGCATGAGAGCACCAGCTGTTCCGGAAGACTGTGTGATCACGTTCTCCATAGCCGATGTGACTAAGACCTTTAAACAGGTTAACATTCCCAAGGCCGCAGGGCCAGATGGATTACTAGGATGCGTACTCAGAGCATGCGCTGAACAACTGGCAAATATCTTCAACCTCTCCCTGACCCAGTCTGTAATACCTACATGTTTCAGGCAGACCACCATAGTCCCTGTGTCCAAGAAAGTCAAGTTAACCTGTCTAAATGACTATCACCCCGTAGCACTCACGTCTGTAGCCATCAAACGCTTTGAAAGGCTGGTAATGGCTCACATCAACACCATCATCCCAGACACCCTGGACCCACTCCAATTCACATACTGCTCCAACAGATCCACTGATGGCGCAATCTCTATTGCACTCCATAATACCCTTTCCCACCTGGACAAAAGGAACACCTACGTGTGAATGCTGTTAATTGAATACAGCTCAGTGTTCAACATCACAGCGCCCTCCAAGCTCATCACTAAGCTAAGGACCCTGGGATTAAACACCTTCCCCTGTAACTGTATCCTGGTCTTCCTGACAGGCCGCCCCAGGTGGTGAGGGTAGGCAACAACACATTCGCCACGCTGACCCTTTACACGGGGGCCCCTCAGGGGTGAGTGCTATGCCCCCTCCTGTACTACCTGTTCACCCACGACTGCGTGGCCGCGCACGACTCCAACACCATCATTAAGTTTGCCGACAGCACAACGGGGGTAGGCCTGGCTACCGCACGGCAAGCGGTACCGATGCACCAAGTCTGGAACCAACAGGTCCCTGAACAGCTTCTAGCCCCAAGCCATAAGACTGCTAAATAGTTAGTTAAATAGTTAACCAATAGCTACCCGGACTATATGCATTAACCCTTTTTGCACTAACTCTTTTGACTCATTCCATACACCACTGCTACTGTTTATTACCTATCATGTTGCCTAGTCACTTTATCCCTACCTACATGTACATATCTACCACAATTCCCTCTTACCCTTGCACATCAATTCATTACTTGTACCCCGTGTATATAGCCAAGTTATCGTTACTCATTGTGTATTTATTCCTCTAGTTATTATTTTACTATTTTTCGATTATTTCAAAAAAATTTAGAGAGCTTCGTAGCTACGTTTTGATGTATGGGTTGTAAGGGATTGGTTAAAATTCACGTCTCGCCACCCTCATTTCCATGATGAGTGCCTACTTGCTAGCTGTGTGGGAGTGCCTGACGCTGTTCGCTGAGGCAACAAGCCGTGCGAGAGGCACCGCTGTGCAGCATCGGCTGTATTGTGACAGCAGCAAATTTTGTGATTGATAGTTTTATTCTTTCAAGAAAAACGACCAGAATTCCATGGCTACAGCCCTACAATCGATAAAAACATAGCTAAATACCAGTGAATAAAAAATGTGTCCCATCTATCTTTCTGTGCAGCTGGCTAGCAGGCAGCTCACTCTGTCTTTTCTGAGCCTAGGCTTATTATTTGCTGAAAACGGTGCAGTTTATCCTCCCATCACCAGAGTAACTCATCAACACCAAAAATAACATTACAATGTAACCCAACTCAGGTGTAGGCCTACCTTAGAAGTAAGCTACTTTATGTTATTAGTAGGGCTGTCCCCGACAAAAAATTATGTATGTGTATTTTCTATATATAGACACATCCTATGTATTTTAATCAAATCAACTATATGTACTGATGCTTTAAGTGCACTGTTTGATTAAATAATGAAGACACACAAATGACTAGAGGGAGTCCGACCGCAATTGATTTGATTGTGCTCAGACTTGCTGTGCTGTGTTAAAAAAAATTGATGCAGAGGACGTGACAAATAAACTCAAACAGGGGGAATGTTTACTGGTTGCTGAGGAGGTAAAGGGGAAGTCGGATGTGTGGAATAAATTTGACTAGTTGTGGAAAATACTAGAGATCAAGAAAAAGATGGTAGGGAATAATCGCTGCGTGCATATTATGTGTGCCAAACAGGTGCTGTTAGACTACAATATTATTTTTATGACTGTTTGGAACAATGTACACACTAAATAAATTATAAGTGTAGCCGAGTCTGTTGTAACGTTATTTTTTTCTGTAAAGCCTTTATTACAGCAAAGACTAAAAACAGTCACATTCATTTATGAATGCTATTTCCGAAATGGAACGGTTAATTTATTGTTTACGCTAATTATTCAAGGCTTTGTTATTTTAAAACGAAAATGCTTGATTGCATTTCAAATAATGAATGACTCGTATACTCTGTGATGACATGAACGAATTAATGATTGATTGATACAGTAGCGTATATACTGTAAGTATTGAAATATAGGCCTAAGTAAGTAATCAGTAGGCTATTAAACAAACACTTAAACAGAAGCAGGATCTGTCTTATTTCTGTAGATATACAGTACCAGTCAAATGTTTGGACACACCTACTCATTCCAGGATTTTTCTTTATTTTTTAAACTATTTTCTACATTGTAGAATAATAGTGAAGACATCAAAACTATGAAATAACACAGATGGAATCATGTAGTAACCAAAAAAGTGTTAAACAAATAAAAAACGTAGCCACCCTTTGCCTTGATGACAGCATTGCACACTCTTGGCATTCTCTCAACCAGCTTCAAACTTTGTCCCGACACCCTAATATAAGGAAATAGACTGCCATTTGGGCTGCATGCCTAGCCTGAGTTCTATACTACATCACTATAAGAAAAACTGGAACCAAATCCATGAACCCCTTATTAAAAGAGAGAGGTTCTTTTGGCAGAGCATAGCGGTGATAAACAAAGAGCGGACATGCTCTATGGAAAGCCTTTAAAATGTTTGTTAATCTATCATTCACCACATGAGGAATGGATGAGATAACAATATGGTTTGGCTTTAAGGGACTATATGGGACTATGGGAGATGAGATTGAAGTGTGTCCTTGGAGTGAAATAATTTATTGAAATATATTTGGTTGACTTGAAATATGTATAGCGAATGCATTATGAACAGTCATTCAGAGAGTGCATAGAGGGGATTTTTACTCGGCGTGACATTGGCTTGTCCCGGGTGACACAGGAAAGGACAGAGTATAAAAAGAGAAAAAGTGTCAGAGTGACGTGTATGCGGTAGGAGAAGTCAAGAGCAGGACACCAAGCTACTGGCAGAAACTTTACTGGATTCAGTGCAACAAAACAAAGTACACTGGCAACCTCGAACAGCGAGGGAAATAACAAGACCCGCACACATAGGCAACTGCCGCGAAGACCAAAAACAATAACGCACAATACACAATGAGAAACAGTGGGTTATAAAGGGAACACAATAAAACATAATGGGAAACAGGTGTAAACAATAAAGACCAAACAAGACAAACACCGAAACATCGATCGGCAGCAGCTAGTACTCCAGGGACGACGAACGCCGAAGCCTGCCCGAGCAAGGAGGAGGAGCAGCCTCGGCTGAATCCGTGACAAAAAGGGATTCTTACAGTTTAATTCGGCCCCCTTTCATGAATGGAGGAGGGATTTCCTTTTGAAGGTTGATTTGAATATACAGACAATTTGGGGCTTTTGCTCTCTGTATCTGTAAAGATTACAATATTAATTACTTTCTTAATTATCTGTGATTCTCAGGGAAAACGTATATCATGTTAATTTTACACAATCACTGGCCTTGGAAAATGTAGGCCTACATCCTCACTCTCAGAATTACACGTGACACTGATTCGCAAGTCTGTCTTTTGCTGACATTTGGAGGAAAAAGACTACCTTCAGCACATACAAGCGCTATAATAATAGCCCATCTCTAATTCCAGTGGCTTGGAAACGTGAATGGATCAGCCTTTCCTTGTCCACTACTGCAGACTTATAGGACGGTCACATTCCCTAGATTTACGTTTATCGTTTTCCAATGAAATAGGGCTGGCTTGTGGAGGCTGCCAACATCCTTTCTGTACGATGCTTGGAGCAGAGCCTGTTATAAATATGGTTTCACCTTCACATAACACACTGCTCCACAAGGCATTTCCCCTGGTGGATCAATTAAGCATTTAGCTAATCAAAAAGAAAGTGTTGGTAGGAAGAATAAGGATAGGCATAAGAGCAATATGCGTTTGAGTAAATCCAATCGGTTTATTATTCATTGGACAAATGGACCGGATGTATGGGTTACCTTTCCCAGGCTGGAACTGGGTTAGGCTACCTGTCTCATATACTGTAGTTGACCATGTCTGTTGGTCACTGACTAGCTAGCAGCATTGATCACCATTAGCATGAGAATAAAAATGATCTGACCAAAAGGTTTGCCATACTTGGTCACGTGGCCTGCTATGGTAAGAGCCAGGGTGGGACCGGAGCGTGGTTGATCCTAGATAGGCCATCACCGACCCCTCAGAAGCCTCCTGACTTAAAGCCCAGTCAGAGCAGAGCGGCTGTGTTGAAACAGCTTACGTATGTTGTCTTTACAGCTCTGGAAAATAGAACCCTATCTCAGTCAAGTCTGAGAACACTGTCAGGGCTAGAAAAGACTGGAAAGACTGAGAAAGACAGGATGAGAGCAAGAGAATAAGGGAGAGAGAGAGCAGGAGAAGGAAAGGTAAGGTCCAGCTGAGACAGCTGCATGCTATTACTCCATTCCCCCTCCGCAGGAAATGAGAAATCATTTAGTACTGACAGGTACATGCTGAACCTCGCTATCTCTGCTCTAAAACCTAACAAATAATGTATTACAGCAGTTTAACATCAACCCTAAGGCTCGCTGCACCTTTCTTTGCTGCCAAGGTTCGCCTCATACCTTTACAGTGTGTATGTGTATCAAGGGTCTGTTTCCTTTGAGACAGGAAAAACATAACAGCAGACGAAAACTCCTAAAACATCTGAAGCACTTTTCTGGTAATGAAAAATAGTAATTTATAGGTCTCCTGTGAGCTGTAGAAGGCTTAGCATGTCCAACTTGAACTGAGGGACTATACAGTCGCTCTCTCCAAAGCACTGGGTGAATGAGTCTAACCACAACCAAAGGCCATAGAGAGAGTGACCACTGACATTCATCCATAAAAACCAACGACCAGGGAGTGATCACATAACAAGAGGCCAGGAGTGGGATCACATAACAAGAGGCCAGGAGTGGGATCTCCTTCTACTACCAAACAAGGAGAGGGACTATTCATCTCAAAATTAATCCCAAAACTGTTCAGATGCAGCAGTTTAGGTATCATTAATCTATTTGCTTCATTCATAGTGACATTAACAGTCTGATTTCAAAACATCAGCAGAAAGATGTACCGTAAATCAGACAGACTTTATGGGCTGAGATCAGAGAAACAGAAGATCTCCTTGCTGCCTATAAAATTCTAGGATCTGTCTAATGGTTCCTCTTCAGGGCAAAAGCCCTGGATCTAGGTTGCTCTAAATATTCCAAACCCCATCTATAATTGTACATGAGACCATTAAAAATTGCATTAGGCTGCACACTAGGGTTGGGCGGTATCCAGATTTTCATACCTTCCTTCTCTCACCCCAGGATTTACGGTATTTCCGGTTTAGTACACAAGTGGGCGCCAAAAACGCAAAATAGCCCATTGGGCGTCTATTACCAGAATGCTAACAAAATTAGCACAAGTAATAGCGAATTTGCTGCTAGCTAAACATGCTAACGAGCGCAAACAAAAATAAATGAATTGCGAAGAGACAGGCAATCGAGCTCATAAAGTTATACATATATAGGTAGGAGCTACCAAATGTTATTTTTGGTGAGTTTGGACATTTACAAGCAAATGTGAATGAGAGGCATTATGCAAAGGAACAAAGTTTTGATGCATGCAGTACTGGCTCTCCAGCAGCAGGTCTACTACCCACTGTGTCTGTGTGGAGTCTGGAGTCGCTAGGGTAACGGGCCTGCCTGCTATGCTCGGAGAAGAGGGGGGAGGAGCAGACGGACCGAGAAAGGAGAAGATAAAATAATGCAAGGAAATCAAGAAAGCAGTGGCAGCTGTACAAATAACTCATCCAAAAGGGCTTTGACTTCTCAAACACGGCAGAAAGCTAACACAATATCCCTGTCACCTTATTAATTCAGCCACTTACATAGCAAGTTAAACTAGGGGTCGCGTTAACGCATAATTCTGTGTTTTTCACGCAGGAATAAAAATATACAATTCATAAGAAATATCTTGCTGCGTTTTGTAAACACAGATCTAAAATGCTTCTTATTGTAATTTCTGCTCGGCAGCAGACTAATTTTGTGCTTCAGTTGCACTTCTAAACTCGAATGAGAATTCACGAGCTGGGCATTCTATCAGCAGACAGAGCTCCGACTGATGTGTAGCTTCTTTTCCCCGATACTTTTCTCAACGTAGCCAGCCTATTTTTCTCCAGTAAAATGCTTACTTTTGTGGCTGCCAGCCAAATGCCGTTGCATTTCTGTTGTCATCTGATGAAAATGAAGCTATTTTATGTCAAATGCGTTGCACTATCGTATTTTCTGTGAAGGAAAACTATAGTTGCACGCCCCTGATCACTCTATTGAAGCAAAAAAACAGTGTTGACTTTCAATGTAAAATGTGACCCCTGTCAATACACAGCTGGACTCACCTGCTCCCGCTTTCTCTTGCTGTGCTATTTACAAACAAACACGTGACTGGCTCAACTGTGCGGGGGAACTAAGTAAGCTTCATAATATAAAATAATGTGACAGGTGAAACTTCTAAGAAATTGTTTCAATGGTATTGAAAAACCATCCCGTGGCTATTTCCAAATACCCCAGTATACGGTATATACGGTATACTGCGCACGCATGCACACTTAGGCACACACATACACACCAAATGCTGCACAGGGAAAGAGGACAGAGTCAGTGGAAGGCAATGAAACAGTCTGTAATAAACAAACAGTCAGCCTGTCTGCTGCCCTATTGTTTAGTCTGTGACAGAACAACAACCCCTCAGGCTGCTACTAGACAATTATTCCCAAGCACAGATGTCTAATTACTATAAAACAACTAGAGATGAGGAATGAACATATCACTGCCCTGAGCCCTCCCTCCACCTCCCCGACGACGTGAATTCCCTTCTTAATTACAATGGATTACCCCTGTTAGGCTGTTCTCCTGTAGTCATGATTCAGGTCTTATTTATGTGGCAGACATTTCTCAGTGAGCATTGGTGGTTCAGTATCGTCCCCATCATTATGATGTCCCTCAGGAGTCAATTCTGGGCCCCATCCTTTTTTCCCTGTACATGCTTCCCCTTAGTGACGTCATCCACAATCACAACATTCAGTTTCACTACTATGCGGATGACACAGCTTTATTTACCAATCAAACCCAGTGACCAAGCTAGCGTAGCTACCCTTCACAAGTGTCTTGCTGACATCAAATGTTGGATGTCTGACAATTTTCTCCAGCTCAATGATTAGAAATCTGAGGTGGTTTTATTTGGCCCCCACCTTGCTAGAACTCAGATTGTAAATAATATTGGTCATTTGTCCACCAATGTAAAGCGTACGGCCAGAAAACGTGGTTTCTTTTTTGACTCTGACCTAAACCTCGAGCTGCATGTAAAGAAGGTTGTCCAGTCCTGCTTTTATCATCTAAAAAATATAGCTAAAGTCAAGCCTTTTATTTCAGATATTGACCTGGAGAAAGTTATACATGCTTTGTATACATATCTCAGTCAGAAATTACTCCATTGTCCACAGTTAGTTCAAAATGCTGCAGCTCTGCTTTTAAACAGGCACCAGAAAATGTAACCATAATCACACCTATTGTAGCTTCTCTACACTGGCTACCAGTCACTTCACTGAATAGATTTTAAAATGTATTAATTACGTTTAAGGCTAGGCTTGGTTTAGCCCCATCCTATATCTCAGATATTTTATCTCACTACGAGCCAAGACGCAGCCGGAGATCCTCTGGCAGGGCACTGCGCACCATTCCAAAGTCTAGGTTGAAAATGAAAGGAGACCGGGCATTTGCCATTAGGGCCCCTAGACTTTGGAATGGTGTGCCAGAGGATATCAGGCTTGCAGATTCAGTGCCTCTTTTTAAATCCATGTGGAAGAGACACTTTTATAAAGATGCTTTTAATGTATGATTTTAATTAGCTATCTTTTTTATTCTCCTTCCTCCAGTTTTGTTTATTTGTTAGTACTTTTCTTTTTTTATTATTATTTATTATTGATGTGAATCACTGTTACTTGTATTGAAAAGTGCTATATAAATATAATGATTATTACTATTATTATTATTATTATTATGAGATGCTGCTACAGCTACTGTACCTTGTGATGCTGTTGGCTCAACTTGGCTGTTGACATAATGCATAGGCATTGGTCAATGATGGACTAAAGCCATGAAGAGAATGGAGCTCAGCTGAGAAGAGAGAACAGGGGTCTTATTGAGGTTTTCAGAGGAGTAGCCTAGATTATGGCCTAGGTTGTTCAAAGGGAGAGCCCCCATGGTGGATAAGAGCCTTTATTCCAGAGGAACTGAAAGAACCTTTCGCCATAAAAGAAGAAGCCCCTCCAGCATCACAGGATGGATGGCCTAGTTCTAGGCTGACCTGGAAGTGACCTCAATCTCTCAGACTAAGCCTTGTTGTTAGTAACACACATACAAACACACACACACTATGGTTGAGTGGTATCCAGATTTTCATACCTTGCTGTAACATACCGGGTATACAGTATTACCAGTAGTGCTGAATGCTAGCTAAATGCTAACAAGTGCAAGCGAACATAAACTAACTGCAAGGACAGACAACCCAGCTCAAAGATATACAACTCTCTCAAAAGGCTATTCACAGTTTGCTGCATAAAACAAATATTAGACAGCAGGGATCTTGATCCAGGACTCAGGAGGGGATTGATGGTCTCTGCTGTAAGCAAGATGCTTGATCTTGCAAGCTAGACACTTAGCTAGAAAGTTAGAAAACCAAAATACATAGCTGGAGCCTTGAGCTGGAGAGAATTTAATTTGGCACATCTTACACTGAACAAAAATATAAACACAACATGTAAAGTGTTGGTCCCATGTTTCATGAGCTGAAATAAAAGATCCCAGACATTTTACATATGCACAAAAAGCGTATTTTGCTCAAATTTTGTGAAAGAAATGTGTTTACATCCCTGTTAGTGAGCATTTCACCTTTGCCAAGATAATCCATCCACCTGACAGATGTGGCATATCAAGAAGCTGATTAAACAGCATGATCACCATGTGCTGGGGACAATAAAAGGCCACTCTAAAATGTGCCTTTTTGTCACACAACACAATGCCACAGATGTCCCAAGTTTTGAAGGAGCGTGCATTTGGCATGTTGACTGCAGGAATGTCCACCAGAGCTTTCGCCAGAGAATTTAATGTTCATTTCTCCACCAAAAGCCGCCTCCAACGTCGTTATAGAGAATTTGGCAGTACGTCCAACTGGCCTCACAACCGCAGACCACGTGTAACCACGCCAGCCCAGGACCTCCACATCCGGCTTCTTCACTTGCAGGATCGTCTGAGACCAGCCACACGTACAGCTGATTTTCTGCACAAACTGTCAGAAACTGTCTCAGGGAAGCTCATCTGCGTGCTCTTCGTCCTCACCGCAGTTCGCCGTCATAATCGACTTCAGTAGGTAAATGCTCACCTTCGATGGCCACCGGCAAGCTGGAGAAGTGTGCTCTTCACTGATGAATCCTGGTTTCAACTGTACTGGGCAGATGGTGTCGTGTGGGTGAGCAGTTTTCTAGTGTCAATGTTGTGAACAGAGGTGGCGGTGGAGTTATGGTATGGGCAGGCATAAGCTACGGACAATGAACACAATTGCATTTTAACGATGGCAATTTGAATGCACAGAGATACCGTGACGATATCCTGAGGCCCATTGTCATGCCATTCATCCGCCGCCATCACCTCCTGTTTCGGCATGATAATGCACGGCCCCATGTCGCAAGGATCTTTACACAATTCCTGAAAGCTGAAAATGTCCCAGTTCTTCCATGGCCTGCATACTCACCAAACATGTCACCCATTGAGCATGTTTGGGATGCTCTGGATCGACGTGTACGACAGCGTGTTCCAGTTCCCGCCAGTATCCAAAATCATTGAAATTGTTGGATGTTGCGTTTATATTTTTGTTCAGTGTAGATAGTTAAATTATACTTATAAGATATTTAGCTGGCAAACTTAAAGTTAAGATATTTAGCTCGAAAATCATACCGTGGGTATTTCAAAATAGCCCGGTATACAGTATATGGTTTACAGCCCAAGCCCAACACACGCAGCAGAGATCTCACACACACACACACACTATCTCTTTACCAGCTCCTCAGAGATTTAGAGTTTCACTCAGCATCCTTTTATCAGTCGATAAAGATCAGCCAGTGAAAATCCTGCAGCGTCATGCTTTGACCAAGTAGCCTCTATCCGGACCGACTGACCACTCGCATCCCTTTAGAAGCAGCATTACAGCACTACAGCAAGAAGGCCCGTATCTATGGCCTACATCACTCACTTTATGGGAGTAGGGTGGTGTAGGGTTTAACAAGACATTTTACTTGTCAAAGAACACGACATTACACAACCATAAAACGATGAGGTCCACAAATCTCTTTCTGACTGGTGATGCATTGCAAGCAGGGCTCGTTGTGCGGTCCTCGATGTACAGCATTGCCTTCAAATAGAATAGTGGGGCAAAGATTTTGGGTTGCCTTGCCTACTTGAGCTGCAAAACATCTTGCAAAATAAAGAAAGGCATTTTCAAGAGTTTTAACAAAGTACCTACAATTCTATTCAAGCACAAAAAGTATATTTAAAATAACACAAAACCATAACAGTGATCTAATATCATAATTTCTCAAACTGCAGGAAGAAAGAGCACAGCTAGCACCTAGGTCCACATCCCACTCTGTAATAGAGCATGAAATGCTGCTGTAGGGTTTAAAGAGAGCCAGCCGAGCTGCCATTCACCCGATTGTGTCATTTTCCTCGGAGCCGGTGCCATAGCTGGAGCGGCTCCACTGACCAGGGGCGTCTGTGGTCTGCTCTGTGTGCCAGGCAGTTGGCCTGGTCTGGGACAGGGCCTGGGCCGGTGAGGCACTGCGGCAGGGTAGGCTCCCCGCCCCTGACACAGAGCACCCGCGCTGGGGTACATCTGAGTAATGGCAGGGTAACCTGATCCAGCCGGAGGGAGGAAGGTAGAGAGAGAGTGAGCTACGCTGATGCCTAAATCATAGCAGGAGGATGGTGGGAGAGAGAGGGAATGAGAGGGAGAGAGAGACCGAGAGAGGTTTGGGAGGAGGCCTGGAGACAAGAGGATAAAAGTAAACTAAACCTCCCCCTCCGCCTCTGAGCACACGCACGTGCCACACCCACTGCTGGGCTAGGGAGTTACTCAGAAAGATGACATGGAGTGGGCTTGGATTTCAACCTCACCGCATGCCATGCCATTGCACAGACATATTCCAATACAAAAAGCCCACATGAAACGAGCTAGGTCTACATTTTCTCCAATGCTTGCGCAATTGAGTGACTTAACAGGCATAGATTTGAAAACGATGAATTAATAAGCCTACAACTTACAGGATTTAGAGGGGAAAAGCCCAGCACGTGTAGGCTATTAATGTGTGACTCTCTACTAGCCTATATGGAGTAATGTCACCTTGAATCTAGACTAGAGCCCGACCGATATTGGATTTAATCGGGTTTACATGATAACCACCAAAAAGCAACTATATCCTCTATAAATACAAAAGTAAATAAAAAACACTTGTTCAGTTTACCTTCTTAGGTACAACATAAAGATTTGTCTATCTATGGCAGTGGATAAGAACGCAGAAGTGTTTGTGCTGAAGCACCACAAGCACACTAATAAACAAGATGGAATTAAACTTGGTTTCAAAGTCAATTTGAAACTGTACAAACGATGCAGTGAAATCCTGTAACATGCAGTTCATAACGTCATCACTTTGTATTGAGTAGATTCACGACAGTGCTTTATAACAGTCAAACGTCATGTAAAGAAACACTTTATGGCAATCTTGCAATGAGAGCTTGTTCAGAGACCTTTTGAGGAGATTGGAAACTCCATTGGAATCGTATTAACGCCCATTGTGTACAGTGGGGGAAAAAAGTATTTAGTCAGCCACCAATTGTGCAAGTTCTCCCACTTAAAAATGGGAGGCCTGACATTTTCATCATAGGTACACGTCAACTATGACAGACAATTTGAGCATTTTCTTTCCAGAAAATCACATTGTAGGATTTTTAATGAATTTATTTGCAAATTATGGTAGAAAATAAGTATTTGGTCACCTACAAACAAGCAAGATGTCTGGCTCTCACAGACCTGTAACTTCTTCTTTAAGAGGCTCCTCTGTCCTCCACTCGTTACCTGTATTAATGGCACCTGTTTGAACTTGTTATCAGTATAAAAAGACACCTGTCCACAACCTCAAACAGTCACACTCCAAACTCCACTATGGCCAAGACCAAAGAGCTGTCAAAGGACACCAGAAACAAAATTGTAGACCTTCACCAGGCTGGGAAGACTGAATCTGCAATAGGTAAGCAGCTTGGTTTGAAGAAATCAACTGTGGGAGCAATTATTAGGAAATGGAAGACATACAAGACCACTGATAATCTCCCTCGATCTGGGGCTCCACGCAAGATCTCACCCGTGGGGTCAAAATGATCACAAGAACGGTGAGCAAAAATCCCAGAACCACACGGGGGGACCTAGTGAATGACCTGCAGAGAGCTGGGACAAAAGTAACAAAGCCTACCATCAGTAACACACTACGCCGCCAGGGACTCAAATCCTGCAGTGCAAGACGTGTCCCCCTGCTTAAGCCAGTACATGTCCAGGCCCATCTGAAGTTTGCTAGAGTGCATTTGGATGATCCAGAAGAGGATTGGGAGAATGTCATATGGTCAGATGAAACCAAAATAGAACTTTTTGGTAAAAACTCAACTCGTCGTGTTTGGAGGACAAAGAATGCTGAGTTGCATCCAAAGAACACCATACGTACTGTGAAGCATGGGGGTGGAAACATCATGCTTTGGGGCTGTTTTTCTGCAAAGGGACCAGGACGACTGATCCGTGTAAAGGAAAGAATGAATGGGGCCATGTATCGTGAGATTTTGAGTGAAAACCTCCTTCCATCAGCAAGGGCATTGAAGATGAAACGTGGCTGGGTCTTTTAGCATGACAATGATCCCAAACACACCGCCCGGGCAACGAAGGAGTGGCTTCGTAAGAAGCATTTCAAGGTCCTGGAGTGGCCTAGCCAGTCTCCAGATCTCAACCCCATAGAACATTTTTGGAGGGAGTTGAAAGTCCGTGTTGCCCAGCGACAGCCCCAAAACATCACTGCTCTAGAGGAGATCTGCATGGAGGAATGGGCCAAGATACCAACAACAGTGTGTGAAAACCTTGTGAAGACTTACAGAAAACGTTTGACCTGTGTCATTGCCAACAAAGGGTATATAACAAAGTATTGAGAAACTTTTGTTATTGACCAAATACTTATTTTCCACCATAATTTGCAAATAAATTCATTAAAAATCCTACAATGTGATTTTCTGGATTTTTTTTCCTCAATTTCTCTGTCATAGTTTATGTGTACCTATGATGAAAATTACAGGCCTCTCTCATCTTTTAAAGTGGGAGAACTTGCACAATTAGTGGCTGACTAAATACTTTTTCCCCCCACTGTATGTTTCCCATGAGTCGTCAATGGACCGCACGGTGCATTCTGTGCAATTCTGGGACAAGGAGAGCTCTCCTTCAAGGAGTGTATGGGAGTCAATTGGGCGCTATCTCAAAAACCCAACATTAGCATGAATTTCGTGAACAAGAAGTACAACATTACAAATGTTTTCAGAGATAATTAACTTGTTCATTGTAATATCGTATAGCTTTGTAATCGTGACATTACGTACTTTCGAGGAAAATAGGCACGTTTCTTGACTCATTCCCTGACTTTGAGAAGAGATTGCGTGACAATTAGCTTAGCAACCACGTGACGCACCATGACAACATGAACGCGATTGGTCTAGAGTCTGCTGTGTGAGGCATTATACATTCCTCCAATCATTGCCCAATGGGATTCCTACAGTGCATTAGGAAAGAATTCAGACCTCTTGACTTTTTCTACATTTTGTTACATTAAAGCCTTATTTTTTTCCTCATCAATCTACACACAATACCCCATAATGTCAAAGCGAAAACAGGTTTTTAGAAATTTTTGCAAATGTATATAAAATAAAAAACAGAAATACCTTATTTACACAAGTATTCAGACCCTTTGCTATGAGACTCGAAATTGAGCTCAGGTGCATTGTGTTTCCATTGATCATCTTTGAGATGTTTCTACAACTTGATTGTAGTCCACCTGTGGTAAATTCAATTGATTGGACATGATTTGGAAAGGCACACACCTGTCTATATAAGGTCCCACAGTTGACAGTGCATGTCAGAGCAAAAACCAAGCCATGAGGTCGAAGGAATTGTCCGTAGAGCTCCGAGACAGGCACAGATCTGGGCAATCGGGGGAGAAGGGCCTTGGTCAGGGAGGTGACCAAGAACCCGATGGTCACTCTGACAGAGCTCCAGAGTTCCTCTGTGGAGATGGGAGAACCTTCCAGAAGGACAACCATCTCTGCAGCACTCCGCCAATCAGGCTTTTATGGTAGAATGGCCAGACAGAAGCCACTCCTAAGTAAAAGGCACATGACAGCCCGCTTGGAGTTTGCCAAAAAGCACCTAAAGGACTCGGAGCATGAGAAACAAGATTCTCTGGTCTGATGAAACCAAGATTGAACTCTTTGGCCTGAATGCCAAGCGTCATTGGCCTGAATGCCAAGCGTCATGTCTGGAGGAAACCTTGCACTATCCCTACGGTGACTAGTCAGGATCGAGGGAAAGGTGAACAGAGCAACGTACAGAGAGATCCTTGATGAAAACCTGCTCCAGATCATTCAGGACCTCAGACTGGGGTGAAGGTTTACCTTTGTAAAGGACATAGACCCTAAGCACACAGCCAAGACAACACAGGAGTGGCTTCGGGACAAGTCTCTGAATGTCCTTGAGTGGCCCAGTCAGAGCCCGGACTTGAACCCGATCGAACATCTCTGGAGAGACCTGAAAATAGTTGTGCAGCGACGCTCCTCATCCAACCTAACAGAGCTTGAGAGGATCTGCAGAGAAGAATGGGAGAAACTACCCAAATACAGGTGTGCCAAGCTTGTAGCGTCATACCCAATAAGACTTGAAGCTGTAATCGCTGCCAAAGGTGCTTCAACAAAGTACTGAGTAAAGGGTCTGAATACTTATGTAAATGTGATATTTCAGTTTTCTATTTTTTATACATTTGCAAAATTATCTAAAAACGTGTTTTTGCTTTGTCATTATTGGGTATTGTGTGTAGATTGATGAGAGAGAGAAAAACACTATTTAATCAATTTTAGAATAAGTACAACAATTGGGAAAAAGTCAAGGGTTTTGAATAATTTCCGAATGCACTGTATCTCCTCTTTTCTCTAACTCCGGCTTGTTATCACATAATGTACTGTCTGTTGTTATGAGAAGCACACGCTAGCTGTTCATTACGAAAATGTTTTCTTACTGAATGCATAATGTGAATTACACTGTTAATCAATTCAAAATGTATTGGCTATATATTTCAACTGCAAATGGCATGTGCCATAACTGAAAACATGAATACAGGAAAATGCTTGCCGCACTGGTTTTAGTCACACGTTCTAATTTAGCTAGCTAGCTAACAATCTTATCTCATCATGAATGAAGCATATGGCCTGAATGATAGATCTGCGCCAACTAACTAAATAAGCCCACTAATGTAATAGGTCCAGACAGTAACAGTGTTATTTTTGTATGAAGGATGAGTCAGTGTCGACTTTGGCGCAAGTCCAGTGTTCGCACATAAGTAGCAGATTGCTTGCTAGCTAGGCTAACTACCTTGCTGGCTAGATAGAGCCTAATTACATTGCTGGTTAGTTAACCAGCTAACGTTAACCAAGTGAGCATGTGATGAGGATAGGGCTGCTCGCTTGGTGATGTGTATTTTTGATTATTTATTATTAAAATATGCTGTTGCTGGCAAGATACTCACCGTCAAACCACCATGCCCACTCTCTGATTCTCATGTCGTGACTTAAGGGCTGAATGATGTTCAATGAGCAGCTCATAGAGCGCCCTTTTCAGGCAAATGAGCACACGTAGTTGTTCATCTGATGTATATAATATCGGTGCATTATTGGTGGAATAAAGACAGATACAAATATTTCCGTGATAGGCTAATATCAGCCGATAATATCAGTCAAACGATTTATCGGTCGGGCTCTAATCTAGACCAGTGTCTTTCTATCATATCCTAACTAAACAAGGT
This sequence comes from Coregonus clupeaformis, assembly GCF_020615455.1. Taxonomy (NCBI): domain Eukaryota; kingdom Metazoa; phylum Chordata; class Actinopteri; order Salmoniformes; family Salmonidae; genus Coregonus; species Coregonus clupeaformis. The sequence goes on along the minus strand of NC_059198.1, from coordinate 46,664,062 downwards.
ATTTTCCTTTCAGCTTCTCCTCACGTGTAACACAGTCATTATTGCAGCAAACTAGCACCCCAAAAAATATTGCGATAGTCAAAACAATACGATATATCATCAAAAATAATATTCTGATATGTAACTGTATACATTTTTCCCCATTACTAGCGCCTTTATGACTAAAACGTTATACTGGCACAGGATATCATGAGGTCGTGATCATTTCAGCTTTGTCATGTTATTATTACAACTTTGTTATTGAACACCAGAGCCACGGTTTCCTCTAATCACCTGACTGTGGCTCAGAACTGGCGCCAATCAATTGTGATTATTATAATGAACAAAAATATAAAATGCAACATGCAACAATTTGAGTAACAGTTCATATGCGGAAATCAGTCAATTGAAATAAATTCATTAGGTCCTAATCTATGGATTTCACATGAATGGTGTAAGGTTCTGTATTTATTTTCTTAGTCAACCTTGTGTTCTTGAACATAGCCTGTTTCTTTGTGTTCTTGAACGTAGCCCTGTCTTTCATTTTTGTTCATTGATTTCACCTGTGTTAGTTACTCACCTGATCTCATTAGCTCCTTATTTAGTTCAGTTCATTCTGTTTGTGCCTTGTGAGGTATTCTTCGTTTTGACTCTACTAAGCCTTTTCCTAGCGCGTTTGTGAGAACCAGTTATAGCCTTCAGTCCTAGTTTTTGATTCTCCTGCCTGTCTGCCTACCTGTGACCACGATTCCTTCCTTTTGCGAAGGCGAAATAAACACCTGCCGCGCTCTGCGCGTGAATCTACACCTTTTTCTCCCTGAGTATTCATTACAGAATACCTCACCAAAAAACGGAATGTATTCAGCGGAGCTACAGCGGCGCCTAACCCAGCAAGAGGAGTGTATGGAGTAAATCTTCCATCTTCTCCGCCAGCCTATCCCTACTCCTCCGATGCCAGGTATCGTAACCCATAGCCCTCCTTCATTCATATCCATGCCTGGAAAGTATGACGGTTCACCTGGGAAATATCAGGGATTTCTGATGCAATGCAGCAAATACATTGAGCACAACCCCACTAACTTCGCCACCGACAAGAGCAGGGTGGATTTTTATGTGTCTCTACTCACAGGCAAAGCCCTGGATTGGGCCACCGCCATATGGACTGCCAACAGCACAGAACTCGGATCCGAGACCCATTTCCACACCCTCTTCAAAGAGGTATTCGATCACTCTCCTTCCGGTCGTCCTATAGGAGACCTCCTCATAGAACTTCAACAAGGATGCAATTCAGCTGCCGAGTATGCCCTCGAGTTTCGCACCATGACTGCAGGGAGTGGATGGAGTGAGGCTGCTTTACTTACCGTCTACCGAAGAGGGCTCAACAGGGAACTTCAGGCGGAGCTGGCCTGTAGAGGTGACCTTCAGGATTTAAATCAATACATTCGTATGTCTATCTCCATCGACCACCTCATCGCCAACCGTCGAAGAACTCTGCCACCCAGGAACCTGAAACCTTCTCTTTCCATTATTCCGTCATCCCGTCCGAGTCTTCCAGAGCCCATGCAGTTGGGTCATGCTCCTCTCCCGTGTATCGAACGTCAAAGGCGGATCCAAGAAGGGCTCTGCCTATAATGTGGAGGGAAAGATCATCTACTCAGCCATTGCCCTGTTCGCCCCCCACGGAGAGATGAGAAGAGTACCTCCGCTGCCAGGCAGGTAGGCGTCTCCTTATTTCTAAATATCTCCCAGAAGCAATTCTCCATCCCAGTATTGATAACCGTGAAGGGGGTTACGAAGTACGTAGAGGGCTTGATAGATTCGGGAGCAGCAGGTAATTTTATCAATCACCAGCTAGTACAAGAGCATGACATTGATATAACACCTGTCACCCCTCCCTTAAGGATTAACGCCCTGGACGGGCAGCCATTGGGCACGGGCTTCATTACGCACCTGACACAGAGCGTCAAACTCCAGATTGGAGTCTTCCACACCGAAACCATTCAACTCATGGAACTCTCATCCCCCAAACAGCCACTCATCCTCGGACTGCCCTGGCTTTGTTGTCACGACCCTGCCATCTCGTGGCGACAAGGTGAACTACTGTCCTGGTCTTCTACCTGCTTCACCAGTTGTCTCAGCCTACCCTGCAGAGCCACCACCATTGAGGACTCTGCCTCTGCAGTGCCACCCACTATACCATCTGAATACGCCCAGTACAGCAATGTCTTCAGCAAAATCAAGGCCTCCACTCTGCCACCACATCGCCCAGTGGACTGTGCTATTGACTTACTCCCTGGAGTGTCCCCACCGAAGGGTCGTGTTTACCCCCTATCTATCCCGGAAAATTAGGCAAGGAGAACAACATTGATGAAGCACTCAAACGGTTTCATTCGTCCTTCTTCTTCCCCAGCTGCATCCAGCTTCTTCTTCGTTGGAAAAAAGGACGGTGGTCTCCATCCATGTATTGATTACGGATCCCTGAATGACGTCACGGTCAAGAACCGTTTCCCTCTTCCTCTGATCCCAGCGACCCTTGAACAAGTGGGCCGCGCCAACATCTATACAAAACTTGACCTGCGAAGTGCATATAACCTTGTCCGTATACGTGAAGGCGACGAATGGAAGACTGCCTTTATCAACGCACGAGGGCACTACGAATACCTGGTCATGCCCTATGACCTTACTAACACCCCCGCCATCTTCCAATCATTTATGAACTAGGTTTTCCAGGATATGATCAACCGCTTTCTCATCGTCTACATTGATGACATCCTGATTTACTCCCACTCCCTGAAGGAACACATACAGCATGTACAAAAGGTTATTCAACAGCTCATTGACCATAACTTTATGTGAAGACTGAAAAGAGGACCTTCCATGTAACCTCTGTAAACTTCCTCGGTTTTGTACTGACACCTGGAGGGGTCAGCATGGATGAGAAGAAAGTAAATGCCGTCAGTAACTGGCCCAAACCCACCACCATTAAGGAACTCCAATGTTTCATTGGGTTCTCCAACTTCTATCACCGGTTCATTCGGAAATTAAGTTCTACTGCCGCTCCCCTCACTGCCCTTACCAGCCAAAAAACCCGGACCCTTCAATGGACTGATACCACCCTGACTGCTTTCAACAACTTGAAATGCCTCTTCACCTCAGCTCCTGTCCTTCGCCAACCTGCTCCAACCCTTCCTTTCACCCTGGAGGTGGTGAAGTAGGAGTAGGAGCCATACTCTCTCAGCGGGTGGGAACACCTCCAAAATCACATCCCTGTGCCTTCTTCTCCAGGAAGTTATACACCGCTGAGAGGAATTACAATATGGGGAACAGAGAACTCCTCGCCATCAAGCTGGCCCTCGAGGAGTGGCGCCACTGGTTGGAGGGCGCACAACACCCCTTTCTCGTCCTAACAGATCATCGTAATCTGGAATATATCAGAGGGGCCAAGAGGTTAAACTCCAGACAAGCCCGCTGGGCTCTCTTCTTCAGATGCTTCCAGTTTCATGTTACTTGTATCCCTGGAAAGAAAAATGTAAAAGCTGATGCTCTCTCCCGCCAGTTTGACCTTCCGACCAGTAACTCAGACCCTACACCCATTCTTCCTTCCTCTTGCATTATGGGACCGGTACAGTGGGAGGTTCACTCTGCTATACAAGAAGCCCTAACCTCAGACCCGGCTCCTCCTGAGACACCAGCTGGGAAGAGTTACGTACCAGCAGCTGTTAGACCCCAACTGATGCAATGGTGTCACACGTCCTTGGGGTCAGGACATCCGGGCATTACACGAACCACCAAACTTCTAGCCCATAAGTTCTGGTGGTCCTCACTGGCATCCGACGTATGGGATTACGTGCTCTCCTGTCCAGTGTGCGCCCAAACCAAAAGCCCTCGTCATCTCCCTTCCAGCAAGCTTCTACCTTTGCCAATCCCTCACAGACCCTGGTCCCACATAGCTGTTGACTTCATCACAGACCTTCCTGAATCCTCTGGTAACTCCACCATCCTTGTCATAGTAGAACATTTTTCAAAGATGTGTCGTCTGGTTCCTCTTCCTCATTTACCTAACGCCATGGAATTGGCTAAGTGTATGTTCCAGCAGGTGTTCCGTCTGTATGGGATTCCGGAGGACATAGTCTCTGACCGCGGACCCCAGTTTGTCTCCCGGGTGTGGCGAGCCTTCTGTGACCGACTGGGGGTCGCTCTCAGCCTCTACTCCGGGGTACCATCCCCAGACCAAAGGGCAGACGGAACGCCTGAACCAAGAAATAGGGAAGTACCTCCGCCAACGTTCTGCCTCTCCACATGACTGGAGTCGGTATATGGCCTGGGCCGAATACGCTCAGAACTCACTCATGCATTCATCCCGTCACCTTATTCCTTTTCAGTGTGTACTTGGTTACCAACCCCCCATGTTTCCCTGGGAGGCGGAGCCTGCTACTGTCCCAGCTGTCGACGACTGGTTTCGGCATAGTGAGCGGGTATTGGAGACCGCTCACCGGCATCTGCAGGAAGCCTCTAATACCCAGAAATGCTTTGCCGACAGACTGGGAAGGTTATGGGCCTGAAGACCTTTCCCAGGTTCCCGACCCGGACATTCTCGACCCAGAGATAATTCAGGCATTCCACCGTAACCGTCCGGATCGTCCCGCTCCCCGACCTCGGGGTCGACCCCCGAACAGACCCACTGGACATCAGCCTCGACGCAGAAAGTCGGGTCAGTCCACAACCTTGTCGCCTCTGCTCCCCCGCCCACCCGCTCCACCCTCCGGTGCCATTGGGTCGTCAGGAGCCTCCCTTGGGGGGGAATACTGTAAGGTTCTGTATTTATTTTCTTAGTCAACCTTGTGTTCTTGAACGTAGCCCTGTCTTTCATTTTTGATCATTGATTTCACCTGTGTTAGTTACTCACCTGGTCTCATTCTGTTTGTGCCTTGTTAGTAGAGTCAAAACGAACAATACCTAAGACTTTTCCTAGCTCGTTTGTGAGAACCAGTTATAGCCTTCAGTCCTAGTTTTTGATTCTCCTGCCTGTTTGTCTACCTGTGTATGACCATTGCCTGCCTGTGACCATGATTCCTGCCTTTTGCGAAGGCAAAATAAACACCTGCCGCGCTCTGCGCGTGAATCTACACCTTTTTCTCCCTGAGTATTCATTACAAATGGTAATACAGATATGCTTTTAAAAAATCACAGATACCTTTAAAAAAAAAAAAGGCCTCAGAATGGGCCTTAGGATCTCGTCACGGTATTTTTGTGCATTCAAATTGCCATTGATTAAAAGGCAATTGTGTTCGTTGTTCGTAGCTTATGCTTGCCAATACCATAACGTTCAATTCTCTGGCAAAAGCTCCGGTGGACATTCCTGCAGTCAGCATGACAATTGCACACTCCAACTTGAGACATCTGTGGCATTGTATTGTGTGACAAAACTGCACATTTTAGAGTGCCGTTTTATTGTCCCCAGCAAAAGGTGCACCTGTGTAATGATCATGCTGTTCAATCAGCTTCTTGATATGCCACACCTGTCAGGTGGATGGATTATCTTGGCAAAAGAGAAATGCTCACTAACAGGGATGTAAACAAATTTGTGCACAAATATAAGCTTTTTGTGCATATGGAAACTTTCAGGGATCTTTTATTTCAGCTCACTTCACATGTTGCGTTTATATTTTTGTTCAGTGTACATTGAAATATGTTCAACCTATTACTGAACAATGAACAACAGAAATAACGTTGAACAACTGAATGGCTTGCAAAGCATAATGCCTCACATATTAGCCTACTCTATAAAAAATGCTAATCTTGTCACAAAGTGAAACCACGTCCACTTCAAACACTATCAACTGACCAAGCATTACTCCAACACCATCAAGTTTGCCGACGACACAACAGTGGTAGGCCTGATCACAGACAACGATGAGACAGCCTATAGGGAGGAGGTCAGAGACCTGGCAGTGTGGTGCCAGGATAACAACCTCTCGCTCAACGTGATCAAGACAAAGGAAATGATCGTGGACTACAGGAAAAGGAGGGCTGAGCACGCCCCCATTCTCATCGACGGGGCTGTAGTGGAGCAGGTTGAGAGCATCAAGTTCCTTGGTGTCCACATCACCAATGAACTATCATGGTCCAAACACACCAAGCCAGTCGTGAAGAGGGCACGACAACGCCTATTCCCCCTCAGGAGACTGAAAATATTTGGCATGGGTCCTCAGATCCTCATACAGTTATACAGCTGCACCATCAAGAACATCCTGACTGGTTGCATCACCACCTGGTATTGCAACTGCTCGGCCTCCGACCGCAAGGCACTACAGAGGGTAGTGCGTACGGCCCAGTACATCACTGGGGCCAAGCTTCCTGCCATCCAGGACCTCTATACCAGGCGGTGTCAGAGGAAGGTCCTAAAAATTGCCAAAGACTCCAGCCACCCTAGTCATAGACTGTTCTCTCTGCTACGGCAAGCTGTACCGGAGTGCCAAGTCTAGGTCCAAAAGGCTTCTTAACAGCTTCTACCCCCAAGCCATAAGACTCCTGAACAGCTAACCAAATGGCTACCTGGAGTATTTGCATTGACCCCCCCCCCCAACCACTGAAATTAACATTTACTAGCCTATTACTGTACCTGTACCACATACACTCCCATCCAAAATATGGACCTTATTCATTATTCAGACTTATATGCACTTTCCTTGTAGCAGGTCTGCACTGTTCCTCTTCTTCTTACAAGGTGCTCTTCTGCAGGCCTGAATAGATATTAAGGCCCTCTGATTAAGGTAGAATCGCTTCATTTTTCATTAAACACCTTTCAGGATAATCTATAGGCTGCAATGAGGTCAGGTTGGTCAACTTCTTTTACAGATGTTTTCATAATTCAAGCTGCTAAAAGGGAGAGAAATAAAGCTTTTACATTCAATAACTCCTTCTGTAGAAAAATTCAGAGGTAGGTGTGGTGCCCCCGGTGGTGTGGCCAGTGAATGCCACTGTTTGGAGCTGCATCCACACCCCACAACCAGCAGATTAGGCTGCAGCGAGCTAGGCTGCAGCAAGCTAGGCTGCAGGAAAGGACAATCGGATGGTAAACTGGATAGCAGCCCAACATTTAGTCTTCTAAATTAAGTTCCAGACTAAATTAAGTTTATCCCCTGTGTGTTGGAGTGTTTTTATTGACAGTTTTTTATCACCCTTTTTGTGAACCCTTTTATTTGAATAAATATGCCAGCCTTGCCTGGTTTAAGCTGTGCCTCTGTGTGTTGAACCTCTGTCATTGTTCCTCATCATTGCATCCTACCAGCCACACCTAGCGATTCATTACATAGGCTATAACATTTTAGCAAAATGGTAATACTGAATTTTCCATTGTGTAAACTTTGCTAAGAATCATACCAGGGCATAACCATTTTGACAGCAAGATTACAGCCTCAATGACCATTACATTGAGAATGCATTACACACAAAATACAGAATGTACTGTGTATGTGTATACCTTGGCATGTTGTCTCACCTTGCATAGCAGCTCTCAGTTCATACCATGAAATGATACTCTTCCTGTACAATCTAACTATTCTCCAGAACTAACCTCCTGTCCTCTATCATAAGGACTTGGCACACGTCTAACATACTTTCTTGTTCTTTCATTTTAAATGGACTGACTGCATTTGAGATGAGTAGAGTTGAGCTCTAGTTCAGGGGTGTACTCATTAGTCCAAAGAGTTGCAAAATTAGAGTTTCTATTAGACAAATCCAGGGAGGTCCCTCTCTGTTTCGTTCCGTTTGCTTCCGTTTAAGAAACATTTTGCAACAGAATCGGTGGAATGAATCCACCCCAGGTAAGTAATTTATCCTCTCCTTTCTTTCTTGAGATTTGGGACGTGATATAGTTGATATTCGAACGGTAGAGTTGATCACTAGTTCAGTTTCAGTAAAGCAATTTCTCTCTTACATCATACGAGCGATATTGACTTGGTTATGATTGACAGGGAATGTTAAATAAACAGCAGAGTTTCCTTCACCCCTTTCTCCGCTCCTCCTTAACTCTCTCTCCCCTCCCTCGCCCCCTCTTCCCATTTCCCCTCTCTCCCCCTTTCATCACCCCTCTCTCTCACATGTGAAACCACACTGTAGCGCCTAACATGCCAAAGTAAACGCCCCACATCTTGGAAACAGTGTGTTAACACTAGATCAGAGTTCCACATTTCCACTGGATAACACTGTACTGTATCTGACTTTCTTACTAAAATAGAGGGAATTTATTTCCATTGTTACAGGAAATAAATGTATTAGGCATAATTAAGAATACTTTATCATTAGCAACACATGCATGCTATTCGTTTGCCTGGCTACCCAAACTCCTTGCTCAGGCCAAACGCTATGCCACGCCCACAGACGTTAGTTTCTTCTCCGCAATGAGTCTGGATCGGAGTACCATCCCGACGATTTCTAGAATGGAAATCCATTCTAGACCGTCTGATTGGTCCCAGAAACCGATGGGTTGGGCTAGAGCCAGAACACACTTGGGTAAAGCAGCGTTTAAAAAAATGTGTCATTGGCTTTGATATTCTGATTGGTTAGAGATTATCCAATTGCTTTGTTTTGTACAACACCCCTCATTTTGATGTCACCACAAACGACTTCAATTATGGCAGTCTCAGACTGAAGTATGCCATCTAGCGAACGATGGAACAGCAGAAGAATTCAGTTTGAGTTGTCAGGCAAGCTATTCGTAGCTATGAAACATACAGACTGTGGTCCATTTGATAGAGGTAGCAGTAGGTCTATTTGTCCACATGCTGCATCAGGGAAAGCAAAAGAAACGCCATAGATTTGGTTAGGAAATCACCCTGGAACACAACACAGACTTGGAAGGAGACATCTTCATCATTCTGTCTTGGGCTAAGATTTTAGATGGCTTTCCCTTTAGTGGAAAGTTCCCCCCTTTCCACCCTGCCATCATAAATCTACCTCAGTGAATCACACCATAGCCCTCCCTCCCTTGGTGTGTCCTCAGAAACACTGACTGTGCATATTCAGTGTTGCACCAGACATTTAGGCCTACTGCCATTCATCTGACTGCATGCGGTTCTTTCATCTGTCATCATGAAATTAGACATGCAATGTTTTAAGGGGGGCATGTTTAACAATAACATGTTAAAAACATGCATCATAATAAGTAAACATTGAGCTAACAAATGGCAGTACCTTCAAAGTACAGAGAAGTAACCTCATCCCCAAGCTAAAAGCCCTGCTACAGGTGGTCTTACAATTTTCTCTTCTTCTTTTACAAAACAACTTATGACACAAGTAGTGAACGTTTCTACTGTGTTTTCTTTTACTACAAATAATTCAATCGGGCCTATTAAACTACTGCACGGGGGATTTGTCTATATAGGCAAGGCCACCATCAGTGCTAAATATCTATGGCACCTGTAGCCCTATAAATGAAGCGCTGCTTCATTTATAGGGCTAGGGCATATGCACAGGTAGATGTAGTATGCAGTGCATAGAACGACACAGTTACATGATTGGTATCATATAGCTTTTCCAATTGCAACTACGAATGGCATAAAGCTAATCTGTTTTCTTATCTTGGCTGATCCTGAAAGTGCCATGGACGACTGACCTATATGACGTGGGCTGATATATGACTGTAAATGCACGGCTGTCATGTTTGCAAAGGAGTGGAAAGCAGATATTTCGCACACCTGAATAAACTGATAGTACACTGGTTATTTATGATTTCCTGATATATAATGTTATGGAAAGGCCTACGCCTGCTATCGCTCTCTATCGTTACATTCCTATTGGCTGAAATTACCACCGGAATACAATACAGCAAGCCCATTGGGTTAGGCTTTGACGAAATTGTCGAGGTACTTTAAGACATCTCACCTGTATCCCCAGTTGTTTTGGAGGCTTCTTCGTTAATTTGTAAATTGCGACATATTCAATTCTTGCAGAACGGCAGATCTTCCTACTAACTGTTTCTCTACAGACATTTTGAGCTGTACCTCGAGCCAGGGACGGCGGGTGAGAGAGTAGTAAGTAGCCGGTCATTCAATCCAAATCTTAGTCAAATGTCTGTTGTTAATAGTGAGAAGATTAGAAACTGTACATATAGAATGCTTTGATTACGATATTTTTCATGCATTTTGTAAAGAATGGAATGTGTTGCAATCGCAGAGTTTCCCGAAACCCTCTTTTCGAGTGAAATGGTATGGCTCGTAGAATGTAGCCAATGAGCGCCGTTGAAATGTAAACCTCCAATGTTGTCAAGAGGAAAGGGGTTGTCCTTTGTCTGACGCTTGCACGTACAGTAGAAGGGGACAGTGAGAGGTATGATGAGAATGAATACATATTTCAGACAGTTTTTCTATCTTCAGTCAGTATTTGAACTTACCAGGATGGACACCTCTACAATGTTCTATACTGTGCACACAATATAATAGCCTATGCCAGCCTATGTTACAATATATGTGGATTTCACATAGGCATAGGCCTAGGTTTAGGTTTATTAGAACATCTTGGTAAATACTGCAGAAACATGCATAAATGACTGTAGTTGGACCTTAAACAGTTTGGGCGTCATTCTTTTTCATAAGAAGAAACACTACAGTAGGTTTTATCAAATTATGAGAAGCCTTATTTTTCTGTTGTGTTACTAAAGTATAGTAGTTGTAGTATTACTACTAGTAGTAGTAGTAGTAGTAGTAGTAGTAGTAGTAGTAGTGGCAGTAGTAGTAGTAGTAGTAGTAGTAGTAGTGGCAGTGGTGAAAGTACTTAAGTAAAAATACTTTAAAGTACTACTTAAGTCGTTTTTTGGGGTATTTGTATTTTACTTTACTATTTAGATTTTTTGACAACTTTTACATTTACTTCACTACATTCCTAATGAAAATAATTTTTACGGCATACATTTTCTCTGACAACCAAAAGTGCTAGTTACATTTTGAGAGCTAAGCAGGACAGGACAATTGTCCAATTCACGCACTTATCAAGAGAACATCCCTGCTCATCCCTACTGCCTCTGATTTGGCGGACTCACTAAACACAAATGCTTCATTTGTAAATTATGTCTGTGCTATCCGTAAATTTAAAAAACAAGAAAATTGTGCCGTCTGGTTTGCCTAATATAAGGAATTGTAAATTATTTATTCTTTTACTTTTGATACCTAAGTATGTTTTTGAAATTAAATTTACTTTTGATACTTAAGTATATTTAAAATCAAATACTTTTAGACTTTTATTCAAGTAGTATTTTACTGGGTGACTTTCACTTTTACTTGAGTCATTTTCTATTAAGGTATCTTTACTTTTACTCAAGTATGACAATTGGGTACTTTTTCCACCACTGGGTAGTGGTAGTAGTGGTAGTGGTAGTAGTAATAGTAGTAGTAGTAGTAGTACTAGCCGTCCCATATAGATTGCAAAATAGTTGTGAAGAGATTTTTGACGTACCGATTCCATGGCATAGTGTTTATGAACTGATACGCAAAACGACGCCGGAAGGATTTTTCAATTTAAAATATTATACAAAATTCTTGCTACCAATATAATGTTATTTATATGGGGGATACAATCTTCCTGTGAAGAGACAGAATCATTAGATCATTTGTTTTGGTACTGTCCATTTGTTGCTTGTTTTTGGTCACAGGTCCAGGAATGGCTGAAGGATTGCAATATTTACCTGGAGCTAACCCTGCAGATAGCACTACTGGGTGATCTGAAAAGTCATAGTCAATCGATCAATAATATAATAATAGCAAAAATGTTTATTTTAATTTACAATCTGTAGAAACAATGAGAAAAGAAGGGTTCAGAACTTTTGTGAAACATCACAGTACAGTTGAAAAATATATGGCAAATAGAAATCCAATATGGATGGTGTTAAGAGACAGATGGGTGGTGTTGAATGGAGCTGAAGGATGGAACTAATACCAACTAACAACAACTAATAACAGCAAGATAACTAATGTAGAGCATGCTGTGTCCATAATAAGTATATACTGTAGGTTATAGGTTGAGAGCTTTTGTGAAGGAGCACAGTTGGAGAGATATGGCAAACCGGATGGACATCATGAAAATAATCGGAGAGGTTGAGGATAGAGGAAGTTCAGGAGTAAAAACAAACAAAATAGTAGTGGTACTAGTAGTAGTAGTAGTAGGCTATTCTGATGACAGTTTCCATGATAGACGCACACCATGTTACTTCAGCAACATGTATGTGTATTCAGTTCCACAAACACACAAACACACACACACACACACACACACACAGACAGACACACACACACAAACACCAACAGCACACACACACAAACACACACACACACACTCGTTCACAGCTTCTGAGTCCCTGGCAACTCCCTGAGGGTGTAGAACAGTATGCTGCTGACTTCCTGGATGTATTCAGGCGTAATGTTGTTAGTTTTGCTGCGATCAGAGTCACTTCAGGCTACACATGTCCTGTTCAGTTAACCACTGTCACAGGCTTTAGTGAATGGTCCCTGGCAGGTGGTGTTGCTCACTGCTGCGGCTGTGTAGTGAGGCAGAGAGAGATAGAGAGGCATTTCACAGTCTGAGAGAGAGAGACATGCTGGGGCTGCCCTGCTGCTGAGGAATCCCCTTCACACGCATGCATGCACGCAGGCACATGCACGCACGCACAGAGGCACACACACACACACTCATTCTCTCTCAGTCTCACATACAAAATAAGGTGTACAGATGTTATTATTGAATACACATATTACAGGCTGAAGCATGGCTTGCTTCCTATAGGATGTTTTTAGTGTTGGTGCAATACAGTAACAGGTAGTATATAATTAATGATGTGGTTGTTATCTTTCATGCTGATAGCGATCAAGAGGCAGCTTATCAATATTTCACATCTCTCAAAGCAGCAAGTGAAAAACATAGGTGACTAGCTTCTAATAACTTACTGAGGCAGCATTCATTTTTCCTTCAGACAGATTATTGACATTGAATAGATTACTACTCACAGAGATCCTATGAAATGAATAATGTGTTTAAATATGAAATTCTATGTTACTATATATTACCAGTCCCCTATTTTGAGCAGGGCCTGGCATACAGTTCCTGTGCCTATCCACAATAGACTTGAAAAATGGGGAAAGTAGGTGGCACTTCACAACTTTTTTGATCAATACCTGAATCTTTGCTTCATCACTAAATAGAATTAAGAATGGGCTGTGTTGTGGCAGTAATGACAATATTGATCGGCTCACAGAAGCCCTTTCAGGTGTTTAGCTGGAAATCACAAAGTGGCTTCCGTGGATGGAGGGATAGGGTGAAGTAGGAATGAGAGACAGAGACAGGTGGTTTGCCCATTTAGTCAGGTAATCCTTACCCATTATGAGTTACATACAGTGAGGGAAAAAAGTATTTGATCCCCTGCTGATTTTGTATGTTTGCCTACTGACAAAGAAATGATCAGTCTATACTTTTAATAGTAGGTTTATTTCAACAGTGAGAGACAGAGTAACAACAAAAAAATCCAGAAAAATGCATGTAAAAAATTTTACAAATTGATTTGCATTTTAATTAGGGAAATAAGTATTTGACCCCCTCTCAATCAGAAAGATTTCTGGCTCCCAGGTATCTTTTATACAGGTAACGAGCTGAGATTAGGAGCACACTCTTAAAGGGAGTGCTCCTAATCTCAGTTTGTTACCTGTATAAAAGACACCTGTCCACAGAAGCAATTAATCAATCAGATTCCAAACTCTCCACCATGGCCAAGACCAAAGAGCTTTCCAAGGATGTCAGGGACAAGATTGTAGACCTACACAAGGCTGGAATGGGCTACAAGACCATCACCAAGCAGCTTGGTGAGAAGGTGACAACAGTTGGTGCGATTATTCGCAAATGGAAGAAACACAAAATAACTGTCAATCTCCCTCGGCCTGGGGCTCCATGCAAGATCTCACCTCGTGGAGTTGCAATGATCATGAGAACGGTGAGGAATCAGCCCAGAACTACACGGGAGGATCTTGTCAATGATCTCAAGGCAGCTGGGACCATAGTCACCAAGAAAAATATTGGTAACACACTACGCCATGAAGGACTGAAATCCTGCAGCACCCGCAAGGTCCCTCTGCTCAAGAAAGCACATATACAGGGCCGTCTGAAGTTTGCTAATGAACATCTGAATGATTCAGAGGAAAACTGGGTGAAAGTGTTGTGGTCAGATGAGACCAAAATCGAGCTCTTTGGCATCAACTCAACTCGCCATGTTTGGAGGAGGAGGAATGCTGCCTATGACCCCAAGAACACCATCCCCACCGTCAAACATGGAGGTGGAAACATTATGCTTTGGGGGTGTTTTTCTGCTAAGGGGACTTCACCGCATCAAAGGAACGATGGACGGGGCCATGTACCATCAAATCCTGGTTGAGAACCTCCTTCCCTCAGCCAGGGCATTGAAAATGGGTCGTGGATGGGTATTTCAGCATGACAATGACCCAAAACACACGGCCAAGGCAACAAAGGAGTGGCTCAAGAATAAGCACATTAAGGTCCTGGAGTGGCCTAGCCAGTCTCCAGACCTAATCCCATAGAAAATCTGTGGAGGGAGCTGAAGGTTCGAGTTGCCAAACGTCAGCCTCGAAACCTTAATGACTTGGAGAATATCTGCAAAGAGGAGTGGAACAAAATCCCTCCTGAGATGTGTGCAAACCTGGTGGCCAACTACAAGAAACGTCTGACCTCTGTGATTGCCAACAAGGGTTTTGCCACCAAGTACTAAGTCATGTTTTGCAGAGGGGTCAAATACTTATTTCCCTCATTAAAATGCAAATCAATTTATAACATTTTTGACATGCGTTTTTCTGGATTTTTTTGTTGTTATTCTGTCTCTCACTTTTCAAATAAACCTACCATTAAAATTATAGACTGATCATGTCTTTGTCAGTGGGCAAACGTACAAAATTAGCAGGGGATCAAATACTTTTTTCCCTCACTGTGCATGCCTAGTAGACTGATAGGGCACCATCTTGCAGTGTACCTATCTCTACTCTTATCTCACAAATACTCTTTCTCTCTCCAATCTGGAGTGTTTCTCAGCCCAACGGCAGCCCCGCTACTTACGCTGAATGCAGTATATATGCAATCAGCATTCATATAATTTAATTTGAACCAAAACAAGGGGTTACTTTTCATAGCAATTTTTTTGCAGCTTTATGCAGGTAGAGGATGATCTTGCAAAGATTCCCATGCCAATTCTCTCCTACCACAAATACAAATAATTTAGGCTCCAGTACCATGCTCATTATGACAGTACAGTGAGGGGGTTTTGATGTTTGGAGATGAAATGCTTTGAGATTAAATATGAATTTTTTAGATTGGTTAATTATGTATGTATGTGTCCACTGTCACGTCGAAACTCATGCTCCTGTGATGTTTGTTTCAGGCGTACCTTTATGCCAGTGGTGCGGAATACATTACCCCTTATTATAGGGATTTGTTAGGTAAACTCGTATGCTACCTTATGGAAATATTAAATGAGGAGAGTGCATAACACACCTCATTGAACACATTGTATGAGCAATGAGTTTTTCTCCTGCTCACAATAGTCTAATGTGAATGTTTGTTTCTTTATTGAGCACATTCAATTAGGTCATCGGTTGCTTGGAAAATATTTTGTCCCCTCTTTTATAAACAACAAGGAATATAATATACATTCAAGTATTAGCTATTTACTAGTATTATGAGTGTAACAAGTTGTAAGTCATAAGCTGATGGCTGAATTTCCAAACACATTATATCTATGGCCAGTTTTGTCCCATCCAAGCCATGCTGTTAAGGTGATTTGAGCATTAGATATTTTCTGTGGGGCCATGTTCAATAACAGATCTAGAGGCACTGACGGAAAGAGCATAGAAATAGTCACCCAGAGCCCATTGACTTGAATGGGGATGTCCATTCTAGAAATTATATTTCTATGGCTGAGAGCTCTAAAATCTGGGACCTGGAGGGATGAACTAATTAGATTTTGTTTTTCTTTTCTCTCTGGATGACTGGAAGGGTTGTGTTGTGTTCTCTCTCTCCACCTCTCTTTCTCCTCCCAACGATGAAGTCAAGGCAAGGCAGGATGCCCTCCCTCGATCGCACTCTCCAGAGCTGTAAAACATTCAAATGAAACACTTTACTTTTCTCAACCAGATGTTGCTGAAGTTGAGATTGGGGTGCAAGACATTTTCAGTATGTCGTAATGGAGTGACTTTTGGTGTATGGCTTGCATTACTCCACGGAGTCTACATATACTCAGTTGGTGGTCATGATTTGACTCTTTAGGTGCAGGTCTGTGTTGAGTGACTTATTACTAGCTGTAAGTGATCATTTCGGAAACTAAAAAAATGAATTTAGTGCTGTAGAAGGTTTCTATCCCACTTTCTGTCAACCAAAAGCCATGAGTTACTGGGAGAGGCAGGATTAGGCACCAATTATAGAATTCATGCACTGCTGAACTTCTATTTTTCTCCCGTTTACTATCTTTATTATGAATAATAAACGAGAATATCATTGTAGCATGTTTATTTCCAGCTAGCCCTTTGACAATGTTGTGTTATTACAGTCGTTTCCTGTTCTGGAACTGTGGCTTCTGGTTTCCCTTAGTACCCATACTCCCCGGCGGTCCCGTAACCCTTTCAGCACCTCTCCGGTCGGTGCTTGTAAAGGTGTGGGTGGTCGGGCTCAGTCTTAGTCAGGGGATTGGACCCTGCAGTGGACGCGTGGACTTTGAGCTGTGAAATTGCATTAAGTCGCCAGTTTTAAAGTCGTAATGGTAAGGCGGGGAGCCCAGGCAATCCTGCCTTTAATGAAACCTAAGCTACTTTACAGAGTAGGGGATCCGAGAAGGTCTGTTGTAGTTGGGCAACTGGGACTTATAAGGGGGAAGTTAAATGGAGGGAAACTGCAGTCATTCACATGCAGTTATGCCGATGGTCATCTAAGATGAACACATACTTTATGACTCGGCACACTACCACCGTTAAAACAGCATATACAGTGTACATGCAATGAAGGCACAGGGATGGATTTGAAATGTCTTACTCTTTTGGCACAGGAATGGATTTGAAATGTCAGTGGAAGTTGTTTTATCCTACTCATCATAATTATACATTTGTTTGTTTTGTGTGGTCATACATGCTTATACCATGCTAACTGACCGTAAAACCGTTGTGGAAAACCCTCTCATTCAGTATGGTAGATCAGTATTAAAGTAAGGATGAATGGAGAAAGAGACGAGCGGTCTGGAAAAATATCCTTCCTTCTGCCTGTAACACCTGAGTAATAATTTCCTTCTCACTACATCTCACTTCACAGGTATTATTTCATCGCAGAGCGATTTGAAAATGTGAGAAGATGCCTCCAACAATAACACCTTGATATACTGAGCTTGACGTCTTTGCAAAACGTAAGGGTGGCCGTTCCAGCAACAGCAACAAATGAGCAGTAAAATACAACAGGCGCTCCAATAAACACAGTATAAATTAAAAACTGTGGTTTCCAGGGGACGGCTGTCTCTTTTGACAATCACAACAGAGGGAAGACTGGGGAAGAAAAGGTTGTCTGGGGCTCAGCGTGTGAGGCACACGTACACACATGCATACACACATACACACACATATGTCCGCACACACGCAGACATACACACATATGCATACACAGGCTTTCCTTGCCATACTCGGAAGCTCCAAAGTCTCCATTCATGACACACACACACGCATGTACCACACACTCACACAGAGCGAGCGAGAGAGCGCTGGAGCGGCCAAGGTAAGTATGTATCTTGGATAGTTGGGTTGACAGACATCACTGTTTTCACCCTGAGGTCAGAAGACCTCAGTCCCTCAGCTAATGACACAGTCAGTGTAAATTCATATGAGTGAGTTTGTGTTTATTTATTTAAGTGTGTGTAGAGGGGTGTGTGTGTGTGTGTGTGTGTGTGTGTGTGTGTGTGTGTGTGTGTGTGTGTGCGCGCGCGCTTGCATGTGTGTGTGTAGTTGGGTGTTGCTGGGCCCTTATCCAAAACCTTTTCAGGTCTCATCTTATACAGAGAGATAAATATGAGGCCATTTGAATGTGATTCCCAAATGAATAAAAGGTGGTGCGTTCAGATGACCAGTGCTGTCCTGCATTACTCCACAACAATGTGTGAATACTTCAGAGTTTCTTTTATTTTGGTTAGGCCCCGGATCTTTCCCCTTGCCCTGACTCGGATTGTTTGAGGTGTGGCTCATTCTGAACAAGTGTGTCAGTCAAATATTTCCTGGTGAGGAGAAAAATCCATAGAGTAGGGACGAAGGTAGCCTAGTGGTTAGAGTGTTGGGCCAGTAACCGAAAGGTCGCTGGTTCGAATACCTGAGGCGACAAGGTGAAAAATCTGTTGATGTGCCCTTGAGCAAGGCACTTAACCCTGTGTTGTGTTCAATAGTTATGGTATTTGTTCTGGAATGTCCCTCCCCAAGGGTTGGGTTTGACCTCGTGAAAGAGACTAAGAATTTCGGTCTGAGAGTATGCATTAGAAACATTTGCAAGAGTATGTATGAGAAAAATGTGGCAATATGATTTGTTTATTTGTGTCATTTATTGTTTGTTTATGACAATCTATCCGGTAGTTGATATGGTATATTTTAGGCTACTTTGGTATTTTGGTAGTCGTAACTATCATTGCTTATTAGTAGGGACGTCAAAGGTTGATAGTCACTATGGAAGCTCTAGTCTAGAGCGCCCGGTGGTTAAATTGTGTTTAGGAGCATTTTCTTTACTCTCTCCATGGTTAAAGTAGTATGGAATATATGTAATTATTGTAAAAATTATTTTGACATATTGTATTATTTTGTTACACTAATTTCCCCATGGTGGACAGAACGTGTTACTACATTACACAGGCTGACATTTTGAATTCACCCTATGATTCGCCGAAGTTAACCAGTAGAAAAGTGTTGTATTTCCTTCTGTAAGACTTTTTCTACTGGTTAAATTCAGCAAATCGTATGTAGTGGCTTCCTTTCCTCTTTACCATAGCCACTGCCCTAGCCTGAAGCGGGGTTGTTTCGGACGCATACAGTCCACACTCAACGTTTCCAAACGGCCAAACATTCAATGAGATCCAGGGATATAGTGCAACAAAAAATGTTTATTCTTCTTATCTAACAAAAAGGTATTCTCCAATCAACTTAAAGCAGAGATTACTTGAAATGCAAATACATAATATAATATGACCTGTCTGTCTGTATTTCTGTATGTCTATATGGTCAAAAAACTATACCGCTCCCGCATCTAGCAAGGACTCCCCCCCCCGAAGGCCCAACTTCCTGCCTTTATACTAACACAATTAACACAGTACAATGAATGGGCAAGAGGGGGGGCCAAAAACTGAGTTACACTAATAACAAATGAATATATCTCAATCCGGTAAATAAATCATAAAGGTACGTACCTAATATTTCATCATATACATTAATATTTAATATATTTACACAAATGTACATGGAGCTCAGTATGTTCAGTCTTTTATACAAAATATGCCCAAATCGGCTCTAACATCGTATTCTCTCATCGATTTCTAAATAGCGACAGGGGTTGGCTTTCATTTGAGTGATAATTTGACACTCAAATCCGTGTGTGGTATTAAGGCCAGAGACGTTTGTAGGAAGAGCGCCCTATCACGTGTCAAAGTAACAAAAGTTTATTACAAAAACAGGGGGCAGGCAAATGACAGGTCAAGGGCAGGCAGAGGTCAGTAATCCAGATCAGAGTCCAAAAGGTACAGAACGGCATGCAGTCTCAGGGTTAGGGCAGGCAGAATGGTCAAAACTGGGAAACTAGAAAACAGGAACTTGAGACAGACAGGAGCAAGGGGAAACCCGCTAGTAGGCTTGACAATAAAAAACTAACTGGCAACAGACAAACAGAGAACACAGTTATAAATACATTGGGGATAATGGGGAAGATGGCCGACACCTGGAGGGGGATGGAGACAATCACAAAGACAGGTGAAAGAGATCAGGGTGTGACACGCCCACATTTCTTCTTGTCACCGTGGTCCCAGTTCCATTGGGCGGATTCGATTATGCTGAGCCGTGGGGCACTGGTCTATGGCCTATGGCCTAAGACGTGAACGGGCAAAAGTGGTGAGGGAGGAGCAATCTTCTCGATTCGAACAGTAGTCTGCGCCGTTCAGTCATGTTGTCAACAAGGCAGCAGGGTGCATCGTCCAGAAACATAACTATTTCCCATAAAATATATATTTGAATTTTCATAGTAGTTTTCATTGTGAAGGCAGATAAAGCATTTTTAATAAAAAGCAGAATCCTACTCATTACTCCACGAGCTTAATTACGTCACTTTTGTTTTAGTCCGACTTCGCCACCCAAATGCAATCAACTTTCACCCGGTGCAAAAGACGCCTACACGGGCGCCCAGGCCAGATTAATCGGATCCCCTCATTGATTGCAATACAAATATTGATGTGAGTGATTAATTTGCGCACGCTATTGATTACAGCAGAAGAAGCTAATCAATTCCAGTCTTGAGTGACTGCCTGGTAAATATTGAGCAGTTTATAATGTACTAATTTAGCAAAACACAAGTTATCTGAACACAAGTGTGATACGTGTGTGTAGGGAGTCATTTTTAACGTCTTGGTCTTCAAAATATCACGACATTTCAGCATATTGATTATGCATTTGGACATTTAAAACCAGTGTTTTGACACTCAGCTATAAATAAAAAGTAAAGTAAAAGTAAAATCTACTGAATGAGCCCAAAAATGTGCTATGATTTATTGATTTTGAAAGTCTTGAAAATGAGTTTGTCTTGCCTATTATTAGTAATGGATCTCTCTATTATTATCAATAACCATCTTTGCCCCACCTGGGCAGCTGGGGGTGTGCAGTGCACTCTCCTCTAGTTTGTTATCACTATCACTACAGCTCTGAGTCTGGTGTGGTGGTGTAGGGGATGTGTGGAGGAAGGCCTGGGCCTCTCCTGGGAAAGATTAGCCCGTTTAGGCTCTGGTGTTTCTCTCTCTATCACTGCCACACTCTGACTGCTCACTGCTGCTGGTCTCTCTTTGTTTGGAACCAACGGTGTGTTATTCTATTCTCTCTCTCTCTCTGCTCTCTTTTTGCGCTTTCTGTTCCTCTCTTCTTTGCTCTCTATTCCTCTGCTCTTGCTTTCTTTCTTATCTTACATCCCCATTTCTCACTGTCTCAACCTAAACTGTTTCTATTTTCCTTTCAGTATCTTTTTCTCGCTCACTCCCTCCTCTCTCTCCCTCTCCCTGTTATCTTGGAGTGGGCCAACACTCCCCCTTTCTCATTTTATCTCCATCTCTCCCTCTCCCTCTCCCCCCCCATCTCTCTCTCTCTCGCTCTCTCTCTCTGTCCCTCCCCCGCAAAGCTGATGCTCTTAACTGACAGCCCAGATGGCTTGGTGGTGTCCAGGCCCAGACTGGGCCCCTCTCTGCAACCCAATCCCACACCAGGCCTGCTGTTCTGCTCCAGGGCCCTGGTCAAAAGTAGTGCACTATATAGAAAATAGGGTGCAGAGCCCTCCTCCACAGGTCTCCAGGCCCACCGGCAGGCTGCTAGCTAGGTTCCTGTCTCCTGCCTCCTGCTCTGGCTAGGCCGGTAGGAGCTCCACCGCACCACACCGCTGTTAGCATTTAACTCCTAAACGACCCCAGCCCTAAGAGGATCAATACTCATTTTCTGGGAGAAGCATGATCCCTTAATGTAGTGGAGGAGGATGGCTTCTTATCCCCTCCCTCCCTCCTCCCCTCTCCCTCCCCTCCTCTCCCCCATCCCCTGCCTCTGTCTCTCAACAGGAGCCATCACATGCAGCTAGTCATCCTTTCATTTCTCTCACTTCCTGGGATGGGGTTAGTTAGTTAAAGTCAATATCCTCTTTTATTGCTGATGTCATTATTGAATTTATCCTAATACTTCTGCCAAATAAAATAAATGGAGCTGTTTTATTCTAGTTGCTTTTAAACACATCAGAGAGCACTCTCCCTCTCTTCAGACCGTTTCATTATTGGTAGTCATATTATTATTATTCTTTGTTTTCCACAGACGTTTCATTTAAAAAATGACTTCACGCTAACAGTGGCATAATCCAAGGAAAATGGGAAAGATTTGAGAGAGTTTCCATTGGATAACAACCATCTCTTTTTCCAGTCAGTCGTCTCTGTATAGCACGAGGAGGGTATGAACAGGAACAGAACGTGGTTTAGCTAAACGCCTCATCATTGATCTCTGCTGATGTAGACTGTTTCTGTGCCTTTTTTCATCAGAAATGGAGGGATGGACGTGGGTGAAACCGTTCCTCTCTCACCTCCCCCATCCCCTATCCAACATGGCCTGGCGGGTTGACTACGGTGGGAACCTGAAACAGGTTGGGAGGGACTCATTGGGTATGACCACTCTGCTGAATTATTCAGCCTGCAGTCTGCCCACCCACCCCATAAACAGTCAGCTTTTCTCTAGTTTTCTAATTAATGTATGTAGGTGAGAGGGGACTCTTCTAGAGGTGTTTGACCAAACAGTGAACGATATAGCTAACATGATAATAGATGTGTTGTTAGTTACAAGCTGAACAGGTAAAATATCTTTGCTGTAAAACAATCTGAGAGTAAAATCTGTCTTATGTTTAAAAGCTGAAATATAGTTTTTTACCTTTTGGCTCTTGGCTGAAATATACTTAGTAGACATAATGACAAGCTTTCTCTCTCCACACAAAATGAATGCCTCAAGTCTGTGCACAAGAAACCCTATAGTCTGTAGTTATAAGAATAGCTCTACCAAGCAGCAACAGTTGCTCCTGTGTGTGACCTATAATTGCCTGCCTATCATGGGACCTCAAGAAGAAGAATCATTTCATTTTGACCTTAGCAAGCAGGATTGTGCTCAATTCAGAATTGAATTGAGAATGCCTCATAAATTCCAATTCAATTATTTAATTTAATTTGAATTGAAGTAGTAAACAGGATATAGAGTTGCAATTCAAATTTGAATTAAAGGAAATGCAATTCAATTCAGTGAAATTCAATGAAATTCAAATGCCTCTTCTATCCTATATTAGGTGTAGTCTATACAAATATAATATTGTACATAAAACGTGTCATTATATACATGCATATGAAATATTGTTGAAACAATTGATTTTCAGGACAAACTTAAAATGAATGATCAAGGAAAACAAAACCTGTATGCGAATATTCTAAGTTATTATATTTCATTAACCCTTTACACTCGTTGAAATTGGCCTATATGGATAGGGCTAAATTGAAATGTTTTTTTACAGAATAAATATGAAAAGCATATTGCCACGCCTACTCCCGCTCCCACTCTCCACGTCGCCGGTCTACTAGCCACCGGTCCTGGCACCATCATTACGCACACCTCATCCCCATTATTACGCACAACTGGACCTCATCATCACCTTAATTACTCTCCCTTTATTTAGCCCTCAGTAGCCTCAGTCATCAGGCAGTATTGGTTTTGTCTCGTTGAGTACGCTTCTTCTGTTTTGTTTATCTGCCTTTTATTATTTTTAAACTCACCTTCTGCACCTGCTTCCTGACTCCCAGCGTATATGTTACAGAATACTGCCTCACAAATTATGGAAGCAGTAGAAGAGAAAGACATCTCCCAGACGGTCGGTGAACAGGGTCACCTACTCCGCCAATGCCACGATCAGCAGGCGTAACTGGGTGCGGCTATGGATGAGGTCCTCCGCGTCCTCTACCGCCTCGACGCCACCCGAGAGGATTCACCTCCGATTAGCAGAGGGCGTCCTACCACGAGTTGTCCCAGCGAGCCAGTCCCCCAGCCTACCCAGCAATCTGCCCAGGGAGGTGATGCCCGACTGTACCTCCCGGGCAAGTATGACAGGACGCCATGGCCTGGCTTCCTACTCCAGTGCTCCCTCTATTTCGCCCATCAGACGGAAGCACCCACCACTGAGAGGTCCAAGGTTGCCACGGTCATTTCCCTGCTGACCAGGCGGGCGTTGGAGTGGGCTACAGCTGTCTGGGAGAGAGGAGAGGAAGAGCTGAGTTCCTACGAGATGTTCATGGCGGTCTTCAATCATCCACCGGAGGGCAGAGAGGGAGGCGAGCGACTATTCCAACTCCGGCAGGGTGCCCAGACCGCTGCTGAGTATGCCCTCACCTTCCGGACCATGGCAGCCTCCAGCGGATGGAATAAACCGGCGCTCTGCACCCTATTCCATAGAGGACTGCGCAAGGAGGTACAGACGGAGTTGGCGTGCCTTTCCTTGGACTCGCACATCGTGATGGCCATCCGTCTGTACAACCTTCTTCGGGAGTGCTGGCACCTCCCTCGCCCCTCGCCCACCTCCTTTGACCATCCTGAGGCAGAGCCTGAACCCATGGAGGTAGGAGCCACACACCTCTCCGCTGCAGAGTGCCGTCGCCGGAGACAGCTGGGGCTGTGTTCCTATTGCGGCCAGGAGGGGCACCAGCTTCAGTGGTGTCCGGTGTGTCCCAACCCGGGGTCCACTGGGGCAGAGGGGCGGCCCCGTGATCATCCATCTCCCAGGGTAGGCGTGAGTATTCCATCATCATTGTTTTCCGCCAAACCCTTCACTGGTTGGCTGTCCCTCAGGCGTTGTCTCTACAGCTCTAGTGGACTCCGGTGCCGCGGGGAATTTCATTGACCAGGCCCTCGCCTCCTCCCTGAACTTCACCTTATACCCGCTCTCCACAGGTCCAGATACTCAACTAGACTCAAGCAGGACAGTTTTATTGCTTCTTTAATCAGCACAACAGTTTTCAGCTGTGCCCAAACCAAATCTCCCCAGCACGCTCCAGCAGGGAAACTCCTTCCCCTTCCTCAGCAGCCTTGGTTCCATCTGTCCATAGATTGTGTTACTGATCTCCCTCCGTCTGATGGTTTCACCACTACTATGGTTGTTGTGGACAGATTATCTAAATCCTGCCATTTTATCCCTCTCTCTGGTCTCCCTACCGCTCTCCGGGTCGCTGAGGCACTGTTCCAGCAGGTCTTCTGGCACTATCGCCTTCCGGTGGACATCGTCTCTAACCGTGGCCCCCAATTCACGTCGCTTGTATGGAGAAACTGGGGGCCACGGTCAGCTTCACATCCGGGTACCGGCCTCAGTCCAACGGGCAGGTGGAGAGGACCAACCAGGAGCTGGGGAGGTTCCTAAGGAGTCACTGCCAGGACCAGCAAGGGGAGTGGAACCGGTTCCTTCACTGGGAGGAGTATGCCCAGAACTCACTTAGTCACTCCTCCACTGGGCTGACTCCCTTCCAGTGTGCCCCGTGGACCCCGAGCCAGACTGAAGACCCTGCGGTGGACGAGTGGTTCCGGCGCGCAGAGGAAGTTTGGAACGCTGCCCACGTGAGGCTCCAGCGCACCGTCCACCGCCAGAAGGAGCAGGCGGACCTGCTCACCCTCTTTTCATGTTTCCCTCCTTAGGCTGGTGGTTCCTGGTCCACTGGCTGATGCTGTCCCCCGCGTCACCCCTCCACCTCCCCTGGACATTGATGGGACCCCCGCCTATGCCGTCAGGTCTCTACTGGACTCCCGAAGTAGTGGGGGTCGACTTCAGTACCTGGTGGACAGGGAGGGGTACGGTCCAGAGGAGCGCTGTTGGGTCCCGGTGGCCGACATCCTGAACCCCAACATCGTCCGGGATTTCCATATCCGCTGTCCGGACCGGCCTGCTCCTCGCCCTCAGTGCCGCACTCCTGGCCGGCGTCATCCTGCGGCTGGAGCCACGCGTCAGGGGAGGGTATTGTCACGCCTACTCACGCTCCCCCTCTCCGGCGCTCGACGTCACCAGTCTACTAACCACCGGTCCTGGCACCATCATTACGCACACCTGGACCTCATCATCACCTTGATTTTTCTCCCTTTATTTAGCCCTCAGTAGCCTCAGTCATCAGGCAGTATTGGTTTTGTGTCGTTCATGCTTCCTGACTTCCAGCGTATACGTTACACATATGCATAATAATGTAAGCAATTGAAAGGAACAATTTGGGAAAAGAGATTATGGGAAAATTATTAGACCAAAGGTCTAAGACTGAATCCAAACATTACATTCTTGATTTTATGTGCATTTTGCATTTACTGTACTTTCGCCACATTTGTTGATAACGAAATCTGAAAATACTCTAGATACATTCAGTAAAATTATAAGAATATTCCTGGAAAATGTGGAGTAGGTGCAACATGAGACAAAGAAATTACAAGGGTTTGAGTGAGAGGACTAACTGGTATCTCCAAGTGGCCACACACCTCTCCAAAGTGTGCACAATTCCTAAGTAATTTCAATGAACTTTTATGACTCAAAGAAGAGTTTTCACCTATAAGGTGCTTTTTTGAGCTCTCCTAGCTGTGATGTTGAGAAACTAAAGCAAGCACACTTGTAGCTCTTTTGTTTGGAACACAACTCTGCATCCCCGCCATCACACAATTACTGTTGTTATTTATGCAATCCAAAAACAGTCATTTATAAATCACAATCTGGGTCAGGTGGGCATCATTTGAAAGCCTGTTCTATTGCCAACATGACTAGCTAAGTTGTAAAATATATTATTACAGTGTTAAGCTTTCACAATGCAATTCAAGGAAACAGATCATAATTTTGATGCGTGTAGAAAGGAATCATGAGTGCATTCAGGTACGTGTGCCAATTAGTGGGAGGGATGGGGGCAACTTCTTGTCGCGTGAGGTGCTCAAGTTCAGAACGGCTGTCAGTCAAAACCCATAAAGCGCTGTGAAGCGCAGAGCCAGAGCTCTGACGTCATGCATAGCATGTTACTGTACAGTCACTGCATTCCAATTTAAGCGTTTATCAGTGCCCAAATCTGCAATTTTCAACCCATATACGGGTAAGAGTGTAAAGGGTTAATCACTTAAATTGTGTTCAGTATGGGGATAATACTATATTTCCCAGAGTGCATTAGTTTAACCATCAAGTTGACCGTTCAAAATGAAGCCAAACAAGTGAAATGGTTGGTGGAAATATAATTGGCTATTCTAAGCACTAAGGTTAAAAGAGCATATGAACATTGTTTCCAGAGAAAAGTTATATATTCTTTGGTATCTGGAAGTGTGACCTTTCAGATTCAATTAAACTCTCATGTTCTTTGACTGAGTGGAGTTGCACAGAATTAAATTCTACTTCCTGTCACTCAAACTCAAGTTCAAATTCTACATCCTGTGGGGTGTGGCCAATTCAATTAGAATTTGAACTCATGAGTTGAATGGGAGTCAATTACAAAATGCAGAATTGAGTAAACCCTGTTAGTTAGCTAGATTTTAAAACTTCTAATTTTTTCTGGTCCTTCATATTTCCCAAAAGCCAGGAATTTACCTCAGCTGCAAGCATGTGATCAGTTCTTCCCATTCATCCAGAAGATAATCTGTGTGTCCCAAATGTCACCCTATTCCAGGGTTTCCCAAACTAGGGGAAACCATGTGGGGTCGTCTGATTTGAAAATAGGGTCGCTAGAGAAAATTGGCGCTTGGTTCATAGAACCAGGCTTATGTCAGTAACCTCCAGTAGCCGCTAGATGCAGTTGTAATAAACAAAGCGGTTTCTGTTGTCATCCTACAAATGTGGCTCTATCTTTTGAACGGTTTAAGCTACACAATAATATGACCCCATTACTGAAAGATAAGACTCTCAGGTACATACTGGTGTCCTCTACTATTCCCACAAGCCGTTAGAACCAAGTGGACAACACCAGGCACTAAATCAGACTGGGGGGAAAAGAACATAATCAACGATGAGGCTCTTTTTTACACAGAAGATCATACAACATTATTGCCTGATGATCTTCTGAACTTCCCAATACCTTTCTGATGCATTTCAGTCACTTCAAACCATACTGTCTTCACATTGAAATACTGTGAAAGTACTGTCAGACTGATTTGTAATAAACTGTCATAGCCCAAATTAAAAAAGTTAACATTGGCCGTTGATTACATAACTTATTTTACATGGTGGAGATCTGAACATTTGTATCACAACTAAAGTTGCATAAATAACTCTAAATTAAGCATATACTGTAGGAGGACCTGTTTCCCTCAGAAATGTATTTTATTCAGCTATGCTCAATATTCAAAATAATATAAAATAACGACACAGAATTCTAAGCAAATCTTGTCTGCTAAATAAACCAGTGTAGCCCACAGCCATATGGCATAGGCAGATCAGGGCCTAACACAAGGACAACTCAGAGTATGCTATTCTGTTCTTCTGAAATAGACTACATTTTCTTCATATCATGTTTCTTTAGACCTGTCTAAAATAAATAATGGATTTATTGTGATTGTGTAGGCTATATTAAATTGATTAAAATGTAGATGTTCCAAAGGTCTGCATCAGTGGCTTGTAGGCTATGCGTGGAAGCCAGGAGATGCTAAATGTGTTTATCTTAACTAACAGTCAATTACCGTGAGACCGGCAGTTATTTGCTTGACAATCACTGGCTGACAAAATGTAATGACCGCCACAGCCCTAGGTGGGGTCGTGCATTTTTTTAAATGTCAAAATGGGGTCGCGGGCCCAAAATGTTTGGAAACCCCTGCCCTATTCCCTACATAGTGCATTACTTTTGACTAGAGCTTTTGACCAGGGCCTTTAGGGCTCTAGTCAAAAGTGGTGCAATACAGTGGCTTGCGAAATTATTTACCTCCCTTTCCTATTTTGTTGCCTTACAACCTGGAATTATGTGGTCCTCTGTAGCTCAGCTGGTAGAGCACGGCGCTTATAACACCAAGGTAGTGGGTTCGATCCCCGGGACCACCCATACACAAAAATGTATGCACGCATGACTGTAAGTCGCTTTGGAGAAAAGCGTCTGCTAAATGGCATATTATTATTATTATTATAAAATGGATTTTGGGGGGGGGTTGTATCATTTGATTTACACAACATGCCTACCACTTTGAAGATGCAAAATATGTTTTATTGTGAAACAAACAAGAAATAAGACAAAAAAACAGAAAACTTGAGCGTGCATAACTATTCAACCCCCAAAGTCAATACTTTGTAGAGCCACCTTTTGCAGCAATTTCAGCTGCAAGTCTCTTGGGGTATGTATCTATAAGCTTGGCAAATCTAGCCATTGCGATTTTTGCCCATTCTTCAAGACAAAACTGCTCCAGCTCCTTCAAGTTGGATGGGTTCCGCTGGTGTACAGCAATCATTAAGTCATACCACAGATTCTCAATTGGATTGAGGTCTGGCCTTTGACTAGGCCATTCCAAGACATTTAAATGTTTGCCCTTAAACCACTCGAGTGTTGCTTTAGCAGTATGCTTAGGGTCATTGTCCTGCTGGAAGGTGAACCTCCGTCCCAGTCTCAAATCTCTGGAAGACTGAAACAGGTTTCCCTCAATGATTTCCTTGTATTTAGTGCCATCATTCCTTCAATTCTGACCAGTTTCCCAGTCCCTGCCAATGAAAAACATCCCCACAGAATGATGCTGCCACCACCATGGTGATGGTGTTCTCAAGGGTGATGAGAGGTGTTGGGTTTCTGCCAAACATAGCGTTTTCCTTGATGGCCAAAAAGCTCAATTTTAGTCTCATCTGATCAGAGTACCTTCTTCCATATGTTTGGGGCGTCTCCCACATGGCTTTTGGCGAACACCAAATGTGTTTGCTTCTTTTTTTCTTTAAGCAATGGCTTTTTTCTGGTCACTCTTCCGTAAAGCCCAGCTCTGTGGAGTGTACTGCTTAAAGTGGTCCTATGGACAGATACACCAATCTCCGCTGTGGAGCTTTGCAGCTCCTTCAGGGTTATCTTTGGTCTCTTTGTTGCCTCTTTGATTAATGCCCTCCTTGCCTGGTCCGTGGGTTTTGGTGGGCAGCCCTCTCTTGGCAGGTTTGTTGTGGTGCCATATTCTTTCAATTTTTTTATAATGGATTTAATTGTGCTCCGTGGGATGTTCAAAGTTTCTGATATTTTTTTATAACCCAAACCTGATCTGCACCTCCACAACTTTGTCCCTGACCGGTTTGGAGAGCTCCTTGGTCTTCATGGTGCCGCTTGCTTGGTGGTGCCCCTTGCTTAGTGGTGTTGCAGACTCTGTGGCCTTTCAGAACAGGTGTATATATACTGAGATCAAGTGACAGATCATGTGACACTTAGATTGCACATAGATGGACTTTATTTAACTAATTATGTGACTTCTGAAGGTAATTGGTTGCACCAAATCTTATTTAGGGGCTTCATAGCAAAGGGGGTGAATACATACGCACACACCACTTTTCCGTTATTTATTTTTTATAATTTTTTGAAACAAGTTATTTTTTTTTATTTCACTTCACCAATTTGGAATATTTTGTGTATGTCCATTCAGGTCTGATTGGACACAGTTGGACCTGCTGATTGCTTTGGAATGGCCCTGTCTTCCTCCCATACGCCACACCTGGGTTCAAACACTATTCAAAATTTTTCCAAATACTTTGAACATTTGTTCTAGCCTGCCCATAGAGTGCAAGATGGGTGGGATTTGCAGTTTTGGAACTAGCCAGGCAAGCTCAATCAAGCACAGATAAAGTACTTGAGGTGATTTTTTTATAGTATTTGAACCCAGGTGTGGGCCCTGTTGTCCCCAGAGCTGCAGTGAACCCTGGTGCTACTGGAGAACAGCCAGTCCTTTCTTTAGGTAGGAGGCAGGAGGATTGAATCACCACTGGGCTGGCTGGCTGATGGTCTCATGACCCTCTCTCTCTCTTTCCCTCTCTCTCTCTCTCTGCAGTCTCGGAACGCATTCCTTCATCCCACACGTGCCCTCTCCTTTCCCAGGTAGTAGGGTATGAGATTTGTGGAAAGAAAAGCTTGTTTAGATGCATCATAGATTTGATGGTATCCCAAGCAAATGTATCCCAATTTTGGTGAAAAACCTCTGAAACATTCTTTATTTATAAACTCATTTATATATATATATATATATATATATATATATATATATATATATATATATATATTTTTTTACAATAATTCTATGTAAAAAAAATATATATATATATTTTTAAGACTTTTGCATTTTTAAATGTTTTTGGATTGATTCATCTTCCTTCATGTTATAGCCTTACTCAGTCCATGCAACCAAAAACAACACCCACAGAGGAGTGATATAACAGGTGCAAATAGCCATCTATGCTCCACCCACCACTACATGTACCAGCTGTGTCACTGTCATAATGAACCTAAATTAAAACATAGGAATAGGCTCTACTAAGGTATTTTTAAACCATAAGACTCACTAGAGTCTTGGTCAATTACTTGTAAGCTTCCATAATGATATAACCCCAACCCTACCAGAAACTCTGAAGAGTATATATATAAGGTAAGGGTTAGGGTTAGGGTTAAGGTTAAGGACCCTAGTGACCCAAACCATAGGACCAACAAACCTTCTTTCTGCCCGTGATCATCGCACTTTCCAACATGCTTATATGTATATATATATATATATATATATATATATATATATATATATATATATATATATATATATATATATATATATTAAAAACATATATACAGTGGGGAGAACAAGTATTTGATACACTGCCGATTTAGCAGGTTTTCCTACTTACTGTAATCTTTATCATAGGTACACTTCAACTGTGAGAGACGGAATCTAAAACAAAAATCCAGAAAATCACATTGTATGATTTTTAAGTAATTAATTTGCATTTTATTGTATGACATAAGTATTTGATACATCAGAAAAGCAGAACTTAATATTTGGTACAGAAACCTTTGTTTGCAATTACAGAGATCATACGTTTGCTGTAGGTCTTGACCAGGTTTGCACACACTGCAGCAGGGATTTTGGCCCACTCCTCCATACAGACCTTCTCCAGATCCTTCAGCTTTCGGGGCTGTCGCTGGGCAATATGGACTTTCAGCTCCCTCCAAAGATTTTCTATTGGGTTCAGGTCTGGAGACTGGCTAGGCCACTCCAGGACCTTGAGATGCTTCTTACGGAGCCACTCCTTAGTTGCCCTGGCTGTGTGTTTCGGGTCGTTGTCATGCTGGAAGGCCCAGCCATGACCCATCTTCAATGCTCTTACTGAGGGAAGGAGGTTGTTGGCCAAGATCTTGCGATACATGGCCCCATCCATCCTCCCCTCAATGCGGTGCAGTCGTCCTGTCCCCTTTGCAGAAAAGCATCCCCAAAGAATGATGTTTTCACCTCCATGCTTCACAGTTGGGATGGTGTTCTTGGGGTTGTACTCATCCTTCTTCTTCCTCCAAACACGGCGAGTGGAGTTTAGACCAAAAAGCTCTATTTTTGTCTCATCAGACCACATGACCTTCTCCCATTCCTCCTCTGGATCATCCAGATGGTCATTGGCAAACTTTAGACGGGCCTGGACATGCGCTGGCTTGAGCAGGGGGACCTTGCGTGTGCTGCAGGATTTTAATCCATGACGGCGTAGTGTGTTACTAATGGTTGTCTTTGAGACTGTGGTCCCAGCTCTCTTCAGGTCATTGACCAGGTCCTGCCGTGTAGTTCTGGGCTGATCCCTCACCTTCCTCATGATCATTGATGCCCCACGAGGTGAGATCTTGCATGGAGCCCCAGACCGAGGGTGATTGACCGTCATCTTGAACTTCTTCCATTTTCTAATAATTGCGCCAACAGTTGTTGCCTTCTCACCAAGCTGCTTGCCTATTGTCCTGTAGCCCATCTCAGCCTTGTGCAGGTCTACAATTTTATCCCTGATGTCCTTACACAGCTCTCTGGTCTTGGCCATTGTGGAGAGGTTGGAGTCTGTTTGATTGAGTGTGTGGACAGGTGTCTTTTATACAGGTAACGAGTTCAAACAGGTGCAGTTAATACAGGTAATGAGTGGAGAACAGGAGGGCTTCTTAAAGAAAAACTAACAGGTCTGTGAGAGCCGGAATTCTTACTGGTTGGTAGGTGATCAAATACTTATGTCATGCAATAAAATGCAAATTAATTACTTAAAAATCATACAATGTGATTTTCTGGATTTTT
This sequence comes from Coregonus clupeaformis, assembly GCF_020615455.1. NCBI lineage: Eukaryota > Metazoa > Chordata > Actinopteri > Salmoniformes > Salmonidae > Coregonus > Coregonus clupeaformis. The sequence continues at coordinate 46,631,036 of NC_059198.1, read as the reverse complement.
GTTTTAGATTCTGTCTCTCACAGTTGAAGTGTACCTATGATAAAAAATGACAGACCTCTACATGCTTTGTAAGTAGGAAAACCTGCAAAATCGGCAGTGTATCAAATACTTGTTCTCCTCACTGTATATATATGTAAGCATGTTATATATATATATATATAACCATAGCCCGTACCTAACCTTAACCCTTACCTTAACCATTTTAAATGTAAACTTCAATGGGGTAGGGACATCCTAAGGATCCCTGATACCATAGCACGCACCCTATGGTTTGGGAGGTGTAGAAGGTAATGTCGTAAAGCAGAGTGTCGTAAAGCAGGTGCAGGGAGGGGAGGTGAAGCGGGGGGAGTGGGGTAGAGAGAGGAGGTGACTCTCCAGCAGCATTTAGACACAGCGAAAGGATCATGGCGGATGGCCCCAGGTGTAAGCGCAGAAAGCAGGCAAATCCGAGGAGGAATAACGGTAAGTAAAACTACTCCAATGTCCCTTCTTTTCGTGTGGTGAAGTGGACTAGAATGTGTTCTATCGAATTCTCGATCCTCCGAAGACTTTAGGACCTCCGGAGTCCCGTTTTTAGTGGGTCAAAGTGCTGTAAAGTAGCAAGTATGCGCACCATTATAGCCCTATGTGGTGTACCGTTATACCTGTCTCGCGACTCTCCCTCCGCCTAGCGGTTGAGTGCACCACCCTGGACCGTTATACGCACCTAATCCCGTCCTTCACTCGCTTTTGTTTCCCGTTCAGTCCCTTTTAGAATCTATTTAAATCCACTTTTCCTATTTTTTTAGTTTTCAACTTGATAGCTTGTTTCACCGTCTCTCGCCTTTCCATTGGGTAGCTTTCTAAAAACCAGTGTCTGGGAAAATAACGTTACCTGGTTGTTTTTGCGGACTGCGGTATTTTGTCGCCTTCTTTATCAATATGGAATATAGATTGATGTTCTGAAATGAGTGAATATGTGTATAAGGTGTATTTCTTCAATGCACTTTGGAAAAAAATAACTGTTTCTGTCGCCTTTCTGTTTGTCGCACCGTAGCAGGTAGCGCGAGCCATGACAGGACACTGTTGCTACATGGAGGGCTCGGGCTTTTGGAAATGTTTTTACTGTGGAAATTGCGCTGTTCTGCTTCTTGATTTTCTATTCAAATGCATGCTGTTATGTTTATGTAGGCTACACATGATACTTTCTCTCTTATTTTTAATTGTAAAAGATGTGTACGCATGATGTACGCGTTTTCACAATTGACAATGGCAAGTGTGCATTACAAATCATTCGAAAAGTTATTGCTAAGATAAGTTGAAAATATGCAGAACAAGATAAAGTAGCTATAATTAATAAACAGAAATGCAAATGAACTTCTAACGAAAAAAGGTTGTTTCTGTAGCATGCATTGTTGGGTAACGTCAGAAAATGGGAAGAATATATCAAGCGCTGTTTGTGTGAACAAGGCATAGCCTATATAACCAAGGCACAGCCTATATAAGGAGTGTGCGGTTACATCCACGGTCCTGCGCTGGGAATTCTGATTTTACACACTCTCAAGGTTTTGTGTCATGGGAGCGAAATTTGCAGTTGGAGCCAACCTGTTCATCCAGAGTTTTTATACTTACATTATTTTAGTTATTTTGTTTTTGTTTGTGCTTTTGTGTTTGTGTTTGTGGTTAAAACGTCTGCATTGTAGGGTTGTCCGGGTAGCCAGTGCGTTTCTCTGAATAGTTTTTTTCTCTCCAGTAATTTAATCCATTTAATAGTGGAAGGCTTTTATCTGGAAATCATATTAAACCGTATTTGACTTGCAAAGATCATGTTCTTCGGGTTGCTTGTCGTTGCCTTATGCGTTTTATTAATCTCGTGTGTTCTCATTTTATTTAGTTATGGGACTTGTGACTTTTGTTTCAACATCGGAGGTGGAAGCTTTTCACACATAGGAATAATGTTAGTGTTGTAGGCTGTTTGTAGGCCTATGGGTTTTTCTCCTGTAGGCTAGCTGACGACATGCGTAGCCTACGTACAGCCTCCTGCGAGCAGTCACCAGCACAGCATCGCAAGTGGTCGAGCCACCCAGCGCAGCCTGCAGGGACTGGGAACATGTTTACCTAAACACCCCTCTGTCAAAACATCAAAACAAACCGGCAGTCTGATTTAGGGTGACTGAATACGCTGTTAGAGAAGAAATCGTCTCATGGTAATCTGTCTTGCCGTTCCAAAGCAGCGGAGAGCGGTCCCTGTGCGGTGCGACGCAACAAATGGCAACTTGTGCAGGTAGAAAAGGCAACGGTATCTGTAGGCGCGGCATGCTGTCATCATGAGTGAATTTGCTGTGATTTTTCTCTTGGAGTCGCTTGTTGTGCTTACTCCTTGTTTGTTTTCGCTTACTGTCATTGTATAACATGGACTTATTTCGTGTGCTCCTTATTGTCTTTTTGGCTGAAAAGGTGTTGGTCACCGGTCCATATGATGTCAGCTCTTGATTGACGACGGTTAATTTTGTGCATTCTGTAAGGTACACACCTTATAACAGACCTGTTCTAGCGCGCTTTTGCACCTCAGTCATGGTAGGCCTACATTATTTATAGCCTAGGCTACATTTAGGGCATTTCGATCCACTACAGAGAACGCACCTGGTAAGGTGCACTAATATATTATATAATTATATAATTGGTGCGTGGTTTCATTTGAATAATACATTATTGGCTGTTTTGAGACGTTCTATTTAATTTTATATTTTTTAACAGATTTGTTTTATTTTTCTACAAGCATTTTTATTTATACACTTATTTTCCTTTTTGCATATGTCACTGTGATCTTTGTCCATCGGGTGTTCATTTCAGAAATAAATAGAGTTCTGTTTTATTACTTTTTCTTTGTATTCATGTTATGCATTTTAAATGTTATCTGTTTTAAAATACATAGGCTACTATATAATACATAAAGAGTGGGGATCAAACATAAAGTTCAGGGGACCATAGTAACCATAGTGATGTCTTAATCATGTGATATGGGTGCATCAACCTGCTGGGTGGAAGAGCTCAATATACTGTACCAATACAATGTGAGACAGAGAGAACCTGGTTGATCCTATATTTCATATTTGTAGGGGGCGTTATGCCTGAATGTTTGACATCAGGTTAAAAGCCTTTTAGGGGCAGTGCTTTGTGGCAGGGGGTCTGTAGTGTTGGTTACTGAAGCCAAAAGGTACTTAGTCATCTGGCCCTGTCCTGTATTGGTTGTCTTCCTGGGCCTGGCAGAGCAGAGCAGGCTGAGACCAAGGTGAGCTCCCGTCACAGCTTTAAACATGGAGGTGCTAACAGCCGGCCAGCAGGCAGGACGACAGGTGTTTGCAATCTGTGGGATACTAGTGTTTCCACTGGCTTCCTTTGTGATTTCTCCTATCCTGTCCAGGCCTAGTCCAGCTCCCATCAGGAATAGCAGCGACCATTCCCTGGAATGGCAATTTAACACATCAATTTGGGAAAAGAGGAATGCAGCACGGTATTAACATTCTTAGCAAAAGTCACTATTGGCCCATCTTTGTAGATGAGTGAGAGTGGAGGGTATTGGGCCTACATTTCAAAGGAACTAACTGCATATACACTGAGTGTACAAAACATCCAAGACATAGACTGACCAGGTGAATCCAGGTGAAAGCTATGATCCCTTATTGATGGAACTTGTTAAATCCACTTCAATCAGTTTAGATGAAGGGGAGGAGACAGGTTAAAGAAGGATTTTAAAACCTTGAGACAATTGAGACATGGATTGTGTATGTGTACCATTCAGAGGGAGAATGGGCAAGACAAAATATTTAAGTGCCTTTGAACGGGGTATGGTAGTAGGTGCCAGGCGCACTGGTTTGAGTGTGTCAACAACTGCAACGCTGCTGGGTTTTTCACACTCAACAGTTTCTCGTGTGTTTCAAGAATGGTCCACCACCCAAAGGACATCCAGCCAATTGACACAACTGTGGGAAGCATTGGAATCAACATGGGCCAGCATCCCTGTGGAACGCTTTCAACACCTTGTAGAGTCCATGCCCCGATAAATTGAGGCTGTTCTGAGGGCAAAAGGGGGTGCAACTCAATATTGTTCCTAATGTTTTGTACACTCAGTATATTTGTATGTAGGTTGGATTTCTATTTATTTGAATTTATAAATATAAATAATTGGTCATTTAGCAGACGCTCTTATCCAGAGCGACTTACAGGAGCAATTAGGGTTAAGTGCCTTGCTCAAGGGCACATCGACAGATTTTTCACCTAGTGGGCTCGGGGATTAGAACCTGCGACCTTTCGGTTACTGGCACAACGCTCTTAACCACTAAGCTACCTGCCGCCCAATTTATCAAAGGGGCTCTCTCTTTCTCATGCTTCTCTCTCTCTCTCTCTGTCTCTCTTTGTCTGTCTCTCTGTAACACACACACATACAGTACACCACAGTTTTGGAAGTTTCTTGGCTCAATGAATCATCCTACAGAAGAAGACGAATGGGTCTGTGGGTCTAGTTTTGGCTTCTGTAAAGCTGTATGATGTAACAGAGGATGTATATTTGGCTGGCAAAAGTACAATTAGTGTGCTGGACTCATTTTTCCCTCTAAATAATATTGAATGTAACCACATGCTGTAAAGTTGTGTGAGAACAATAAAGAAACACTGTGGTTAAGCTAACGCTCTTAAGAAAATAAGATGTTTTGGCCATTCCAAAGGCTTCAGGGGGGAGGGGTGGTGTTCTGTGGGCCGGCATGCTGCTTTAGTGTTTTAAAAGCCAGCTGTTATCATTTAAAATGTCTACTACCCCTGGTGAGTGGAGTTTAGCAGAAGAGGAAATTTTCATTTATCAGTTATTTTGCTTTTGAGCAACTTCCTCTGCTGCATATGAAAGTGCCAAGTCAGAGGAAAATCCCCCGCCTCCTGTTCTCATCCCCCCTCATCCCTCGCCCGGTCCTTTATTCTGGGGGGAAGACACAGTAGCCAGGGGTGCTGTTGATTGCCCCCTGACCTAGGCACCCATGCGTGCCTCCACTATGATTTCACTTTCCCCCCTGTGCCATTGTTGTGTCCCTTCCAGCATGTCCAATTGTGTTTGTGTTTAAGTCCCTTCAATAAAAAGATCCTGAGGGGTAAAAAGCGTGGGGGTTGGCTCTGGACTTTGGTCTCCTCCCCCTACTCCCTCAATCCCTCTCTGTCTCCCTCCATCCCCCTGACCAGTACAGCCCCTCGGTCCTGTCGAGTTTGGTGGGCAGGGAGTGAGAGAGAGAGGGACAATAAGGGGGGAGGGGTCGTGAGAGCTGGCAGAGTGACACTGAGGTGCTGCTGGAGAGGAGAGCCAGTGGAAAGGAAGGTGGACACTCACTCAATGTCAAACAAACATGACAGCTTCTTTTACATTAGAATAGTGTGAGTGTTTCCTATGGAATGGAATGCAGAGGATTTATTTTGGTTAGTGAGGCAAACTATAGCCTGTTTTGTGTCTTGAATAATCATTTATTTTTCTTTGTAATATTTATGTATCTCCATGCATTTTCAAATGTATGATATGAAATTCTTATCTTCATTCAATTCACTATGTCACACAGTTCAATGATTTCCCATCAGACAATTCTGTTTGTGCCCATAATCTGAGGTACCGCACTCAAACCCTTTCCCACTGTTGTTGAGGGAGCTTAATGATTAGCAAGCTCCTATAGAGGCAATGCATTACCCTATAAAAAGGTGCTTTCTCTTGCCTTAGAAAAGCACTTTTAAAACCCAAGTCAGTTTCACTAACCCCCTTAACTGTGTTTGAATGTGCTTTATTGGGGTTGTGTGTGGATGAATGCTTAAATGAACCATTGTGTGTTAAGGCTTTGGTTGGAGAAAGCCTGAGGAGAAAGAGCCTAGTTACCTTTACAGTCTGCCTGCTCTACCTCATACACTTTCAGTAGAGGAAGAAAAGGCCCATTGAGTGGGGCTGGCTTGGGGAGGGAGAGGCCTTTTCACACTCTGCTTGTGGGAAACTTCTCCCCGTACTGGGCATATCCATTTGCATATGACCCATTCTCTTCCCAGAGACCCCAAGACTGACGGAGGAATATGTGGAACGCTATGAGAATTCATCACAATCTCCCTCAGTCTCACGACACGCAATGCTCAGGTTCTTGCGTTTGCATTTTTTGGGGATATGCGCGCCCCTCTTTTGTTTTGGAAACGTGTTTAGGCTATTTGTCCGTGTCTACTGCCTATGCCTCCTGACTGTGTCATTTTGTGTTTTGTTTTTCCTGCGTGTTGTCTAAGCCCCGTATTTAGTGTGTGTTAAACTGAGGATGAGTCCTATAATGTGCTCCATCAGCAGGCAAAAGTCCCCCTCTATATAACCCATATAGGGCCCACGACGGAGCTGCGTGACTGGGCTGCCAGGGCTGGAGGTGCCGGGGGGCTATGCGGGGGCCAAGGCTGACATAATGAATGAAGAGGAATAAGCAACGGAGTGTCAACAGTGTTGTTGAAAGGACAGAAATATCCTCTAGTTATTCAGTTAGTGGTTGGCGGGACAGGGAGGGGCTATGCAGTGAGGCGTCAGGCCAACTGAACTGAACAAAAACATGACGGGGGGCTCAGAAGGATCGCAAGGGAGACTGGGCCCCAGAATAGAATAGGATATCTCCTTGTTGCTAGATCAGGTCAGGAGCCTTCCTCAGTGGTTCAGATCCGCTCAGGGGACTGAGAATGGGACCTTGAAGGAAGCAATGAGGTGTTGCCAAACTACCTGCTATCAATCTATTGAGTTATTCATGTAGGCCTATTTCATATTTTTGTCCATCAGCAATTGAAAAAAAACACACTGATTTGACCAATGACATTTCTGAGTGTGTGCTGTTTACAATACAATAGGCTTACTCTATCTGACAGTATCCAGCACTGGGACTGAGAATGGTAGTAGAGACCACTTTAGTGTGTTGTTGTGAACATACAAGAAATGCTTCCCCCTACACTTTCCTCTCCTCCTCTCTTCTTCGCCTCTTGCTCCTCTCCTCCTCCGCACTGACTCACCAGACAGGTGTGTTGGTAAGATGACCTCACCCAGCCCACAGGCCTCAGGATTAGTTGTGTATCGCTTCTAAGGGCAATAAATTAAATGTCTACTCTTCCCTCTCTCTCTCTCTCTCTACCTGGATATTGAGACAGATGGGAGTTGAAATTACAGTCCAAATACAAATTAAGTGTCTACTCCTCCCTCTCTCCCTGTCTCTCTTTTGTTCTCTCTTTCCTCCTACCTGTTCCATATTACATAGAAACAGGTGGGAGTTGAAACGATAGTCCAAAACCAAATAAGCCTGTTCCGTAGACCTGTGGTTCCCAAACTGTTTCGCTTCCATCATTGGGGAATGTCCCACGCCAGGTGGGAGCTGAAATGATAGTGTACCGTTGTGTATAGCCTGTACCTGGGGGAGATGGCAGCTCTAAATTGCCATCCTTTGGGGGTTATTCATTGTGAGCAGCTTGGGCTCGGTTGATGTGTCTTTTTTAATAATGTGTTTGGTGGCTGATCTTTAGGCTGGGCTAGTCCTGTTGGGTGTTGACACTACTGTCTGTAGCCTCAGCCTCCCCTCTCCTCCCTCCCTCTCCTCTTCCCTCCTCTCCTGTCCTCCCTCTTATCTCCTGTTCCTCAGTGTCTGTTGTTTCAGCCTCTATTCCCTCTCTCTCTTTCCCTCCTCCTCTCCCTCCCTCCCTCCCCTTCCTCCCCTCCTCCTCCCTATGTATTGCCTCAGCCTCTCCTCTCCTCCCTCCTCCTCTCTTCCCCTGTTCCCCAGTGGAGCGGTTAATGAAAGGCCTGTGTTAACAATAGGCAGGCAGCAGGCGCTGGGCCGCCAGCCCTCATCATGCCAGCTTGTGTTTGGGCCACATACTCATCAGTGGAATCTTTGTTCCTCACATTTAACCTGATAATTCACTACCATTTTCCCTCAAAACACAACTGTTGAAGCAATATGGCGGATGTATGTATGCAGAGATCATAAAGTTTCGTACCTGCATAAAACATTTTTGTGTTACTATATAATTTACCTTTACTGCAGTGGGCTAAATCAGGGTCACACAGAGTGTTTCTTGGGAGTCTTAAACAAATCTACTTTGAAACAAAAGTATACCCCTCACACACATGGTTATGGGCTTAAAAAAAATAAAACACCTATACCATGTCAGATGTAGAGTTGACATGTATTCAATTTTGAGTTTGCATCCCAATATTACACTTTATATACATCACTGAAGACTGAAATATATCAAAACCGTTTGAAGCAAACTGACTGATAATGAGACTCCAGGCAACCTAATCTCTATTTAGGCACTACTTTTGACCAGGGTCTATAGTGGCCTATGGTGCACTTTATAGGCATAGGGTGCCATTTGGGAGGATGACAGAATGTGAGAGCAGTCCTGTCTCACACACTGACTACACTTAGCATTGAGCTCTGCTGAAAAAATACTATTCACTCACTATATCTCTATCGCACTGGCAGGGCCAGGCCTGGCCAGCTCAGCCTCAGCCTCTCTCCTCTCCTCTCTGCCTGACTTATAAACAAGGTGACTAAGGGTTTCTGTTAAAGCTGTAGGCTGGCTAGCTACCTATCACAGTGTGGCTGTGTGGCCCTGTGTTCGTCACTCAATGTGGCCTGGGGACAGGGACATCACAGGGGCCATTTTAGTCTCTGTCAACATTTTCATATCATTAGGATGGCTCTGGATACACACATCCCTCTGGGCTGCGTCCCAAATAGCACTATATAGTGAACTAATTTTGAGCCCTATGTACCCTGGTCAAAAGTAGTTCAATATACAGTATAGGGAATAGGGTGCCATTTGGGAAGCAACCCGGTTGATGAATGAGTTTGGTCTATAAACTGCTTTATTAGCTCTATTCACCACTATGCCTGTTGATCAGAGTCTGCATTGTCTCATTTGCTTACTGTCCTTAATTTGATCAGGTTTCGGTGTGTCTAGCTACCTACCTAATACTCACCTGATGTCATTGACTCTAGACTAAAGCAAAGTACACATAGTCTGTCCAAGCTCCACCCCTCCAAGTCCCACATCTGTCCTCCTCTTACTCATAGAGACATCATCCTGGTCGTGCTCATTACTCTGACAGACTGGCACCCAGCCTCCTGTCCCGTTTAGACAGAGGGAGAGCCAATGAACTGTGGGTTTTAATTGATCATGTTTAGAGTCATATGACACCATTATTTAGTGCTTGTAGTCTTTGGGTGTTTGTTTGTGAGTTGTTTCCTGCTGTTGATCTAAACAGAGGACCAGGGGCCTGTTGCACAAAACTAGGATAAGGGATTAAGCCAGGATATCTTGGTGATCCTGGCTCAATTGATCCGTAATCCGGTTGCACTAAAGATGGATAGGGGGCAGGAGGATATGTTATGGTATAAATTACCATGGAGATTTATTCTGTGGAGCTAGCCTGCTCCAGACCAGGCTAAATTCCAGGATCTATTTAATCTCATCCCTAATGTCAGTCAGCAGTCACCACAAATGGAAACCAATAGTTATTTCACTGCTCACTATACATTGTTATCACATATAACTAGACCCACTCTCATTATTTAAACGTTTGTGATCATTAATTTCAATGATTTTGGATAAAAATGATTTTTAGATGATGTTGCTATCATTAGATAATTTACAGTTTCCCATAGACTATAAGGCTATATATAAAATGATAGAATATTAGGGCCACAGAGGGGAAAAAAAACACAAGTCATAATATTGTAACCAGTTGTTTTAAAGGAGGACAGTTGTTAAAATGACAGATGTGGGGCATTTCGTGAAATTGTACTTCAGTATGGTTTCATAAACAAAGACATGCTGATGTGCCAGAATATTAAGTATCACATTGTCATAAGTATCAAAACTGTAAAAACAATATGTAGCTTTTCTGCAGAAAGAACCAGCCTCATAAATTTATGACTTTATCCTTTTTCTTTAGTGTGGCCCTAGTACTCTGTCATATAAACAAATACACATTCCATATGAATATAAAAACACAATGTGTAACATTATGTTCCTTTATTGAATAAGGACAAAACAAAGCAGGTAAACCATCAGCTCCTTTCGAAACTGAAGTCACAGTGACTCTACAAGATGGAAAGCACAGAATCCAAGCATATTATACAAAATGATACATACACATTCAAAGGTCTGTATATAACACACCCTGCATGTCTGCACACTAAAATAAATGCAGGACAAATCCATACACATCAACTGAACAGACAAATGAATGGATGCAGTAGCCTCCCTGCAGCCTTGTATTACACACAGTATACCGCACAAACATCATAAGAGGCCAAATTCGTAAAAAAACGAACCCAAAAAACCCAAATTCCTCTGCCACCGCAGGACATATTTAACCAAAATTGAAAGCACACATACTAACTAAAATAATTCAACACATATTGGTCCCTCAGCAGCCGACCACTGTCGTCATCAGGGAAGATTGCCGGATTGTCCCAGTCCATGGCTGGTGGCACTCTGGGGGCCCTCTCCTTCCTCAGGCAGGCCACATTGTGGAGGACAGCACAAGCCACAGTAATATCACATGCCCTAACAGGGCTGACCCTTAATTTGTGAAGGCAGTGAAAGCGTGCCTTCAGGAGGCCAAAGGTCATTTCAACTCTGGCCCTGGTCCTGGCATGGGCATGGTTGTAGGCCTGCTGTGCTTCCTGGGGGTCTGTGAAAGGTGTCAGGAGAAAAGGCTGGCAGCCATACCCCCTGTCTCCCAGCAACACACCAGAGAATTCACCTGTCAACACAAAATCTCATCATTACTACCTCATAAACACAGTGATATTCTTGACACAGCCATGATGGTTATAAATAGGGGTTGTGTGGCTTACCTTGTGATAGGCACTGATAGATTTCAGAGGCCCGAAAGATTCTGGAGTCATGGACTGAGCCAGGCCATTTTGCCACAACATTGCTGATCACACAGTCAGCATTGCAGACCATCTGAAATCATAAGATGAGGAATATTACACCAATCAATGCACATCACTGGCAATGCAGAGTGTTCGTCAATGGACAATATCAAAAAGTTATGTTCACCTGAACATTAATGCTGTGAAAGGATTTCCTATTCACAAAATCGGCCTCATGGGCACCTGAGGGGGCTTTTATCCTTATGTGTGTGCAGTCCACTGCACCAATGACATTGGGGAAACCTGTCACACAAAGTAATGAGTATCCTACTATGTGTTAACAGTTGTCCTGTAATTTGTAGATCCTCTTACCTGCAATCCTATAGAACTCCTCTTTGATGTCACAGAGTCTTCTGTGGCCAGGGAAGGAGATGAAGACATCTGCTAATGCTTTGATAGCCAGACACACACTCCTTATTGTGCGGCAAATTGTGGCCTTGTTCAGCTGTTCTGCATCCCCCACTGAGTACAGGAAGGCTCCACTAGCAAAAAAGCGCAAGGCCACACAAACCATTTGCTCCACACTCAGTGCATGGCTCCGTGCAGTGCGGTGCTTAATCCTGGGACCCAGTAGTCTGCATAGATACCTGATGCCATCTGCAGAAAACCTGTATCTTTCATATAGATGGTCATCAGGGAAGGCCAGTGGGTCCAACCGGTCCCCCTGAAGACCCTTTCTCGCCTGAAGGCTCTCCTCAGCACAAGTGCTTCTTCATCCACCACATCTCGCACGAATGGGCATGCCATTGTCAGAGCAGAAAGGAACACACAATTTTGGGCCTTCATATAGGCTAGTGGCCACACCTGGTGCTGGGGGTGGGCAAAAGAGGGCGATGCCTTATAACGATGACTTGGTTGTACTGATTGCTGGGAAAATAAAAAAACCTTAGAAAGACTCCAGTGCAAGATTTTCCATCTTTTTCTTCTTGTACTGAATGTCTATGTCTGCCAGTTCTATTTGGCGCCGGAGGTGGTTGCCATACAACTTTCTGATAGCTTGTGAGCTCTGTGAACACAATACAATTAGCGCAGCTGGAATTTGGCAGGATGTGGTGTCCTTTTATTAATACGCACTATGTTGCCAGGCTGGTTTTCCCACTGTATAGCATCTGGGTCCTGTAAAAGAAATTAGATTTTTTGATTTTGATGAGGACTCCTCACCATTGTAGAGTAAATAGTACTTTCACAGTCTTAACATGATACCTCATGCCTTCTGGAATCCAGAGAGATGGTCTCCTCCTCATCATCGTCTCCATCATGTGCTGTTGCTGCTGCACTGGGGCCTTCACCCTATCACATTTAATCGGATTCATATTGAAGCTAGTAGACAAGACATGCCAGGCCTACAGTATGCCTTTGATGGAGTACTCACTGGATCAGCATCGTCTGGTGCTTGTGCTGGTGGCTCTAACAGGAACACAGTGCTGCCAGACACTGCAAGGCAATAGGTAAACCAAAGTCAGACAGTCCAAATTGATTCAATATGAATGTGGTTGTATCCCATGTAGAGATGGAAGGACATACCTTGAATGAAGCGGGTGGCATCTTGGGAGGAACCTATGCTCGTCTCTTTCCCCCCAGGGATCCCCTCTAAGACGGGCCTGCCTTTATTTAGCTCCAAGGCCATGTCCTCTGCTGGGGTAAGGTCAGCCTTTGGTGACCCACCACCCGTGCCTTGTCTGTGGGTATTCTTTTTCACTGCTAAAACAGTACAGACAATGTGTGAGCAGGCACCTTCTGGGTACAATATATGCTTGTGCTTTGTTAAATATTAGTCAGGGACCATACCATTCTGCAGAATGTTCTTGTATTTGATTTTGACCTGCTGCCATGTCCGTTTTGGCCCGTTCATGTTTAATCTACACACACACACACACACACACACACACACACACATTTAATGGAGTCACACTGCAAAAAATTACTTGGTATTTTTGTCTTGTTTTCAGTAAAAATATCAAAAAATTTATCATAGCTTTATACAGTGTGATGGAGTTACTTTACACAATTTCACTCATATCTGCAGTGCATTTCAATTAAAAATTTAACCGTTTCATAATTACAGTACAACTGCATTTTTGGAGATGTGAATTAAATATTTGAATTGTAATTGTGATGTTTCAGCGGAGCGGTGAGTGTGTAATTGTGCACTACTTACGCATTCAGGCGGTCTGCAATACTTTGCCACGCTTTTTCTCTTTGCTTTATCACTGTGGCGGTGTTGCCTTTCTTCTTAATTATATCTTTTACCTCCTCGTATGCCTCCATGAGGATTTGTGCTTCCGACGGGGAAAAGTACGCGGCTCTAGTTGCCATGGTAAATCAGTTAATCTGTGATCTGTGGCGGGGTCTATTTGAGTGAGCCGTGAGCGCGCACCTATCCAGGATTGGTTTCACCTGGCTTAATGAATCCGTGTCTGCTCATCCTGGCTTGGTCTTTGTGCAACCAATTAAGCCTGGACGCACATGTTTTGGCTTCATTGAGCTCAGCTGAGTCATTTATCCCGGATGTCTTAATTCTACTTTTGTGCAACAGGCCCCAGGCATCATTAGGTGTCTCATCACAACATGCCTCTCTCTCTCTCTCTCTCTCTCTCTCTCTCTCTCTCTCTCTCTCTCTCTCTCTCTCTCTTTTCTCTCTCTCTCTCTCTCTCTCTCTCTCTCTCTCTCTCTCTCTCTCTCTCTCTCTCTCTCTCTCTCTCTCTCTCTCTCTCCCTCTCTCTCTCTCTCTCTCTCTCTCTCTCTCTCTCTCTCTCTCTCTCTCTCTCTCTCTCTCTCTCTCTCTCTCTCTCTCTCTCTCTCAATTAAATTCAATTCAATTTGCTTTATTGGCATGACGTAACAATATACATATTGCCAAAGCTTACTTTGGATATTTACACTATTAACACAATTAAAATAATAATAATCAAAATAGTCAACGGGACAACAGTAACAACAATAACCAAGGGTCAAAATAACCATTGAACAATAACAATATAGAGGACATGTGCAGATTGGTTGGTCTGTCAGACACTGTCCCTCATCTTATTGCAGGCAGCAGTGCATTGCCAACCCACAGTGCTCTGCGTCCTCCCCCAACAGGACGGGTAGCCTATTCTCATCAGAGAGGTCTTTGAAACGGTTTCACATTTTGGGAAATGACACTCTCTAATTGTTTTATATTTTTGACATTTTGTCAGGACATGCAGCTCTGTCTCAGGTTCTGCTGTGGTGCAGTGGTTGCACAGCCTTTCCTCTACAGGGAGCCAGGTTTTCCTGTGTCTACCCTTCTCAATGGCAAGACTGTGCTCACTGAGCCTGTACTTTGTCAAGGTTTTTCTAAGGTTTTGATCAGTAACCATGGTCAAATAGTTAGCCACGGTGTACTGTCGATTTAGGGCCAGATAGCACTGCATTTTACTTTGTTCTTGTGCTTGTGTTTCCCAATAAGCAATGTAGTTTTGTTTTGACTGTGTTGTAATTTGGTTTAATCTGATTGATTGGATGTTCTGGTCCTGAGGCTTCAGTGTGTTAGTAGAACAGGTTTGTGAACTCAGCCCCAGGACCAGCTGGATGAGGGGACTCTTTTCTTTGCTCAGCTCTTGGCATTGCAGGGCTTGGTAATGATATGAGAGGGGGTCACTGTATTTGAGATGTTTCCAAAACTGAATTGCTATTTATTGAGTTTTTGTTATTAGTGGATATTGGCCTAATTCTGCCCTGCATGCATTGTTTGTAGTTTTCCTCTGGACATGTAGGAGAATCTTACAGAACTCTGCATTCAATGGGTTGGTCCCATTTGGTGAAATCTTGTTTTGCAAGTGGACCCCACACCTCGCTGCCATAAAGTGCAATTGGTTCAATGACACATTCAATTAGTTTTAGCCAAATTTTAATAGGTATTTCAATTAGAATTTGTTTTTTAATGGCGTAGAATGCCCTGCGTGCTTTCTCTCTCAGTTCATTCACTGCATCATTAAGGTGCCCAGTTGAGCTTATTTTTAAACCTAAGTAATTGTAGTGTGTGCAGTACTCTATATATTTTGTACGAATTGAGAACTTTGGTCTAATTCCCTGAGATCTGGATCTTCTCTGGAAAATCATTATTTTAGTATTTTTGGGGTTTACTGCCAGGGCCCAGGTCTGGCAGTACTTCTCTAGCAGGTCCAGGCTCTGCTGTAGGCAATGTGCTGTGGGTGACAGCAGGCATAGGTCATCTGCGAAGAGCAGGCATTTAACCTCTGAATTGTGGAGACTAACACCAGGGGCTGGGGATTTTTCTAGAATAGTGGCCAATTCATTGATGTAAATATTGAAGAGTGCAGGGCTCAGATTGCAACCCTGGCGAAGGCCCCGCCCCTGGTTAAAGAATTATGTTATTTTCTTATCAATTTTGATGCTGCTTGTATTGCCAGTATACATTGATTTAATTATGTCATATGTTTTACCCCCTACACCACTTTCAATAACTTTGTAGAACAGTCCTGTATGCCAAATAGAATCAAAAGCTTTTTGGAAGTTGATAAAGCAAGCGTACATTTTGGTATTATTTTGGTGGACATGTTTTTCTATCAGGATGTGTAGGGTGTAAATATGATCGGTTGTGCGATGTTTTGGTATAAATACAATTTAGTTTTTACTCAAGACATTGTGCTTATTAAGGAAGTTTAGAACTCTTACATTTATAATACTACAGAAAACCTTCCCCAGGTTACTGGTCACACAAATGCCTCTGTAATTGTTAGGGTCAAATTTGTCTCCGTTCTTAAAGATTGGGGTTATGAGTCCTTGATTCCAGATGTCAGGGAAATAACCTACACTCAGGATCAAATTAAACAGTTTTAATATAGCCAATTGACATTTTGCACTAGTGAATTTGAGCATCTCATTTAGGATGCCATCTGGTCCGCATGCTTTTTTAAATTTGAGGGCCTGACGTTTCTTATAGAACTCCTGGTCAGTAATTGGGGAGTCCAATGAATTTTGATTGTCCATATGTCACCATTATGTATCGCTAATTCTTTTGTTTTAGTTTTTTCCAATTTTGCCAGAAGTTGTTTGTGTTTATGGACTCCTCAATTAGTGTCAGCTGTTTGCTGTTGTACTGTGCTTTTTTGGTTCTGAGTGTACGTTTATAGAGTTTTAAAGTCTCACAGTAATGAAGGTGTTCTTTCTCTAGCTCTCTTTCTCCCTCTCTCTTATCTCTTTCTCTCTGCCAGGGTTCTCCCACTCCAACATGAGCAGGTGCTGCATGCACCAGAAGCTCACTACAGCACTCATAAATAACACCTGACAAAAGTATGAGAGAGTGGGAAGGAGAGAGAGAGAGAGAGAGAGAGAGAGAGAGAGAGAGAGAGAGAGAGAGAGAGAGAGAGAGAGAGAGAGAGAGAGAGAGAGAGAGAGAGAGAGAGAGAGAGAGAGAGAGAGAGAGAGAGAGAGAGAGAGAGAGAGAGAGAGAGAGAGAGAGAGAGAGAGAGAGAGAGAGAGAGAGAGAGAGAGAGAGAGAGAGAGAGAGAGAGAGAGAGAGAGAGAGAGAGAGAGAGAGAGAGAGAGAGAGAGAGAGAGAGAGAGAGAGAGAGAGAGAGAGAGAGAGAGAGAGAGAGAGAGAGAGAGAGAGAGAGAGAGAGAGAGAGAGAGAGAGAGAGAGAGAGAGAGAGAGAGAGAGAGAGAGAGAGAGAGAGATATAAATATATTTCAAGTTTCGTCTGGCAGTGGAGCTAGCCTAGACCAAGCAGGGTGTGGCTCATCTCATGGTCAGGCAGTTCCTCACTCCTCCTCCTGCAGGAGGATATGCTGTTGTTCACTGAGAGCAATGTGAGCTTCTTAATATATTCTGTCAGCTTGAATGAAGTGCCTGCCTACCCTGCCTGCCCTTCTCAAATGAATTTGTTCATCGCTTCACCTCCCTTTTTCTACCAACTACCCATAAAACATTTCAGCTATAGCCCACTCTTTCATGCCACATCAAATTAGTCCAAATAAATAACTTTTAAAATGAAAAGGGCACCACTTAGTGAACACATAAAGAGGAAGTTGAGGTAGAAAGAAAGACGGAGGGTATTGTCATTGAGTTATCTTTTGCTGTAATTAAGAATCTAAGAGCTTCTTTACAATGTTAATTGCCCAGTGCTCTAAAAGAAAATGAAGTGGTCAGACAGGAATTACATTTAATGCACACTTTAATAATTTCCCACTATAATGAACCTGTTCCACAAAGAAATGAACCCCATAAATCAATCTAAATGGAAGAGTATTAATGAACTTTAATGAAATGAAAAGTATAATGCAAGAACATGTGTTTATAGCCTAGGCTACTTCAAGTCTTTAGTCTGTCTTCAGCCACTTCAGGACAAATATCGATCACTCATTCAGTCAATCACTTCTCTAATTTGCCCCCCTATGAACACAACCAGGAAGTCTGTGTGAGATTGCAGCTCAGGATACAACCTGAAAGGGCTTAAGCTCTGTCAAAACAACAGTCTTCCTGGCCTGGGGATGTTTCCCAAATGGCACCCTATTCCATAGGCCTATACAGAGCTAAGGTCTATTCAACGCTGGTCTGACCAATCAGAATCCATGCTTCAAGATTGTTTTGATCATGCGGACTGGGATATGTCCCGGGTTGCCTCTGAGAATAACATTGACGTATACACTGACACGGTGACTGAGTTCATCAGGAAGTGTATAAGGGATATTGTTCCAACTGTGACTATTAAAACCTACCCAAACCAAACACTGTGGATAGATGGCAGCATTCGCACAAAACTGAAAGCGCGAACCACCGCATTTAACCACGGCAAGGTGACTGGGAATATGGTAGAATACAAACAGTGCAGTTATGCCCTCCGTAAGACAATCAAACAGGCAAAACGTCAGTACAGAGACAAAATGCAGTCACAATTCAACGGCTCAGACACGAGACGTATGTGGCAGGGACTCCAGACAATCATGGATTACAAAGGGAAAACCAGCCACCTTCTTCGCCTGCTTTGAGGATACACAGTGCCACCGACGCGGCCCACTCCCGAGGTCTGTGGACTCTCGTACTCCGTGGCAGACGAGTAAGACATTTAAGCGTGTTAACCCTAACCCAAAGCTGCCGGCCCAGACGGCATCCCTAGCCGCGTCCTCAGAGCATGTTTATGGACATGTTTAATCTCTCCCTAACCCAGTCTGCTGTCCCCACTTGCTTCAAAATGTACACCATTGTTCCTGTACCCAAGAAAGCAAAGGTAACTGAACTAAATTACTATTGCCCCGTAGCACTCACTTCTGTCATCATGAGGCTAGCGAAGGATCATATCACCTCCACCTTACCTGACACCCTAGATCCACCGCCCCAACAGATCCACAGACGTTGCAATCGCCATTGCACTGCACACTGCCCTATCCCATCTGAACAAGAGGAATATCTACAGTATGTAAGAATGCTGTTCATTGACTACAGCTCAGCCTTCAACACCATAGTACCGCCAAATTCATCATTAGGCTCGGGGCACTGGGTCTGAAATCTGCCCTGTGCAATTGGGTCCTGGACTCCCTGACGGGCCGCCCCCAGGTGGTGAAGGTAAGAAACAACACCTCCACTACGCTGATCCTCAACACAGGGGCTCCACAAGGGTGCGTGCTCAGCCCCCTCCTGTACTCCCTGTTCACCCATGACTGCATGGCCTTGCACACCTCCAACTCAATCATCAAGTTTGCAGACGACACAAGAGTAGTAGGCTTGATTACCATCAATGATGAGACAGCCTACAGGGAGGAGGTGAGGGCCCTGGCGGAGTGGTGCCAGGAAAATAACCTCTCCCTCAACAAAACGAAGGAGCTGATCATGGACTTCAGGAAACAGCTAAGGGAGCACGACCCTATCCACATTGACGGGACCGCAGTGGAGAAGGTGGAAAGCTTCAAGTTCCTCTGCATACACATCACTGGCAATCTGAAATGGTCCACCCACACAGACAGTGTGGTGAAGAAGGCGCAGCAGCGCCTCTTCAACCTCAGGAGGCTGAAGAAATTTGGCTTGGCCCCTAAGACCCTCACAAACTTTTACAGATGCACCATTGAGAGCATCCTGTCGGGCTGTATCACTGCCTGGTATGGCAACTGCACAGCCCACAACCGCAGGGCTCTCCATAGAGTGGTGCGGTCCGCCCAACGCATCACTGGGCACACCGCCTGCCCTCCAGGACACCTACAGCACCCAATGTCACAGGAAGGCCAAAAAGATCCTCAAGGACATCAACCACCCGAGCCACGGCCTGTTCACCCCACTATCATCCTGAAGGCGAGGTCAGTACAGGTGCATCAAAGCTGGGACAGAGAGACTGAAAAACATCTTCTATCTCAAGGCCATCAGACTGTTAAATAGCCATCACTAGCCGGTTCCACCCAGTACCCTGCCCTGAACTTAGTCATTGTCACTAACCGGCTACCACCGGGTTACTCAGCCCTGCACCTTAGAGGCTGCTGCAGCCCTATGTACAGTTGAAGTCAGAAGTTAACATACACTTAGATTGGAGTCATTAAAACTAGTTTCTCAACAACTCCACAAATGTCTTGTTAACCAACTATAGTTTTGGCAAGTCGGTTAGGACATCTACTTTGTGCATGACACAAGTAATTTTTCCAACAATTGTTTACAGACAGATTGTTTCACTTATAATTCACTGTATCACAATTCCAGTGGGTCAGAAGTTTACATACCCTAAGTTGACTGTGCCTTTAAACAGCTTGGGAAATTCCAGAAAATTATGTCATGGCTTTAGAAGCTTCTGATAGGCTTATTGACATCATTTGAGTCAATTGGAGGTGTACCTGTGGATGTATTTCAAGGCCTACCTTCAAACTCAGTGCCTCTTTGCTTGACATCATGGGAAAATCAAAAGAAATCAGCCAAGACCTCAGAAAAAATATTTTAGACCTCCACAAGTCTGGTTCATCCAAACGCCTGAAGGTACCACATTCATCTGTACAAACAATAGTACGCAAGTATAAACACCATGGGACCACGCAGCCGTCATACCGCTCAGGAAGGAGACGCGTTCTGTCTCCTAGAGATGAACGTACTTTGGAGCGAAAAGTGCAAATCAATCCCAGAACAACAGCAAAGGACCTTGTGAAGATGCTGGAGGAAACAGGTACAAAAGTATCTATATCCACAGTAAAACAAGTCCTATATCGACATAACCTGAAAGGCCGCTCAGCAAGGAAGAAGCCACTGCTCCAAAACCGCCATAAAAAAGCCAGACTACGGTTTGCAACTGCACATGGGGACAAAGATCGTACTTTTTGGAGAAATGTCCTCTAGTCTGATGAAACAAAAATAGAACTGTTTGGCCATAATGACCATCGTTATGTTTGGAGGAAAATGGTGTGGGGGGGCCTTGCAAGCCGAAGAACACCATCCCAACCGTGAAGCACGGGGGTGGCAGCATCATGCTGTGGGGGTGCTTTGCTGCAGGAGGGACTGGTGCACTTCACAAAATAGATGGCATCATGAGGAAGGAAAATTATGTGGATATATTGAAGCAACATCTCAAGACATCAGTCAGGAAGTTCAAGCTTGGTCGCAAATGGGTCTTCCAAATGGACAATGACCCCAAGCATACTTACAAAGTAGTGGCAAAATGGCTTAAGGACAACAAAGTCAAGGTATTGGAGTGGCCATCACAAAGCCTTGACTTCAATCCTATAGAAAATGTGTGGGCAGAACTGAAAAAGCGTGTGTGAGCAAGGAGGCCTACAAACATGACTCAGTTACACCAGCTCTGTCAGGAGGAATGGGCCAAAATTCACCCAACTTATTGTGGGAAGCTTGTGGAAGGCTACCCGAAACGTTTGACCCTAGTTAAACAATATAAAGGCAATGCTACCAAATACTAATTGAGTGTATGTAAACTTCTGACCCACTGGGAATGTGATGAAAGAAATAAAAGCTGAAATAAATCATTCTCTCTACTATTATTCTGACATTTCACATTCTTAAAATAAAATGGTGATCCTAACTGACCTAAAACAGGGAATTTTTACTAGGATTAAATGTCAGTTTAAATGTATTTGGCTAAGGTGTATGTAAACTTCTGACTTCAACTGTACATAGACATGGAATCACTGGTCACTTTAATAATGGAACACTGGTCACTTTAATAATGTTTACATACTGTTTTTCTCATTCCAAATGTATATACTGTATTCTACTGTATTCTAGTCAATGCCACTCTGACAATGCTCGTCCTAATATTAATATATTTCTTAATTCCATTATTTTACTTTTAGATTTGTGTGTATTGTTGTGAATTGTTAGAAACTTCTGCACTGTTGGAGCTTGGAACACAAGCATTTCGCTACACCCGCAATAACATCTGCTAAATATGTGTATGCGACCAATAAAATTTGATTTGAATTTGATTTGATTTGCACACGTTTTGACTAAAGTCTTATGGGTCCTTGTTAACAGTAGTACACCACATAGGGAGTAGGGTGCCATTTGGGATGTAACCTTGGTCTGGTCCTGATCAGCTAAAGTCAGCAACCCCAGCACCTGTGGAAGGCAGCAGCCTATTTAAGGTGTCTTGTTTGGAGTGGGCACCACAGACTGGGAACAGCATAAAGCCTTTAGTTGGGAGGAATAGCTGTGCTGCGGATATAGGCTAGTTTTAAAAGCTGTGTGAACTAAGCAGAAGAAAATAACTTTTGTGAGAACAGAAGTATAACAATTTTAGTTGTGTAAATTGAGGGGTACTGCAGGAATGAGAGGGCATTAGCAGCAGACCAGGCTTATACATAGCAGCAGAAACAGGTTTATAAAGGTCTGGCTCCTCACACTGCTGTATGTATAGAGCTGCCACCTGTAATCCCAGAGTCTCATTGCATGCATTGTTGAAGTGATTTGACCTTCTCCCTTAGATAGACCCGGTGGGTTGACTTAAGGTGGTTGGTTTCATTTGGAAGAGTGATTAAAAGTTGGTACTCATTTGATTGATATAAAATGGTCTATTAACCCTGTCTCCCAATGCTGTATCAAGTCAAATCTTCACCCTCTCTCCTTTTGAGGGTGTGCCACTGGCATCCAATGTTTCCCCAACACCAACCTGCCTTGAATACAAATGACCCTGTCCTTATTCTGGCAGCTATGCTAACTGCCCCCATTCACTGTAGAAGTCTGGAGAATAAAGACACTTCATTCAACCAGTAAACAGTGTGTGTGCCCAGTGTTTGTGTTTGTGTGTGTGTGTGTGTTAGTGTGGATATTGTGTGTGTGTGTGTGTGTGTGTGTGTGGATGTGTGTGTGTGTGTGTGTGGATATGTGTTTGTGTGTGTGTCCCTGCCCAGTGTGACTGTGGCCTTCCTTGTTCTAGTGCCAGGATGTAGCACGTCTCATGGCATGGTGCCCTCACCCATCTGCCCTGTACCATGTACCATTAACTGATAAATGTATCTCTGGTGAGTGTAGAAACTGAGGTGGTAAAGTTGCTTCTGGTCTTGGGTCAGTTTTGCGTTTCCCCCAGTAATGTTTAGGATTTGTGCAAGCTGATCCTTTCTACCTAGAAACTCCTTGTAGCTAACAGGGCTGAGAGGTGGGTCAGGGTCAGTGGAAGCTCACTTCCTGTTGGCGATGGTGCTGTAGCTGTTGCGTGAGCGAGGTTAGGAAGGAAGGTAAGGAGGGAGATGCACCCATGAGATTACCTTGTGAGAATCATAGTGTTCTCTGCATGGGTCTAAGGCTGTGTGTGTGTATGTGCATGAGTGTGTGCCTGCATTCGTGCGTGTGTGTGGGTGTGTTTTAGTTTGCTAACACATTCCTGACCTCCACCTGAATGCTAACCTGTGAGTGAACCGTTTCTTTCTGAGGCCTCATGCCTTGCACCTCCCTCCCATCCAGCCCAGGCAGTAAACCTCAAAAAGAGTCACAGAGAAGCGTGTCTCATGGGGGGCTGTTACTAACAGATGTTTGGACCACGGCTGCTTTTCCCCTCAATAACATGGGCATGTATTTTGGCTCCCACCTGTCTCTCTGGAATGGATACACATACTTTGTGGGCACTGTTACATTGTTTTACATGATCCACTAATGTAAAATACCATCATACTTGAAATAATGGAATGTTTTGCTTGATCAGATTCAGAGTGATCTATCTATGACTCAGGCAGATTGAATTTTTCCTTGAATCTGGCAATATAAATTATTATTTTATGTTATTTCCCCCAAATGGAAATGTCTTAATATGGTAAAGGCCAAGGCAAGGTAAAGCATAGAGGGCACTGACTCTCCACTTAGGCCTTAATTCCCTGAGTTAAGCAGCCCCTGTTTCCTCCCCCTGGCTGGCTAATTTAAAGCAGTGGCTTCCTAATCGAATGTCTGTCTAATAAATCTATTAGATCAAAAGGAATCTCCTTACTCTGGCTGGCGCGTGGGGACAGAACGTCTAGACAGGGAGAGAGAATGTTGCTATGCAGTTGTAGAGTCACAACTGAAGTAGTCTTACTATATCCCCTCTGTCAGGAAACATGGAATGAGTTGTCAATCAATTTTAGAATTAGAACAGAAATAATCTTGCCTACAGACAGTAGGCTTTGATTCCATCTGCAGGTATGGAATGAGTTGTAATTCAATCAATTCCACATAGCTGTATTTATAGCCTATATATAGGAGGGTCTGATGAAACTTCTGAAAACAAGGATACTTTTTAAGGTAGCCGTTACATTAACAAGTTCTCAAAATGAAATGTTTCCTTTTGCATTAACTGGGGGATGAGGATTTCCTAATGCACATCTCTTGTAAGATTAGAATAAGGTAAGATTATGTATATGCACCCCAATTGTAGATGCTGTTGTAGATGATGAGTCCATTGAGCTAAATCATAGTCATGCTCCTATCCTATAGTCCTATCCCTGGATTGCTAATCTAATCCCCTAGAGATGCATATTAAAGCCTGCTTTAAATGGGGTTTTGTGATCAACAACCAGATTAACCTACCAATAAAGCATACATCATGATATAGGCTAGTGGGGGGCCTAGCTTGCTATTAAAATACAGATATGGAGGATTACGGTCTCTGTCTGTCTGTCCGTGGAAAGGGGATTAGGTGGCGGAGGGCAGGCAGATTGGATTTAATGTGTTTGTTAGGCTAAATTATTGCTGCTGAATTGCAAAGCCCTCATGTAGGGAATGATCTCTGCAAGTCTGCGCCTTACCCCCTGCACGTTATACGCTCGCAACCACACAAACCTCCCTTCCCTCATGCATGGGTGATAATTACAGCATCATAGGCTCCCTACTTTAGAAAACACAACAAGAGCGTGACTAGTCTGTCTGTCAGACAGAAAATATCCTCATGATGCTTAGACAAACAGTAGTAGGCACTAAGCATAACCTCCTGGTCAGCCCACAAACACAACCAGAGGCTTCAGAAGTTTCACTACAAGTCCCAGCTGTTTAGTGGAGGAGGCTATGGTTAGCTTAGATGGGTGATTCTCACGAAACTGACAAAAAAATGAAGAAAAAACTAATTTTTCCACCATATTTCCTCTCGGATTAGGATATGTATTTATCTATTTCATAATTGTTTTGTTTGTTTATTGATCAGATATTATGCATTTAACCACAATTTCCACAACTACCAACGCAAATATTCCAAGTAAAAAAATAAAAATACATTTAATATTTTTAAACATTGCTCACCTAATGAAAAGGCCTGAGTTAAACATAACACTGACAACAAATATATAAAACATTTCATTACCGCAACACATTACCTTTTCTGAATCTTGTTTGTCATAATTCAATACTACTGTATTTTTATATACACATATTTGGATAAAGAACAAAAACCACACTATCAGATGAAGACATAATTACTAAAATACAGTAGTAATTTTTCCTAATATTGGTACATTACGGTATTGATAAGCAGATTTTGGAGATGATAATGCATGTTTCGCTAATGAGTGTTGCATAGTTTGCCATTGAAAAACAGTACTGATCTCTATCATAGATTCAGTAACCTGTAACGTAGACACAGGGAGTCTGGAAGCAAGTGCAGTGTGAGTTTAATGAAAACGAACATGTAACGAATACAAAACAAGAGAAGCGTCTATAAAGGAAAACATCAACAATATTACCTTATGACTGAAAGAACAGAGTGCTAGATAAATGGTAAGTAATGAAGGTAGTAATGAAGTCCAGGTGTGACTGATGATGGGGCGCAGGTGTGCGTAATAATGGTTGCTAGGTGTGCGTAATGATCGGTTGCCAGGACCAGTGGTTAGTAGACCGGTGACGTAGCGCACCGGAGGGGGTTGAGTGTGAGTAGACGTGACATAACCCAATACATTATCAAACTGTATAATTTGTTAATCCCAAATGACTTACATGATAATAAAATCACTGATCCTAATGACAGTTGACTAAAATACACCCTATTTAAGCATAAGCATAAGTACTGTAGTTACGTGCATGTATTTGAAAAAGTCGAAGTGGACTTAGACATAAAAAGTGGCTTTTTTAGAAAAAGTCATTTCTCCAACATCTTTGCAAGTAATATTGATGTATTAGGATGAGAATATGTGTAATTCTAAGGTATTTTAGATGTATTTCTAAATTGAATGGGATCCTATGGGCAAATGGCATAACATGATATGCCTATAAAGTATCTGAATATATGGGATATGGACCAAAAACTGTCTTGGGATATCAAACAACAGTATAGGTAAGTGCTAAAACAGGTAAACATGTTAAAATGGGGGATATCCTCCTTGAAGTGGCTGGGTTGCTCTTTGCTGAAACACAAACTTCAGATTGTGGCTTTAAGTAAATGAAATGGGGTTTATACACCCATATTTCTTGACAACCCCTACTTAATCAAATAACTGATGTTTTACAAAAATTCTATACCATTGGTGTAAGCAGGGTCGTAGTAAATAATTAAAGTTACCAGCACAGCACACCCATTGACTATACAATATAATTAACTTATTATCATTACCGAAATTAAGGTTCTCATTACCGAAACAGACCTAAAAAAAAAAAAGATTGGTAATGAGACATTTGTTATTTCGGTAATGAGAGGCACAATCTGCATGTAATAGGAGACAGCCATAATGAGTCATCAAACAATTGACCACATCACTAAAGGCCATTCATGCCTCCATGTTGGTAAGGTAATGGTTCTCTAAGTTTTTCCCAATTTGAGCTATTTAGTAATTTTGGTAATGAGAAGATCAAGTATTGTTTTAAGGGGGGTGTTTGAGAATAAGATCCTCATTCTGAAGGCATATAAGTAAAGAAATTGAATGAACGTGTCTAGATTATGCTTCATGGGTGAATAAAAATGTATTTAAATTTGATTGGACAAACAAAGAAACGTCCCTTTTTCAGGACCCTGTCTTTCAAAGATAATTCGTAAAAATCCAAATAACTTCACAGATCTTCATTGTAAAGGGTTTAAACACTGTTTCCCATGCTTGTTCAATGAACCATAAACAATTAATGAACATGCACCTGTGGAACAGTCGTTAAGACACTAACATCTTACATAAATAAATTGCAATGTCCGTACTGTGAGACGCCTAAGACAGTGCTACAGGGAGACAGGACGGACAGCTGATTGTCCTCGCAGTGGCAGACCACATGTAACAACACCTGCACAGGATCGGTACATCCAAACATCACACCTGCGGGACAGGTACAGGATGGCAACAACAACTGCCCGAGTTACACCAGGAACGCACAATCCCTCCATCAGTGCACAGACTGTCCGCAATAGGCTGAGAGAGGCTGGACTGAGGGCTTGTAGGCCTGTTGTAAGGCAGGTCCTCACCAGATATCACCGGCAACAATGTCGCCTATGGGCACAAACCCACTGTCGCTGGACCAGACAGTACTGGCAAAAAGTGCTCTTCACTGACATGTCGCGGTTTTGTCTCACATGGGGTGATGGTCGGATTTGCGTTTATCGTCGAAGGAATGAGCGTTACACCGAGGCCTGTACTCAGGATTGGGATCGATTTGGAAGGGGGTCCGTCATGGTCTGGGGCGGTGTGTCACACCATCATCGGACTGAGCTTGTTGTCATTTCAGGCAATCTCAACGCTGTGTGTTACAAGGAAGACATCCTCCTCCCTTAAGTGGTACCCTTCCTGCAGGCTCATCCTGACATGACCCTCCAGCATGACAATGCCACCAGCCATACTGCTCGTTCTGTGCGTGATTTCCTGCAAGACAGGAATGTCAGTGTTCTGCCATGGCCAGCGAAGAGCCCGGATCTCAATCCCATTGAGCACGTCTGGGACCTGTTGGATCAGAGGGTGAGGGCTAGGGCCATTCCCCCCAGAAATGTCCAGGAACTTGCAGGTGCCTTGGTGGAAGAGTGGGGTAACATCTCACAGCAAGAACTGGCAAATCTGGTGCAGTCCATGAGGAGGAGATGCACTGCAGTACTTAATGCAGCTGGTGGCCACACCAGATACTGACTGTTACTTTTGATTTTGACCCCCCCTCCCTTTGTTCAGGGACACATTATTCAATTTCTGTTAGTCACATGTCTGTGGAACTTGTTCAGTTTATGTCTCAGTTGTTGAATCTTGTTATGTTCATACAAATATATGTTAAGTTTGCTGAAAATAAACTCAGTTGACAGTGAGAGGACGTTTCTTTTTTTGCTGAGTGTATATATGATTTATGGACAAACTACAGCTTATTTTTGTGACACTCTGGCTCCATGGACTTTATTATTGAGCCAGGGTTGTTCATTTTCCTTGTTTGGGTGTATTTCTATGTTGGGTATTCTGGTTGTTTCATTTCTATGTGTGGTGATTGTTCGTGATTATTCAGGTGACTCCCAATCGGAGGTAACGAGTGACAGCTGTCGGCTCGTTATCTCTGATTGGGAGCCATATTTATACTGTGTGTTTTCTCGTGGGTATTGTGGGTTTTTGTTCCATGTTTCTGTCAGTGTTACAGAGGACTTCACTATCGTCATTTGTTGTTTTTCGTGGTTGCTTTATTAAATAAAGTCATCATGTTCACTCCACGCGCTGCGTATTGGTCCGCTTCTTCAGACGATCGTGACAGAAAAACCCACCATCGAAGGACCAAGCAGCGTGTCCAGGAGCAAGACAGCTGGACATGGGAGGAAGCGCCTGGTAAGGGAGCTCGAGAGGCTGGCGATGGCCCAGGTGGGCAAATCGTGGTCCTGGGAGGACATGCTCGGGGGCAAGGGACCTTGGGGGAAGATCAAGGCCCTGGCGAGAGAGGAGCAACGGCGTCAGCAGGGCCATCATCGTTGGAAGGACGAGAGGCAACCCCAAAAAGTTTTTGGGGGGCACATGGCTTGGACGACGGGGCTAACGGAGGCAGAGAAGGGGCGAATTCAAGAGGCAACCAGGTTACGGGGGTCACTGGCCAAAGTAGGGAAAGGAGATGTAGAGGCACGGCGTGAGAGACTGAGGTGTGTATCCAGTCCGGTCCGGCCCGTTCCAGTTCCCGGGGTAGAGCCAGTGGTGTGTGCCTCCAGTACGGTCCGGCCTGTTACGACCCCTCGCACCAAGGATACGGTGCGCTTCGCCAGCCCGGCCCGGCCTGTTCCGGCCACTCGCACCAGGGATACGGTGCGCTTCGCCAGCCCAGCCCGGCCTGTTCCGGCCACTCGCACCAGGGATACGGTGCGCGTCGCCAGCCCTTTCCCACCAGTGCCTACACCACGCCCCAAGCCTCCTGTGTGTCTCCCGAGTCCTGTGCGTCCTGTTGCTGCTCTCCGCACTAGGCTTAATGTGAGTCCCCAGGGTCCAGCATGCCCTGTTCCGGCTCTCCGCACTAGCCCTTATGTGCGTCCCCAGGGCCAAGCATGCCCTGTTGCTGCTTCCCGCACTAGCCCTGAGATGCGTGTCCTCAGCCCGGTACCTCCAGTTCCGGCACCACGCATCAGGCCTACGGTGCGTCCCCAGGGCCAAGCATGCCCTGTTGCTTCTCCCCGCACTAGCCCTGAGATGCGTGTCCTCAGCCCGGTAACTCCAGTTCCGGCACCACGCACCAGGCCTACGGTGCGCCTCAGACGGCCAGAGTCTGCCGTCTGCCCAACGCCGTCTGAACTGTCCGTCTGCCCAACGCCGTCTGAACTGCCCGTCTGCCCAACGGCGCCTGAACTGCCCGTCTGCCCAACGGCGCCTGAACTGTCCGTCTGCCCAACGCCGTCTGAACTGCCCGTCTGCCCAACGCCGTCTGAACTGTCCGTCTGCCCAACGCCGTCTGAACTGCCCGTCTGTACTGAGCCTGCGAAGCCGCCCGTCTGCCATGAGCCTTCAGAGCCGTCCGCCAGACCGGGAGCCGCTAGAGCTCTCCGCCAGACAGGATCAGCCAGAGCCTTCCGCCAGACAGGATCAGCCAGAGCCTTCCGCCAGACAGGATCAGCCAGAGCCTTCCGCCAGACAGGATCAGCCAGAGCCTTCCGCCAGACAGGATCAGCCAGAGCCTTCCGCCAGACAGGATCAGCCAGAGCCTTCCGCCAGACAGGATCAGCCAGAGCCTTCCGCCAGACAGGATCAGCCAGAGCCTTCTGCCAGACAGGATCAGCCAGAGCCTTCTGCCAGACAGGATCAGCCAGAGCCTTCTGCCAGACAGGATCAGCCAGAGCCTTCCGCCAGCCAGGATCCGCCAGAGCCGTCCAGCCAGGATCCGCCTGAGCCAGCCAGCCAGGATCCGCCAGCTAGTCAGGTACTGTCCCTTAGCCCGGTGCTGCCCCTTAGTCCGGTGCTGCCCCCTTAGTCCGGTGCTGCCCCTTAGCCCGGTGCTGCCCCTTAGCCCGGTGCTGCCCCTTAGCCCGGTGCTGCCCCTTAGTCCGGTGCTGCCCCTTAGTCCGGTGCTGCCTCTAAGTCCGGTGCTGCCCCTTAGTCCGGTGCCGCCCCTTAATCCAGGTGGGTTTAGTTGGGGGTGGTCATGTGGAGGGGGCTACGGAAGCGGATAGTGACTAAGGTGGGGTGGGGACCACGACCTGGACCAGAACCGCCACCATGGACAGACGCCCACCCAGACCCTCCCCTAGACTGTATGCTGGTGCGCCCGGAGTGCGCACCTTTAGGGGGTACTGTGACACTCTGGCTCCATGGACTTTATTATTGAGCCAGGGTTGTTCATTTTCCTTGTTTGGGTGTATTTCTATGTTGGGTATTCTGGTTGTTTCATTTCTATGTGTGGTGATTGTTCGTGATTATTCAGGTGACTCCCAATCGGAGGTAACGAGTGACAGCTGTCGGCTCGTTATCTCTGATTGGGAGCCATATTTATACTGTGTGTTTTCTCGTGGGTATTGTGGGTTTTTGTTCCATGTTTCTGTCAGTGTTACAGAGGACTTCACTATCGTCATTTGTTGTTTTTCGTGGTTGCTTTATTAAATAAAGTCATCATGTTCACTCCACGCGCTGCGTATTGGTCCGCTTCTTCAGACGATCGTGACAATTTTATTCAAATAAATTATGTTTTTTGTATAAATTGTATACAATTACCAGAGAATGTAATGTACAAAATTCAGGCGAAAATATAATAAAAATAGATAAATAAATAAGACACTGTGCCATTAACTAGGCATCTTAGTCTTCAGAATCATAGTTGATTGTTGCAGATGCATCATGGTTTTATAACTCAATTTGCTACTGCCATGGTTAAAACTGGTTTCATGAGAATCATCCAAGGATGCAGTGGAGGGAGGCTATGGTCTGGTCTGGTTACTCCTGAATAATGCCTGTGACTCATCATCCCTACATCCTGTTGAAAATAGAGAAAATAACCTCTTCCTCCCAGTGAGTGTCCTAGACCTACCCACTTGCCCTTTCCCTCGTTTCTCCTACCTCCTCACCCAGTTCTGCTGTAGGCCCTTTCTCTCTCCTGGACCTCCCCCCTCTTACACCTCATCTTGCTGTAGCCAGGGACGTTTTGAGGAAAGACAGATCAATCAGGGAAGATGTGTTGTGACAACCTATAGGGAGGAGGTCAGAGACCTGACAGTGTGGTGCCAGGACAACAACCTCTCCCTAAAAGATTTGGCATGGGTCCTCAAATCCTCAAAAAGCTCTATAGCTGCACCATTGAGAGCATCTTGACTGGCTGCATCACCGCCTGGTATGGCAACTGCTCGGTATCTGACCACAAGGCGCTACAGTACGGCCCAGTACATCACTGGGGCCAAGCTTCCTGCCATCCAGGACCTCTATACCAGGCAGTGGCAAAAAAAATTGGCGAAGACTCCAGCCACCCTATTCATGGAGTGTTCTCTCTGCTACTGCACGGCAAGCGGTACCGGAGCGCAACGTCTAAGTCCAAAATGCTCCTTATAAGCTTCTACAACAAGCAATAAGACTGCAGAACAGTTAATTAAATGGCTACCCGGACTATTTGCATTGACCCCCCCCTTTTTTTTACGCTGCTGCTACTCGCTGTTTATTATCTATGCATAGTCACTTTACTCCTAACTACATATACATATTACCTCAATTACCTCGACTAACCTGTACCCCTGCACATTGACTCGGTACCTGTACCTCCTGTATAAATAGCCTCATTATTGTTATTTTATTGTCTTACTTTTTTTTACTTTAGTTTATTTAGTAAATATTTTCTTAACTCTTATTTTTCTTAAAACTGCATTGTTGGTTAAGGATGTAAGTAAGCATTTCACAGTAAGGTCTACACCTGTTGTATTCGGCCATGTGACAAATACAATTTGATTTTGATTTTAGGCTGGTGAGAGATGTAATGTTAGGTGGATGTAGTGAGTATGTAAGTACATAAACATGTAGTATCACAACCCCCAGATGTCCTCCAGATAGGTAATGTGTGTCCTAAGAGATACACACCGTGTGTGTGTGTGCTTACTTGCATATTTGTATGTTGATGTGTGTGTATTTGCTATCTGTGTGTGTGTGTGAGTCCTACCTTTTGCCTGAGTCTGTCCCTAACTTGTTTATCCCCAAGGGTGCCTCTTTGTAAAGCAGAGGAGGTTTAATCATCTCACTGACACATGTCATCTTTATCACCCTAGATTAATGAGCTCTCCATTAATGAAAAAAGCAGGAGGTGCTATCCTCCACACGTTTAACACCAGCCTGGACGAGAGAGGGAGAGGGCTGAGGAGGGAAAGAGAGAGGGGGTTAGAGAGGGACATATACTGTAGAGAGAGAGAGAGAAAGAGGGGGGGGGGCACTCTCCAGGTAGGATGACATCACTCTCTGAGGGAGATATGATATCTATCAGCTCTGTGTTTATTATCCATAACAGAGAGGGTGTGTCTGTGTATTACTTAGTGTATTTTTGTCTGGACCAGAGCCATCTCTCTCTCTCTCTCTCTCTCTCTCTCTCTCTCTCTGTGTATTGTTGAATGAAAATCCTGTATGTATATTGTTTAATATCATTTTGCTTTATATGTATCTAGTGTGCTGATTACTGAGCGAGGTTTCCTATGTGACAAAGCCCATGGGATGACGGATAATGTCTGTGTCCCAAATGGCACCCTATTCCCTATATAGTGCACTTCTTTTGACCATGGCACAATACAGGGAATAGGGTGCCATTTGAGATGCAGACAAAGTCAATGGGTTGATGGAAAGGTGTGGATGAGACAGGGAGAGATGGGAGGCAGGTGCAGCTAATGGGGAGTGCAATCATCAGATACCAGGAACCAGCAACAGGATATCAAGGTTGCCATGGAAACCAGGCGTTATTGATTAAATGGTCATCTCTGAGCTCATGCAGCAGCCAGGGTCCCCAGTGGAGACGGTACTGGTCCTTTTACAAGGAGAGGAGAAGAGGAGTGATGCACTGCTCTCTGTCTCTCAAGAGGGGCTCCAAATGTTGTGGCCCCCGTCCTCTTACTCTCTACTCTTCTCTGTACAAAATTCTCTCTCTCTCTCTCTCTCTCTCTCTCTCTCTCACTCACTCACTCACTCACTCACTCACTCACTCTCTCTCTCTCTCTCTCTCTCTCTCCTCTCTCTCCTCTCCCTCACTCTCTCCTCTCCCTCTCTCCAGTCTGTGTGTCTCTATATAAGGGTGTGTGCTGAGACATTTCATTGGGTGTTTCCACAGCCTTAACTTACATGATTCAGTTGGATTTACGGGGCTGTGGCATACATGGATATTTTGCTTTTCCATTTCACTAGAATAGAGAGACACTCGACCAGACCAGCCCTGCCCTGCCTTAGTGATTTAAGGCTGTAAATGCAATGATCACTATGTACTGTAGGCCTATAGGTTATAGCCTATTCAGAATTAGCTGCTGGCGGTGTATAGGCCTACAACATTTGAAAAATGTGCAGTGTGTTTGGCTGACTTGAAAGTTGACACCCTCGTGGTATCTTCTTTCAGTGTAAACCAGATTATCTCTCTCTCTCTCTTTCTCTGTGTGTAGAGAAGTGGGTGCAGGACAGGCTCACTGGTCATCTCGACCTATCTCAAATCCCTACCAGATGTCTCTCCTCTCCCACTCACACACCCAGTGCTTTGGTCACACCTGGCTCTTGCTCTGGCTGTGGAGTGCTAGGCTATAGGACACTATGACAGTGTCTAATGGAGGAATGATGTAGCCCCGTCAGGGATACAATACTCTGCCAGACAACAGCCTGGTTGGCAGCTGGAGGGGCATGGGGGAACAATGAGTAGGAGGCCTAGCCTAAACTCTTTAATACTGCCCTGGGAACCTAGGTTTCTCCTGGGTTTGCCTCTGTAACCTGGTATAAACTCCCAGTTGGGGAGTTTTCTATACAATATCTGGGGTGTTGAGGCTTGACTGACGTTGCGTTCTTATACTTTTAAAACATCTTTGTTTTGAGAGAACTTAATCACACATAGGCAGACTTCCTTTGCGAGGCGGAGAAGCATGGAAATTGAGGCTAGGAAGGCAGAAGCACCACTCAAAGATGGGATTTCCTGCTAGCCTTAACACAGGCCTACTGTGATGATCACCCCTGATACAGCCCAGCTATGCAGCACAAGCTCCTTCCCCTTCTCCCAGATCAGGAGTTGTCTCTCTCTCCTCATCCCCCCTGTCCCAGCTAGCAGATCTGTCCCAGCTAGCACATAACTTTTTGAGAACCATATGTTTCTTAGAGCTTGGTGAGAGCAAGGTTGTCCTGTGGTTATTTTGCATACAACCTTCCCACAATGTTCTGGGAATGGTGCAGGATACCCAGCTAGCGCGTAACGTTCTGAGAATCATATGTTTCTTTAGTGGGAATTTCAGTACTTCAGCATAACGTTTCCTCATGGTTCTATTTAAAGTAATGTTCTTAGAATGTTCAGAGAACGTTAAGAAACAACTATCTGTGGGAATTTCAGTACTTCAGCATAACGTTTTCTGCAGGTTTCGTCATGGTTTTATTTAAAGTCATGTTCTCAGAACAGTAAGAAAACTTTACGTAAACACCATAAGAAAACACTAGTTCAAAGAACGTTCTAAGAATGTTATTTAAAAACATATACATTCCGTTCTCAGCTTCAACAAAGCTCTCTCTATCCTGTATCTTGTTAAGTGTGTTCAGGTGTGTTGGCCGTGCCCACTAATTGGCCACACCTGATCTTAATGAGTGCTTTTTTCCTTTGGAATGGGGTCTGTTTGAATAGACTAAAATGAACAGTGTTGTATGAGTAAAAAAAGAACATAGCATGCTTGCTCCATCCTGGTGGCGCGGTGGACTAATTCCATGGATAGAGAACAGAAGAGCATAGGTCTGAATCTCACTGATGCCGTGCCACAATAAAATATTAATATGTTTGCATGATTAATGCCTAATAATGAATTTCCATGTGTCCTATCTGTGCTTGGAGTTCAAAACAGTTAAACTAAGCTAGTAGCAGTGTTATTAAAAGTACAGAACGTTATTTAATTACCTTCAAATAACCTATAATTTCTGTTCTAAAAACGTTAATAAAACATCCCAGAAAAAATGTCAGGGAACCATAGTAAAACCTCCCTGCAACCTAAAAATGTACGTTCCCAGAACAGGTTACAAAACGTTCCGTTTTGGCTTATGGCTTCGTTCCCAGAACCAATGGGAAACCAAAAATGTATGTTCCCACAATGTGCTAACTGGGTTGTGACTCAGCATTCATTAGATGTGCAAACAGCCAGACAGCATTCTCCTGGAGGCCAGAGAGGAAGCCAGCCAGTCAGTCTGAGGACGGTTGGTAAAGAGCTTGGTGTAAATGCGCAGAACGTCCTAGCGGGCCAGTTTAGCCAGTGTGTCGGCTCCCATTAACCTGGGCCAGGCCTGAGTGACAGGTTGACAGCTGCACCACCGCCACTATGTCTGTACCGTTTAGCCTCCCGGCACTGAGAAATACAGTGGCCTTTGTCACGGAATACATGGGAGATTCTGCTTTACGAGTGTGCAGCTCGTCTGTCTGTGTTTGATTAGTTGATGTGTAAATTAGATTTATTTAATTTGATGACTTTAATGTTTAATTCCAAGTCATCATCTCATCTCTATAGAGCTGCTGCCTATGCTGTCTGACAAAATCACTATTTTAGTAGTTCTTCAAAGTAAATAAGGCATACTTTTATGACTGCTGAATACCAACTATCACTTAGATCATGTATTTTCTGGTATAGATATCTCACGAAGCAACTACTCGTATCTCTCTCAATCGTGCATTCTTCTCTTGATCTCTGTGTCTGCACCACACTAACCTAACATACAACTCCCTACTACATCACACAGTTCGGGCATGATCTGATTTATCTCTAGTGAAAATGTGCAATGTGCGCATTGAGCTCACAGAAAAAAATGGAATTCAAATAATTGAACCAATGTTGGTCAATTAGTTGTTTAAAACACCAAAAATAATGAACATTTCGGTTAATCGCTCAGCACTAATTGATGTGAAAGCTGTGTGTGTGTTGGTGTGTCTCCCAGAGGTTTGTAGAGGAAATGAACAGAGTATGTCTGAGCTGTAGCAGAGAGAGAGAGAGAGAGAGAGAGAGAGAGAGAGAGAGAGAGAGAGAGAGAGAGAGAGAGAGAGAAAGAGAGAGAGAGGTCAGTCATTCCCATGGAGAGAGAAGCCTGTCAGGCTGCTGTGGAATGTAAACAGCGGAGCTAAATAAACTGCTGTATGGGGCCGAGGAGTGCTCTGGAGAGAAGAAGGGGAGAGAGACAGAGGGTAAAGGCGTCAGCATGCTTCAGTTCAGCTGGCGGCTAGCCGAAGTCAGATAGGCGAACCGAACTAGTGTACTCTCTTAAAAGACCTTTGCTTGAAAAACGTGGAAAAGCGGCAATAGTACTGTTTGCCCATTTTGAGACGCCGTAGCCAGTTCCTAAAAATAGTCAGAATTTATCTAAGATAACTCAAGAAATCTGTAATTAAATTGGATGTTTTTGCCGAGGAGATCCTAGTCGCGCAACTTGACATCTACTAAGATGTTTGGTGTAGTATTTCTAAATGAAAAAATGTGCATGAAAACGAGTCGTCTCTCGTTGAATGACAAAGACTTTAGTGAAGAATCCCTACTGTTGACCAATCACCAACGAAGGGGCGTAGACTTCGGCTTGCCTCAAGAAAAATGTTTGTGTGCCCGAACAACCGAAAAAACTCTTACTGAAGTCCAAAACGAACTAAAACGTCACAAAATGTCGTCATACTATATGCACAAACTCTTCCGAACTGTTTCGGCTGGGAAGCATGCGGACGCCTTAAGAGGGAAGTAGAGATAGATGGAGAGAGAGGGTGGGGAGCCCAACTGGACAGAACCACTGACTCTACGTACCTCAGGCAACAGAGAGCAAGAGTCAAGTTAGGTTAAAGAGGACTAGAGGAGTGGACGGACGGACAGACAGACAGACAGACAGACAGACAGACAGACAGACAGACAGACAGACAGACAGACAGACAGACAGACAGACAGACAGACAGACAGACAGACAGACAGACAGACAGACAGACAGACAGACAGACAGACAGACAGACAGACAGACAGACAGACAGACAGACAGACAGACAGACAGATAGATAGATAGACAGATAGATAGATAGATAGATGAACAGGGGGCATGTAGAGGGAGAGCGGAGAGTGCTAACTAGCTGTCCCCCCCTCCTCTAAACACCTTATCCTCACCTCTCACTCTAAAATAAGATGCTCTGACAGACGTGTGACACCGGTCCCATTAGTTCTCAAATACTCTCACCCCTTTGAAGTACCATATGTTAAAACAAGTTTCCCAAAGAAGATGATAGTTTATATATCTTCCTTAAACAGAAGACGAATATATACACTAGTGTTACTGTCATGTAACACGCTAGCTTGATGAGTAGGCCTAACCATGCCTGAGACCTGAAGACTTAGCAACCCTTTAGTTCAGCGGGCTAACAGCCTTTTGATAGACCTGGTCGGTTGGGCAGCAGAAGCAGTTGGCAGCCATTACATGAAAGACAGAGGTGCGGTTACTCTGCCGCCAGAGATGTTGCAGACCATTCTGCTTTCTCTGCCCACAATGGGTTCTGAGGCGTAGCTATTGACTTAGCTGACTAACCTACCCTGTACAGTGTTCTACAGAACCACCCTTCCCACCACCCACCTTCTGAAACTGACAGAAAGACACCTTGGGAAAGGAACAGAGGTAGTTCACTTTGTTTTTCTTTCCTTTTTCTGTTATTTTTCTTCCTTTTTTCTTGTCCCTTCCATGTGGAGCTCTTTTTACTTATTTCCAAGGTAGATCAAAGACAAAGGCCTGTGGAGGCGTACAAAGTATAGACCCAATGTCAACAAGCGCCCTCTCTCTGTCTCTCCTTGTTCTAGAAGGGCATTCTCTTGTAATGTTCGTATTCGGCCATGGTTTCTTTGGAAATGGCATCACACAGCCTTCTTTACCCACGTAATAACTTTTGTTATAGTTTTGGGGAAGTTGAAAAAGTTTCCTATACATTTAAAATGTGACAGCCTTTTAAAAACAGTTTAAAATGTGTCCTTAAAAGTTTAGGCTAACAATCATTTATCTTGTTCTGTTCTGCTCCATCCATCCACTTTTACATTTGAAGTTTTTAGGGAAGTTGAAAAGTTGTCCCTTTGAAGTCTGATGTACCATTACACCATGTTTAGTTCTATTCTCCAATCCATCCTGTGTGTGTGTGTGTATGTGTGTGTGTGTGTGTTGGGGGTGATAAACACTACTGTCGCTGAGACGTCATCCTTTATTCATCCCCATTAAAACAGTATGAGAATTGCCTTTGCCAGTTGTTGCTGTACCTCTCTCCAATAGACAGGAAAATGCCCACAGTGAAGTACATTATTGATAGGTGTGCAGTGGATAGTGCCAAGTCTTGACTTGGCATACACACATGGCATCATGCACCTACCTTTTTTGAGCAGGCACTGATGGCCAAATTTGAAATCTTTGAATTATTAGGCCTATGAGTACAATAAACAATATTGTGTATATTCAGCTTACAAATGGATAAACTGTTTCAATCGGCATGAAACCCCTGTCTGTGTCTAGTGGCCTTTCAAACCAAAAGGCTTCCATAGTCAGCCCTAGCCCCAGGCTGCCTATTACATATAGGGCCTACCAGACAACATCAGATCAGCCTCTACCTACCTTTCTCCTCCACAGTTTAGTGTGCCACATGGGACTGCTAAACAGAGACATAAAGAGAGAGAGAGAAAGAAGAGGCGGGAGAACAGAACAGAGAAAGGGTAAAGAAAAATGTAGATGAATTTAGAAAAAGTGCATAGCCAGCGATTCTCCCTGAGCGAGTTCCTCTGGCTGCTGGAATTCGAGGTAAATTGAATCAACACTTCCTGTGGGCTCACTGCTAGCTACGCTGATGCTGTCAAGATGATATCCATCCCCTTTCACTCTTTAACACTTTCTCTCTTTCTCTCTCTGAGGGGTTGGGTTAAATGCGGAAGATACATTTAGGTTGAATGCATTCAGTTCTGCAACTGACTAGGTTCACTCTCTCTCTCTCTCTCTCTCATCCTACCTATTTCTCTCATCCTACCTATTGGCTTAATGGGATAGTGGTGTCAGACATGGAGAAACATGAGCATTGTTGTAGGGCGCATGTGTGCTGCTCCACTAATCTTGTGCACTGTATAAGTGTGTGTGAGTGCATGTGCGTGTGCGTGGTGTTCGTGCGTGTGTGTTCTGCATGCTCAATGAAGTGAAACTGGACTTTGCAGAGCACCTGAGCAGATTATCCTCCTGGTTAATTTTAGAGAGAGATATACCATTAAAGTGAGCAGAAGGTATAAAGGTAAACGTTTTCCATAATCCCTCTCTCGTTTCCTCTCCTGGCAGTAGAGTAGCAACACTATATGGGGCTTACTTTGGATCTGTGCCTTGTTAAAACCCACCAGGGAGTAGGCCTATACCATTAGACAGCTATTCCACTTCAACATGGAGAGGGATAGCACACACCTTTTAATGCTCCACATGGGAACACACATGCATGGATGCACACACACACACACCGAGATACACAATCCAGTGACCAAATGCAAACAAATAGACAGTGGATGGAAAATGAGTAAAAAACTAAACAGTTTCCTGTCATGTTGATGAAAACCTATCTACTTCAATAGATCCCTAGATTGTACTAGATACTAAAGTTACCTCTATGCACCTACATGTCCCTTTGTTGTAGCCCTAATCAGAATCCTACGGGTGTTACAGCAAAGTAGAAGATGTGTGGCAATCACAATACAGCACACGAACAGGCAGGCTGTGTTCGGGCTTTGATCCTACTGCTTATTTGAAGACAGGTTTGATTGTGTAACAACCTGATTGTCAGCTTTAAGAGGATGACATTGTGTCATACTTTACCTTTCACCTTCAGTCATTTTGAGCATTTTATTTTGCTGTGTTGATCTTTGTTCAGCATGGCTACATGACTATGAACCTGTGTGTGTGTGTGTGTGTGTGTGTGTGTGTGAGTGTGAGTGTGAGTGTGAGAGAGAGAGAGAGAGAGAGAGAGAGAGAGAGAGAGAGAGAGAGAGAGAGAGAGAGAGAGAGAGAGAGAGAGAGAGAGAGAGAGAGAGAGAGAGAGAGAGAGAGAGAGAGAGAGAGAGAGAGAGAGAGAGAGAGAGAGAGAGAGCAGGTAGCTATCTGCCACATTAGTAACATGATCGCTTCACGGTTAAAGCGGTCCTGTGCATCAGTGACAAAGTGGAACCTTTTATTCACTGTCTGTTTGTTTGTTTTAGATGATATGGCTGACCGGTACAGAGGCTGGTGTGTTGCTGGGTGAGACAGTCCTGAACACTTAAAGGGATGGAGTGTTTTTAATATATTAAGTAGGGAAACAAGGTTGAGTGCAGCCTGGTGACTTAGCACACACACACACACACACACACACTTAATCGTATAGACAACACATCGCCGACAGTGTCTATAATAACCAGTACAGCCAGAAGAGTTACAGTTACAAGTTTGATCCCAACAATTCATAAAACAAGGCCTCCATCACCAGCACCATAAATACAGGCCTGAGATCTGCTGACGGGTGCAATTACTGGGTCTAAGCTATAGCTAGGCTATGTTTTAGCTCTAAGCCAAGAGTTTTAGTGTGCATGTCCATGGCTATAGTTATAGAGCTAGACTATAGCCCTGGGCAAGGATAAGGGCCGGATTTATCCCTGCTCAAGGAAACAGCCTCAACTCTTGCGTATAGAGGCATGTCCACAAACTGTATTGAACGAAGCACACTAAACACACGTAAAAAAACATCAACTACTGTGAACTCTAGCTCGGCTCTATAGCTATAACTATAGCTTATAGGTAGTTTATAGACCTGAGCAGGGGTGGATAAGCACCAGATTTACTGTCCATATCCGCACAATGTAGTGTATGGATGGAACACCACACTACAGCTGTGAACCTGGGGCCTTGTAAAGGTACAGTATAGGCTAGTGATATACAGCAGAGATGGTCTATAAGGTAACAGGCTATGTAAACAGTACTGTATGGTAGCCACTAGCCAGGCCTATATTTACTGTAGCGTAGCAGTGAGCTCGGGGTGACTGGTGGATGTGGATGGGTAGTAAAAGTGCTGTACAGACTGAAAATGGAGCGAGCAGAACAGGGGTGGCTGAGTAGCTGTGGCTGGTGACATGGCTCATGGGCGGCAGCATATTTATGTGACAATAATGGGAGGCTGCCATGGAAGAAATATATTGCAGCACCACTCACTCTCTGTGTCTAGCTGAGGTGAGTGTGTGTGTGTGTGTGTGTGTGTGTGTGTGTGGACGTGTTTAACTATAGTAAAGAATAATAAACCAAGATTTGATCAACTGGGGACATTTTGTTGGTCCCCACAAGGTCAAAGGCTATTTCTAGGGGGTTTAGGGTTAAGGTTAGAATTAGTGTTAGTGTTAGGGTTAGAATTAGGTTTAGGGTTAGGAGATAGGGTTAGTTTTAGGGTTAGGGTTAAGGTTAGGTTTTTGGGTTAAGGTTAGGGTTAGGGTTATGGTTAGGTTAAGGGTACGGGTTAGGGTTAGGTTTGGTGTTAGGGGTTTGGGGTTAGGGAAAATAGGATTTTGAATGGGACTGAATTGTATGTCCCCACAAGGTTAGCTGCGCAAGACTGTGTGTGTGAGTGTGAGTGTGTGTGTGTATACTTGTGTTAGTGTCTGTGTGTGTGCGTGCGTGTGTGTGTTAGGGTCTATGTGTTAGTGTCCATGTGTGCGTGTGTGTGTCATGGCATTTCAATCAGCAGTACAGTACCCTGACCTTGCACATCTATAGGCCTACAGTAGCCTATGTGTTTAGCACACTAATGTTATGTCAAGGCACCATTTCATTAACATGGACCACTTCAGCTCGTTAGCTAGTCTCGGGACTAAGTGAAGAAACGCTTGCTTGAGTTAACAACGTTAGGTTATCGACATAGCCTAAACACGCACCTCTTCACTTCTTGTTTACATACAGTACATGCTTAACATTGACCATGACCATTTCACTTTACAGTGAAAGATGATAATTTTTCTGGTTCATACATAGCTGAAATACAGTCAGGTCCATAATTATAGTCACTGTCCTCCGTAGCTGAGCTGGACCTAGGTATACGGTACGGTACGTAGGCTACGGTATGTCCCAAATGGCACCCTATTTCCTATTTCTTATGGGCCCTGGTCAAAAGTATTGCACTATAAAGGGAATAGGGTGCCATTTGGAATGAAGCCATAGTAGAGGTTCCAACATGACATCCTAACCCTCAGGTTGTGGAAGTGTAGTGTCAGCTCTGTGATCCCCTCTAAACATCCTCCTGCTATTACCATTTCCTGTCCCAGTCCCAAGCTGGAGCCCACTGCCAACTAGGCCCCTACAGCCTCTATCACTACAACCTGAAGGGGAATGTGACCGCTAAGCAGACTGGGAAAAAAATTGGTTGTGTTCATATGATAGGCTAGCCTACTGTTTTTCTGGACCAATAACTTGGGTCAGTGTCTGTGAGTTGACATGATGTCAGCCGAATTCCCAAATCCCCACTTCCACTTCAATTGGTTCTTTCAGAGGCAATCTATCTCAAATTTACCCGGTTCTTAATGTGACTCTCATTGCTGTCTTAATTTGTCCTCTTCTCTCCCTCCCCATCTCAGGAAGCCGCTGGAGGTTCTGATTCTCCCGCCCGGCGTGTCTCTTACGTCTTTCCATTTTGTTTTCTTGTAGGTCACATTGTCTAATAGTGTGTTAGGTTTCCTAGTATCCTCGTCATCAGATAGTGCCAGTGCCACTCATTACTTCCCCCAAAAAACCTGTAGACAGGAAAGAATGAATAACCCAGAGGCTAGTCATCACACCAAAACATACTCATATCTCCTGCCTGTCTGTCTACACTGAAATAAATTTAAGTTCTTAAATGGTTCTTCCTCAGCTCTTAAGATTCCTTGAAGAACTCTTGCTCAATAAATAACCTTTGAGTTTAGTGTGGGGGTTTTGACGTAGCATCTACGGTTCTTCAGAATTCTAATGTTGATTTTTCAGTGTAACATTTCTAATGTTGATTCAAGAGTTAAATTAACACTCAGTGGTGTAAAATAAACCCAGTCTTTGTGTTAATTACCAGTGTTGAACCAAAACCAAGCCCATCATTATCATATTTCCCAGTATGCTCTATTGCAGGGTTTTTGCATGTACAGTTGAAGTCGGAAGTTTACATACACCATAGCCAAATATATTTAAACTCAGTTTTTCACAATTCCTGACATTTAATCCTAGTAAAGATTCCCTGTCTTAGGTCAGTTAGGATCACCACTTTATTTTAAGATTGTGATTTGTCAGAATAATAGTAGAGAGAATGATTTATTTCAGCTTT
Source organism: Coregonus clupeaformis (assembly GCF_020615455.1). Lineage (NCBI taxonomy): Eukaryota > Metazoa > Chordata > Actinopteri > Salmoniformes > Salmonidae > Coregonus > Coregonus clupeaformis. Next base: position 46,587,800 of record NC_059198.1, on the reverse strand, counting down.
AATTTATTTCATCACATTCCCAGTGGGTCAGAAGTTTACATACACTCAATTAGTACAGTGGGGAAAATAAGTATTTAGTCAGCCACCCATTGTGCAAGTTCTCCCACTTAAAAAGATGAGAGAGGCCTGTAATTTTCATCATAGGTACACGTCAACTATGACAGACAAATTGAGGAAAAAAAATCCAGAAAATCACATTGTAGGATTTTTAATGAATTTATTTGCAAATTATGGTGGAAAATAAGTATTTGGTCACCTACAAACAAGCAAGATTTCTGGCTCTCACAGACCTGTAACTTCTTCTTTAAGAGGCTCCTCTGTCCTCCACTCGTTACCTGTATTAATGGCACCTGTTTCAACTTGTTATCAGTATAAAAGACGCCTGTCCACAACCTCAAACAGTCACACTCCAAACTCCACTATGGCCAAGACCAAAGAGCTGTCAAAGGACACCAGAAACTAAATTGTAGACCTGCACCAGGCTGGGAAGACTGAATCTGCAATAGGTAAGCAGCTTGGTTTGAAGAAATCAACTGTGGGAGCAATTATTAGGAAATGGAAGACATACAAGACCACTGATAATCTCCCTCGATCTGGGGCTCCACGCAAGATCTCACCCCGTGGGGTCAAAATGATCACAAGAACGGTGAGCAAAAATCCCAGAACCACACGGGGGGACCTAGTGAATGACCTGCAGAGAGCTGGGACCAAAATAACAAAGCCTACCATCAGTAACACACTACGCCGCCAGGGACTCAAATCCTGCAGTGCAAGACGTGTCCCCCTGCTTAAGCCAGTACATGTCCAGGCCCGTCTGAAGTTTCCTAGAGTGCATTTGGATGATCCAGAAGAGGATTGGGAGAATGTCATATGGTCAAAATATAACTTTTTGGTAAAAACTCAACTCGTCGTGTTTGGAGGACAAAGAATGCTGAGTTGCATCCAAAGAACACCATACCTACTGTGAAGCATGGGGGTGGAAACATCATGCTTTGGGGCTGTTTTTCTGCAAAGGGACCAGGACGACTGATCCGTGTAAAGGAAATAATTAATGGGGCCATGTATCGTGAGATTTTGAGTGAAAACCTCCTTCCATCAGCAAGGGCATTGAAGATGAAACGTGGCTGGGTCTTTCAGCATGACAATGATCCCAAACACACCGCCCGGGCAACGAAGGAGTGGCTTCGGAAGAAGCATTTCAAGGTCCTGGAGTGGCCTAGCCAGTCTCCAGATCTTAACCCCATAGAAAATCTTTGGAGGGAGTTGAAAGTCTGTGTTGCCCAGCGACAGCCCCAAAACATCACTGCTCTAGAGGAGATCTGCATGGAGGAATGGGCCAAAATACCAGCAACAGTGTGTGAAAACCTTGTGAAGACTTACAGAAAACGTTTGACCTGTGTCATTGCTAACAAAGGGTATATAACAAAGTATTGAGAAACTTTTGTTATTGACCAAATACTTATTTTCCACCATAATTTGCAAATAAATTCATTAAAAATCCTACAATGTGATTTTCTGGATTTTTTTTCTCATTTTGTCTGTCATAGTTGATGTGTACCTATGATGAAAATTACAGGCCTCTCTCATCTTTTTAAGCGGGAGAACTTGCACAATTGGTGGCTGACTAAATACTTTTTTTCCCCACTGTATTTGGTAGCATTGCCTTTAAATTGTTTAACTTGGGTCAAACGTTTCGGGTAGTCTTCCACAAGTTTCCACAATAAATTGGGTGAATTTTGGCCCATTCCTCCTGACAGAGCTGGTTTAACTGAGTCAGGTTTATAGGCCTCCTTGCTCGCACACGCTTTTTCAGTTCTGCCCATAAACCTTCTATAGGATTGAGGTCAGGGCTTTGTGATGGCCACTCCAATACCTTGACTTTGTTGTCCTTAAGCCATTTTGCCACAACTTTGGAAGTATGCTTGGGGTCATTGTCCATTTAGAAGACCCATTTGCGACCAAGCTTTAACTTCCTGACTGATGTCTTGAGATGTTGCTTCAATATATCCACATAATTTTCCTTCCTCATGATGCCATCTATTTTGTGAAGTGCACCAGTCCCTCCTGCAGCAAAGCAACCCCACAGCATGATGCTGCCACCGCCATGCTTCACGGTTGGGATGGTGTTCTTCGGCTTGCATGCTACCCCCCTTTTTCCTCCAAACATAACAATGGTCATTATGGCCAAACAGTTCTATTTTTGTTTCATCAGACCAGAGGACATTTCTAAAAAAAAAACGATCTTTGTCCCCATGTGCAGTTGCAAATCGTAGTCTGGCTTTTTTATGGCTGTTTTGGAGCAGTGGCTACTTCCTTGCTGAGCGGCCTTTCAGGTTATGTCGATATATAGGACTCGTTTTACTGTGGATATAGATACTTTTGTACCTGTTTCCTCCAGCATCTTCACAAGGTCCTTTGCTGTTGTTCTGGGATTGATTTGCACTTTTCGCACCAAAGTACGTTCATCTCTAGGAGACAGAACGCGTCTCCTTCCTGAGCAGTATGACGGATGCGTGGTCCCATGGTGTTTATACTTGCGTACTATTGTTTGTACAGATGAACCAGGATGAACCAGACTTGTGGAGGTCTACCAATTTTTTTTATTTTTTTTTATGAGGTCTTGGCTGATTTCTTTTGATTTTCCCATGATGTCAAGCAAAGAGGCAATGAGTTTGAAGGTAGGCCTTGAAATAGATCCACAGGTACACCTCCAATTGACTCAAATGATGTCAATTATCCTATCAGAAGCTTCTAAAACCATGACATCATTTTCTGGAATTTTCCAAACTGTTTAAAGGCACAGTCAACTTAGTGTATGTAAACTTCTGACCCACTGCAATTGGAATATAGTGAATTATAAGTGAAATAATCTTTCTGTAAACAATTGTTGGAAATATTACTTGTGTCATGCACAAAGTAGATGTCCTAACTGACTTGCCAAAACTATAGTTTGTTTACAAGAAACTTGTGGAGTGGTTGAAAAATGAGTTTTAATGACTCCAACCTAAGTGTATGTAAACTTCCGACTTCAACTGTATATTGATTGATTCATTAATCTTATTCTACTCAAATATAAATAAGATACATTTTTCTAAACTATTCCATTCTGTTACTTGGACTTATTGCACCTGTTACTGAAATGGTTGTTCCACTTTAGATGTTCAAGGTAGTCTCACATTTTAGTCTTCCCAACCCTGGCATTTGACTTGCCTAGTTAAATAAAGGTTAAATAAAATAAATAAAAACCTGGCATTCAAAACCCTATAGCAGGGCTGTCACTAGTTACAGTGGGGAGAACAAGTATTTGATATACTGCCGATTTAGCAGGTTTTCCTACTTACAAAGCATGTAGAGGTCTGTAATTTTTAGCATAGGTACACTTCAACTGTGAGAGACGGAATCTAAAACAAAAATCCAGAAAATCACATTGTATGATTTGTAAGTAATTAATTAGCATATTATTGCATGACATAAGTATTTGATACATCAGAAAAGCAGAACTTAATATTTGGTACAGAAACCTTTGTTTGCAATTACAGAGATCATACGTTTCCTGTAGGTCTTGACCAGGTTTGCACACACTGCAGCAGGGATTTTGGCCCACTCCTCCATACAGACCTTCTCCAGATCCTTCAGGTTTCGGGGCTGTCGCTGGGCAATACGGACTTTCAGCTCCCTCCAAAGATTTTCTATTGGGTTCAGGTCTGGAGACTGGCTAGGCCACTCCAGGACCTTGAGATACTTCTTACGGAGCCACTCCTTAGTTGCCCTGGCTGTGTGTTTCGGGTCGTTGTCATGCTGGAAGACCCAGCCACGACCCATCTTCAATGCTCTTACTGAGGGAAGGAGGTTGTTGGCCAAGATCTCGCGATACATGGCCCCATCCATCCTTCCCTCAATACGGTGCAGTCGTCCTGTCCCCTTTGCAGAAAAGCAATTTTTACAGGACAATTTTCTAATAATTGCGCCAACAGTTGTTGCCTTCTCACCAAGCTGCTTGCCTATTGTCCTGTAGCCCATCCCAGCCTTGTGCAGGTCTACAATTTTATCCCTGATGTCCTTACACAGCTCTCTGGTCTTGGCCATTGTGGAGAGGTTGGAGTCTGTTTGATTGAATGTGTGGACAGGTGTCTTTTATACAGGTAACGAGTTCAAACAGGTGCAGTTAATACAGGTAATGAGTGGAGAACAGGAGGGCTTCTTAAAGAAAAACTAACAGGTCTGTGAGAGCTGGAACTCTTACTGGTTGGTAGGTGATCAAATACTTAAGTCATGCAATAAAATGCAAATGAATTACTTAAAAATCATACAATGTGATTTTCTGGATTTTTGTTTTAGATTCCGTCTCTCACAGTTGAAGTGTACCTATGATAAAAATTACAGACCTCTACATGCTTTGTAAGTAGGAAAACCTGCAAAATCGGCAGTGTATCAAATACTTGTTCTCCCCACTGTACCACAGCCACAAAGTCATAAACCCGCCTATTTCTACAATTTATCTTCTTAAAATTGGATTTTAAACCTAACCTTAACCACACTGATAACCTTATGCCTAACCCTAACCTTAAATTAAGACCAAAAAGCACATTTTTATTTTCATTCGTTTTTACGATATTTTGATTTTGTGGCTGTGCTATCTAGTGGGAACCCTACAGCAGGGCTATTCAATTCCAATCCTGGAGGGCCAAAACATTTCTGGTTTTGGATTTTTGTATGGTTCTTCAAAGAACCATCCCATTTATGGTTCTTCAGAGACCCTAAAATGGTTCCTTATGGCATCGCTCTCAATACCTTTATTTGGTTCCAACTTCCACCTTTTTTTTCAAGAGTGTATCCATCCCAGAGGCTTTGTCTTTTTCAGTGTGTGTTTCCAGTCTTCTTTTCCATGTAAAATAAAATGACTAATTCCCAGACACAGCTCATCAATATGGAAGACAGGACAGGGGCCTTCGCTCGAATGGATGAGCAGAGGGATGAATAATGTTAGCAGAGCGTCAGTGTATACCTATCCTCCCCCCTCTCCTCCTTCTCTCCTCCTCTTCTTTCTGTGTGTGTGCGTGCGTGTTTACGGTAAGGAGGATCGGTGCTAGGCCTGCGATCAATCACACCACCAGGACCATTCAGCACACCTCGCCGCCAGCCACTCCTGCCTGCTGGGTTTATTAAAAGCCTGAGTGTGATCACTGATCTGGCTGACAAAACACACAGACACATACGCACATTCACACACACACACACACACACACACACCACAGATAAAAACGAGCATACAAAAATCTAAAAACCAGAAATGTTTTGGTCCTCCATGGTTTCCACTAGATAGAACAGCCACAAAGTCCCTAATAATCCATAGACTCCCATCACTACTACTCAATCTCACCAGTCTAGTAGCTGCTCATCCTTCACTCTGCATAGAACACTCTTTATTTCCTCTTTGTATTGGTCGATGATAGCATCATAACTGGTAAACAGGAAGGCCACTGTTTACAGTTACATTGCCTCATGGAATTCCCCCAGCCAGGGAAGTTCAGTTCACACAGTCAGTGCTATGCTTGTCCCCAGGCAGCCACCATACTGAACTCCTGATATACTGTAGGATAGATTATATGGAGAAATTGAATCAAAACAGAATTTGGATGAAGGCTATATCAGTATTCATCATTCTTATCCTTGACCTCTCTGTGTTTGTCAGGTTATGTCAGATGGGTGAGGCCTAGATAGAGCAGGGCTACGCTCTTATTAGTACTGGCTGGGTCAAAGGCAGGCAGTCACGGAGGGAGGGAGAAGGAATGAGAGATCTGTGCCTATCGACTGCCCCCAGAGAGTGTTGATGCTCTCTTCGATTTCTGCCACAGAAAGTTAATGGTCCTTCTGCCAGTGGTAACGAAACCCCTCGAGCTCCGCAACACACACACACACACACACACAGACACCTCCATCTCCACTGTGTAGTGCAGCACTTCTGGGGTGTAACAGACAAAAAGAAGGCTGTTAATACATCAATAATTGACGACAGAGCTTACCTGCTAGGTCAGCCATTTGACTCTGTTGTTCACATCAGCACCAGTCCAGGGAAAGAGGGAAAGGGCACTTACAGTGCATTTGGTATTCAGGCACCTTGACTTTTTCCCAAAAAAAATTACGTTACATCCTTACTCTAAAACTGATTAAATAAAAAATGTTCCTCATCAATCTACACACATTACCCTATAATGACAAAGCGAAAACAGGTTTTTAGAAAGTATTCAGACCCTTTGCTATGAGACTTGAAATTGAGCTCAGGTGCATCCTGTTTCCATTGATCATCCTTGAGATGTTTCCACAACTTGATTGGAGTCCACCTGTGGTAAATTCCATTGATTGGAGATGATTTGGAAAGGTGCAAACATGTCTATATAAGGTCCCACAGTTGACAGTGCATGTCAGAGCAAAAACCAAGCCATGAGGTCAAAGGAATTGTCCGTAGAGCTACGAGACAGGATTGTGTCGAGGCACAGATCTGGGGAAGGGTACCAAAACATGTCTGCAGCATTGAAGGTCCCCAAGAAGTGGCCTCCATCATTCTTAAATGGAAGAAGTTTGGAACCACCAAGACTCTTCCTAGAGCTGTCCGCCTGGCCAAACTGAGCAATCGGGGGAGAAGGGCCTTGGTCAGGGAGGTGACCAAGAACCCGATGGTCACTTTGACAGAGCTCCAGAGTTCCTCTGTGGAGATGGGAGAACCTTCCAGAAGGCCAACCATCTCTGCAGCACTCCACCAATCAGACCTTTATGGTAGAGTGGCCAGACGGAAAAGGCATATGACAGCCCGCTTGGAGTTTGCCAAAAGGCACCTAAAGACTCTCAGAGCATGAGAAATAAGATTCTCTGGTGTGATGAAACCAAGATTGAACTCTTTGGCCTGAATGGCAAGCGTCACGTCTGGAGGAAACCTGGCACCATCCCTACGGTGAAGCATGGTGGTGGCAGCATCATGCTGTGGGGATGTTTTTCAGTGCCAAGGACTGGGAGACAAGTCAGGATCAAGGGAAATATGAACGGAGCAGAGTACAGAGAGATCCTTGATGAAAACCTGCTCCAGTGCGCTCAGGACCTCAGACTGGGGCGAAGGTTCACCTTCAACGACCCTAAGCACACAGCCAAGACAACGCAGGAGTGGCTTCGGGACAAGTCTCTGAATGTCCTTGAGTGGCCCAGCCAGAGCCCGGACTTGAACTCAATCGAACATCTCTGGAGAGACCTGAAAATAGCTGTGCAATGACGCTCCCCATCTAACTTGCCAGAGCTTGAGAGGATCTGCAGAGAAGAATAGGAGAAACTCCCCAAATATAGGTGTGCCAGGCTTGTAGCGTCATACCCAAGAAGACTTGAGGCTGTACTCGCTGCTTGAGGCTGTACTCGCAAACATTTCTAAAAACCAGTTTTTGCATTGTCATTATGTGGTATTGTTTGTAGATTGATGAGGGAAAAAAAAAATTGAATCACTTTTAGAATAAGGCTGTAACGTAACAAAATGTGGAAAAAGTCAAGGGGTCTAAATACTTTCTGAATGCACTGTAGGCTAGTATAAGACCGTGTTTCATTGTGGTATGATTTCTTACTGTTCATTCGTCATTCTAATGTTGAGAAAATTATGGGGTTAATGTGTGTATTAGTCTCCTATACAGATGTAGGAGCTTAATTTATTCACCCTGTTGCAGGAGAACTTTCTGCAATGCAGGACATTTAAAAATGGTAGTGTATTTGAGGTTTAAAAAGCCTTCTGAAGTTTGTAACTTCCACTTTTACATTTCAGACTTAATTTTCCCTTACGAAAATATATCAACTACTACAAAATGTCCATTAATTATAATCCACATAATAATTCACATTTCCTGTTGCTGCAGGATTATTTTCCTGCTGTAGCAAACTGGCTCAAATTAAGATCATACAGTAGACACCCATTGAGTTTGTCCTCAGTCACACACAGCACAGAACAGCACAGTGATCAAAGGTGTCATCAGGGAAAGGCTTTGTCAAGTCAACCTCATCTTCACTTTCTCCTACCATCTCCCCCCTCGTCTGGTTTAACAAGACAGATTTCCCCAGCCGGCCGACGGAGGGTTTAAGTGTTGGTTGTCCTGGTCATTTAGGAGCAGTGTAATGGTCTGAGCTGTGCTGGCTGACCGCTCTAGTGATCGGGGCACGGGGATCGGGGTAGGGCTGAAGGATAGGCTGGGGCTGGGACTAGGGCTGGGGCTACATGGGGCTGGGGGCTGGGGGTGCTTAACCCTGCTTGAAAGCCCAGTGAGGGGGCACTACGCCTGGGGCAGAGTGGTAGGGAGTTGTGGGGGTCTGTGTGGGGTATGGTAGGGGTGACAGAAGGACCCTTTGTTGATTAAAGTTCATGGCATTAACCCTTTCTTACAGCTCTGCCCAATACCAAGTGGCCAATGTCACATGACATGAGAACAGCAGCACAGCTTGTAGCATTGTGAAGGGAGGGGGCGGGGTTTGTAACCAGGAAGTGAGGTCATCAGAAGGTCATCTGTCACAGCTGACATTCTAGAACTGAGAGAAAGGGGAGATTTCTCAGATGTCCTTAGAAATTTGTCAAAGCATTTTCTCAGATATAAATAAAAAAGGCTTATATATGCCGTTTGTGTAAGTGTCAGAATTAGTCAAGCTAGGCTGTCCACATGAATCCTGGTTGTCGGGGTTTCATAGGTGTGATGATCATAATTCTAACGTGCAGGTTGCAAGGGTTGTAGAAATACAATTTTGCAGACAAACAAAAAGTTATTTCAACGATTCCTCCTGTCTCAGTGTGTGTGTGTGTGTCTGATTGTGAGTGTGTGCGTGCATGTTTGTGTGTAAGCAGCCTGTGTGTGGTGGTTGTGACCTGGCCCTGGGGCTCTGCTCAGCTAGGCATCTGTCAGGCCGCCTGACTACAACTCTGCCACCGCATCAACACCTGACCTTTATCTGGGGACCAGGGAACCACAGAGAAGAGGAAAGGTGAAGGGGATATCTAGTCAGTTGCAGAACTGAATGCATTCAACCGAAATGTGTCTTCTGCATTTAACCCAACCCCTCTGAGACAGACAGAGACAGGGTTACATGGACTACCATCACTACTGCCACCCTGGATCTCTTGGTGCACTTTCAGTAGGCTATATATTTTTATCTCATCTTCTTCTCTCAGTCTAAAGGTGTCCACATGCTTCCCAGCCGAAACAGTTTGGAAGAAGTTGTGCATATATTATGATGACATTTTGTAAAGTTTTTCTTAGTTTTGGACTTTTCGGCTGTTCAGGCACAAAAAATAAAAAAAAATCTCGAGGCCAGCCGAAGTTGTTTGTCCGTGATTGGTCAACTGTAGGAATTCTTCAATAAAGTCTTTGTTGTCATTCAATGAGATACAACTCGTTTTCATGCAAATTTTTTCCTTGAGAAATTCTGCACCAACATCTTAGTTAGGTGTAAAATGTTCTTGTTTTTCAAGTGAAGGTCTTTTAAGGGAGTATGCGAGCGCACTCGTTCGGTTCTCCTGGCTGCTAGCCGAACTGAAGCATGCTGACGCCTTAACTCTCTTTCCTCTCTGTCAAGTCTCTCTCACTGACTCTATTTCTTCTAGTTCTTTTCTACTCTTTCTATCTTTTTCTGTTCTTACAGTCATCTCTCTCTCTCTCTTCAATTAAATTCAAAGGGCTTTATTGGCATGGGAAACATGTTTACATTGACAAAGCAAGTGAAATAGATAATAAACAAAAGTGAAATAAATAATCAGAATGAACAGTAAACATTACACTCGCTAAAGTTTCAAAATAATAGAGACATTTCAAATGTTATAGTATATTATGGTCCCTCCCTCCCTCCCTCCCTCCGCTTGGCAGGGCAGGGAGTCACAGACTCTGACTGTTTGTGACACTGCCTCCCTCGGGCAGCTCCAGGCACAGATGAGCATTGTATCTGACAGGCCAGCTTTGTCTTTTTAAATCATTAGCAGTTTCTTGGTGGATTCTCCCTCCTCCCCTTCCTCACGCCCCTGTCGCATAGCTGCCTCCTCCCCCCTTCCCTCTCGTCATTTTTAAAAATCTTTCTGTCCCCTCTTTACCCTCCATCTGTAGCCAGCTCCACAGGGTAGAGAGGAGAGAGGGGGATAAATGCGGGGGTGGTAGGGGGGCTCGGCTCTGTGATATGGAAGTGATTTTAGATATTAAGAAAACGACAGTGGGGGAGTGTGTGTAAGCTCTGAGGAAATAAACTGTTATTGCCTAGTGTGTGTGTGTGTGTGTGTGCATACATCTGCATGTGTGTGTCCATGCCTTTTCACTGGATTTTCCTACATCTGGCAGGTATGTGAAGTGTGTGACTGCTCTGCTGACTGGAAATGCATGGATTGCAGAGAACCACAGTGCCTTCTAGTAGTCTAGTACTGTACTGCCTACTCTTAACACATCACCTGTGAACCTGTTGTGTTACATTAGTAGGAGGACATTGACTTGACAGGGTGTTGTTGAGGTGAAAGATAATGACAATAGAGATGTGTGTTTGTGTGTACATGTACTCTACTGTTTGTTACTATGGCTCGGTAGTATCACACCACCTGCCTTACGTACTTCTCACCTGATGTCCAATGGCCTTTCCCCCTCACCCACGGCCCTACTCTACTCTACTGATCTGATTCTAGGTGATGGTGATGCTGTGTGCCCAATGGTGTGTGTTAGTGTTCAGACAACCAACGCCACATCACTTCATGCCTGGAAAGCCCCAGAAAGCTGCTCTAATATTAGCCTTCCAGAGACAACCTCCTCTGTCCTTTCTCTCACTCCATGTGTCAGTTAGGTGGAAAAATGTCAGAGAAAAGTGTCCAAGTGTAAGGGAAAATGAAGTACATTGCTGTTCACTCACTGCCCCTATCTGTCTCTCTCAGTGAGGTCTGACAGTGGAGAGGTACACTGGACAACATCTTCTGTCACCTTTGAGGGTGGAGGGGTTTGAAGGCGTAAAGTAGCTAGGCCTATGTATTTAACTGCTCTTTCAGTGTATGTGGAGCTGTATGGTGTTACAGTTAAACTCTTCCCTCTAGAGGTGTTACATTTAAACCGGTCCCCCAGGAGAGGAAGAGTTGTTTATCCAGGTGTGTGATAGTCAGGCCTTCCTATGCTATCCCAATATTTGGATTGCTGTGTTGCTGGTGCTGTTGTTGTTGTTGTTGTGGTGTGTTTTTTAGTAACTGGAGCCATCAGGTTTCTCTCACACTGGCTGACTAAACAAAACCTGTACCAGCTGGAGAGGTATGAAAGGTAGAAAAGAGAAGGAGAGTTCTATAGGAAGATAAATAAAGGGAGATGATGAAAGAAATGAAGCAGACCAGGCAGTGAGAGGTTGCTGGAGCGAAGGTGCAGGTACTGTACCTCCCAGAGGCTACACCAGATGTTTCCTCTCCTCTACATCTCACTGCCCTGCTAGAACACTCACAGCACCTTGGCTTTATATAGACAGGCTATAAAAAATAGCCAGACTCCACCCAGTACAACAGATAAAACAATGGAACGATAGCATCAGGTCTCGGTATGGACCTGCTTAGTGTTAGGAGCTGGACTTGTGTGTGTGTGTGGGGCAAGGGGTGTTGGGAATGTTCATATTCAGATGTAAAGTGCTGGGCTATGTGGCTAGGTTGGCCTGTAGGTAGGTGTGTGTGTGTGTGTGTGTGTGTGTGTGTGTGTGTGTGTGTGTGTGTGTGTGTGTGTGTGTGTGTGTGTGTGTGTGTGTGTGTGTGTGTGTGCTGTGTGTCTGTGTGTCTGTGTGTGTGTGTGTGTGTGTCTGTGTGTGTGTGTGTGTGTGTATGACTGTCCACTCCCTTGCAGCTTGTCCCTGGTGAGGTCATGTGACTCAGTGTGCTCCATCTACTGCTGATAGTGATGGAGGGCTTTTTACATACCAGGCATGCCTTTTAACAGCTTCATGTAGGCCACAGCACACACACACTTTCCCCTGCCTGTGTAGCGTAATGCACTGCCATACGCACACATTCTCCCGCCCGCGTAGCATGATGTACAGCACACACACTCACACTTAAACACTACAACTTACCGTAAGCGCTATACGAAGTCGGTCAGACAAGCCCATTTGTCCAGCATTGTCCTAGAAGTACACACACATATACACAAGCATCCACCTACGCACACACAGAGTTTGCCTACCACCCACCCACTGCTCATTCCATTCCCATACGAGGTGAGCAGCTTATTAAGGTACGCTGTTATTGCTGTGGATGGTGTTGTCTCACCTCTAACGTAAACTGGTAGTGTGTGAGTGTAAACACCTTGGCAGGCAGGGGCATTTCTGAGGAATGTGTCTGAGCTCTGAGCTGTGGGGTAGCCCAGTTAACATCACTTACACCGGTCTACCTGGCCTTATTTAGAAGAGCTCTGGAGAGCCAGGCAAACACTACTAGCTGAGGACAAAGACTGTCTCTGTGTGGCTGTGGCTCATGTTAATGTTCATTGGGTAGGCCTATGTGGCATAAATGATTTATCTCCAGGTACTAGTACAGTCTACAGCTTTTCTTGTATGAGAATTAGGCCTAGGCTATGTGTTCTTCAGGTATTTCATGTTAACCTTAAACACTTTATCAAATAGTTTTCTCATGTTCTGTTTTTGTGTTCCTAACCTAAACAGTAAGGATTCCTGCTTTAGTGAGAGGCATTGCTTTGTTACTTAGTGAAACTTGCATCTCTGTGGGGTTTTCTATATGAAGCCTTTCCTTCCTGGAGTTATTGAAAAGTAGGGCCAGGACGATACCAGTATCGCAATACTCGTTGGTATCGAGGCAAACACAAAGCGGATTTCACTTCTTTAAGAAAACAGCCCCAATGTTGGAAACAAACATGATGTTGTCATCCAGAGTCCCATTAATTTATTTTCCAAGCTATAGCACACAATTTTACATACAGCATGTGCCATGGAAGAAATGTTGTGATACTGGTATCGTCACAGCCCTATTGAAAAGCCTTTCTCTCATAGAGATAAAAATAGAGGATTCATCTTTGTATCTGTACCGTTATAGATTCTGTGACAGCATGGGCAGCGCCATTGAGGCTAGCTCCATTTTGAAGTATTCCATGTTCTTCTTTACGATTGGCTGATCCCTCCGATGACTCAGTTGGACATGACTCCAACAGGGTCACCAGGAAGGATCAGCCAATGAAGTTGGAAGTCCTACCCAGTTGACTACATTAAAATGGTGGAAGAAGAATTATCTCCATTAACCTCCCTCCCTGATGTTGTGTAGTGTCTATAGCCCTCAGCCTCAACACACTCTACCTGAAGAGATACTGTAGGAGGAGCATGTGACCTGTGGGGAGACTCATTAGCTTCTATGCTAAAGGTGATTAGCACCATTAAGATGACAAGCTTTTTGTCTTCTCACTTGATGAATATGAGGAGCCCTCTCTGCTGGTTCTTAGATTTGAATGATTCACTGCTGAAGCCCCCTTGGTGTACGTGTTACTATTATGTCAACGTTGTTGTTGTTTCTCCTTTTTAGGGCTAATATTAGAACAGTGATTCAGACTTGTATGATTTTTTCTGTGTTGTGTTGTGTAGTCATGGAAAGAGAACTGATGCAGGATATGTGTCACGACTTCCTCCGAAGCTGCCTCCCCTCCTTGTTTGGGCAGGCTTCGGCGTTCGTCGTCACCGGCCTTCTAGCCACTGCCGCTCCATATCTCATCATTCCATTTGTCTTGTCTTGTCAATTACACACACCTGGTTCATATTCCCCTCATTAGTACGTGTTTAAGTGATCCCTCTGCCCCCCTTGTCCTTGTGGGTGATTGTTCATTGTGAGGATTAGCAGCTCGGTTGAGCTCAGTATTTTGTATTGCCGGGGTATTTTCCCCGTGTGCATGTTTGTTCCAGTGCGCCTGATTTGCACACTGGACTGGTTACGCTGGATTATGGAATAAACTCTGTATACTGTGATTTACCCTCCTGCACCTGACTCCTTCAAATCACGCATCACAGAATCACCCACCCGAAATGGAGTCAGCAGGAGAGGAGCGCATGCCTGGAGTCGTGGCACGGGTCCAGGAACATTCAACAATGCTAGCCAGCTTGGGAGAAGCGATGGATCGGGTTCTCCAGGTCGTCCAACGCCTGGAGAGGAGAGGACCTGATCTGTCGAGACCAGCTGGGCAACCGGATCCAGCCACCCACACACCAGCACCCAGAGGGATCCATATATCCCGACCACGGGAGTTCGACGGGACAGCTGCTCTCTGCCAGGGATTCCTCCTCCAACTGGAGCTCTACTTCTCCAGCATCAGGCCGGCCCCATCGGAGCGGGAGAAGGTGTCTGCCCTCGTCTCCTGCCTCTCGGGGAAAGCCCTGGAGTGGGCCAACGTGGTCTGGAATGAAGGAGGAGCCGCGTTGGACACCTACGGGGAGTTCGCTCACCTCTTTCGGGCTGTCTTCGATCACCCGCCCGAAGGTCAAGAGGCGGGCAAGCGGCTGGTCCACCTGGGGGACGAGGACTGCGCAGGACTTCGCCTTGGAGTTTTGGACTCTAGCAGCTGGGTCTGGGTGGAACGAGCGGGCCCTTATCGACTACTTCCGCTGCCATCTGCGGGAGGACGTCCGAAGGGAGCTAGCCTGCCGGGACACGATGTTGTCCTTCACGCAACTGGTGGACATTGCCATCTGTTTGGACAACCTGCTGGCGGCCAGAGGACGTCCTGGAGGGGGTCTGCCCATTCCAACCCTGGCCGACTCGGATCACGAGCTGATAGAGCTGGGTGGAGCCGCGATCCGAGAGAGCGGAGGACGACAGTGCCAGTGTCACTCTGGTGGCACGAAGGGATATTACACCACACGATGTCGTCAGCGTTCTTTTGGGTCTGGAGGCGGCTGGCTGGGCACTCTCGCATCACCCCAGGTATCGAACACCCACACTTGTTCAGAGCCCTCTGCTGCACACTGTACCCTACCCATCCAATTTCCTGATCACATTGTAGTTCCCCAGTGTAAGGTGCTAGTCGATTCAGGCACAGCTGGGAACTTTATGGACAGGGCATTCTCACACAGTCTAGGCATTTCATTGGTTCCCCTATCCATTCCACTCCCCATCAGAGCACTTGACAGTCGACCATTAGGGTCCGGGTTTGTTAGGGAAGTTACCACACCAATCACCATGGTTACCCACGAGACTCATTGCGAGCAAGTCACGTTTTTTATCATTGAGTCTCCTGCTTTCCCTGTGGTACTAGGTATCCTTTGGTTAGCACTCCACAACCCCACATTCTCATGGCCGCAGAGGGTTCTCACGGGGTGGTCGCGAGATTGTCAGGGTAGGTGTCTCGGTGTTTCCGTTGGTGCAACCACGGTGGAAAGTCCAGACATCTACTTTGTGCATGACACAAGTAATTTTTCCAACAATTGTTTACAGACAGATTATTTCACTTATAATTCACTATATTCCAATTGCAGTGGGTCAGAAGTTTACCTACACTAAGTTGACTGTGCCTTTAAACAGCTCGGAAAATTCCAGAAAATGATGTCATGGCTTTAGAAGCTTCTGATAGGCTAATTGACATCATTTGAGTCAATTGGAGGTGTACCTGTGGATGTATTTCAAGGCCTACCTTCAAACTCAGTGCCTCTTTGCTTGACATCATGGGAAAATCAAAAGAAATCAGCCAAGACCTCAGAAAAAAAAATGGTAGACCTCCACAAGTCTGGTTCATCCTTGGGAGCAATTTCCAAAAGCCTGAAGATACTACGTTTATCTGTACAAACAATAGTAGGCAAGCATAAACACCATGGGACCACGCAGCCGTCATACCGCTCAGGAAGGAGACGCGTTCTGTCTCCTAGAGATGAACGTACTTTGGTGCGAAAAGTGCTAATCAATCCCAGAACAACAGCAAAGGACCTTGTGAAGATGCTTGAGAAAACAGGTACAAAAGTATCTATATCCACAGTATAACGAGTCCTATATCGACATAACCTGAAAGGCCGCTCAGCAAGGAAGAAGCCACTGCTCCAAAACCGACATAAAAAAGCCAGACTACGGTTTGCAACTGCACATGGGGACAAAGATCATACTTTTCAGTCAGGAAGTTAAAGCTTGGTCGCAAATGGGTCTTCCAAATGGACAATGACCCCAAGCATACTTCCAAAGTTGTGGCAAAATGGCTTAAGGACAACAAAGTCAAGGTATTGGAGTGGCCATCACAAAGCCCTGACCTCAATCCTATAGAATATTTGTGGGCAGAACTGAAAAAGTGTGTGCGAGCAAGGAGGCCTACAAACCTGACTCAGTTACACCAGCTCTGTCAGGGGGAATGGGCCAAAATTCACCCAACTTATTGTGGGAAGCTTGTGGAAAGCTACCCAAAACGTTTCACCCAAGTTAAACAATTTAAAGGCAATGCTACCAATGCTACCAAATACTAATTGAGTGTATGTAAACTTCTGACCCACTGGGAATGTGATGAAATAAATAAAAGCTGAAATAAATAATTCTCTCTACTATTATTCTGACATTTCACATTCTTAAAATAAAGTGGTGATCCTAACTGACCTAAGACAGGGAATTGTTACTATGATTAAATATTAGGAATTGTGAAAAACTGAGTTTAAATGTGTTTGGCTAAGGTTTATGTAAACTTCCGACTTCAACTGTACATGCAAAAACCCTGCAATAGAGCACACTGGGAAATATGATAATGATGGGCTTGGTTTTGGTTCAACACTGGTAATTAACACAAACACTGGGTTTTATTTTACACCACTGAGTGTTAATTTAACTCTTGAATCAACATTAGAAATGTTACACTGAAAAATCAACACTAGTTAACACTGGCTAATTTGCTGTGTGCTATGAAAGGGACACATCTACAGGCTTCCATACATTTCAAGAACCTTTTAGAATTCTGAAGAACCGTAGATGCTACGTCAAAACCCCCACACTAAACTCAAAGATTTCAACTGTATGCCTAAAGCCGAGACAATAAGAAGCCACAGTTGCAGAATAAATTCAACCTCACCTTTGCGTCATCACAAAACCGGAGAGCAACCTCTGTCCGGTGAAGTCCACAAAGCATATTGCATGTAACTTATAGTTAGTTACATGACCTAAAGCATAGTCAAGAAAGTTAATGTTTCCGAAATTTTTGGACTACTAAACAACTATGGATTTAGAACCACGGAGAGTTACTGCAAGTCGCAAAGAAAACAGGAGCTGCCTCCACTATTCCTGCACCATTTCAAATTCAACATTATCAAATCACCTATGCTTAATCTAATACAGTGAAAACTGAAAGATACTAAAAACCATTTAGTCCAATCAACGTAAGCTAAATATGATGTGGCTATCCATGGCTCTGATTTGTGTGTGTGCTTTCGTTCGTGTAAGTAGAAAAAACATGTTGACTCACCCTACTTGTAGAGAAACGCCAATGCCATCCTCCTCTCTTTCATGTTGACGAAACAATCTATGACTCTGTCATACAGTACACGCTTTAATTTTTTGTTGTCCTAGGCTACCTGGCTAAAATGCTTGCTCGCTAGCCTAGCTTCCTTTCATGGGCAACATTAACTAGTTAACATTAGCCTTCTACATCTAGTTACATATTGAACTTCCATCCTCTCAGTCCAGGGGCACAATGTATTTTATGGTTGGATCAGAATCGCCATTATAATCATTGGCCAGTACGGAGAATTAGGTAAAACCACAAGCCCAAATCCCTATCTCCATCCATGGCTAACTTAGGAAAGGGCCAATTTTAGCTACCTAGCTAGCCACCGGAAGACAACAACACAACGAGATGCAACAATTCAAGTTGTTTCTATCGATGACATATTTCTCTGTGATAGGAGTGAAGCCAAGTCCAAACCCGCTTCCCTTGACACTTTGTTTTGGTGCGCCAGGACCATTCACAGTTGAGCTCACTCAGTTTAGCTCAACACTGATTGGCTATTATTTTATACGTTTTTTATCAAGGGAGGCCAAATGCTCGCTGGCTTCCCTTGCATTCAATGCTACGGGCGGCAACAATGTCATACTCTTTATGACCAGACCGCATCAGATAGATGGCCTATACATTCAGAGACAGAGGGGCACTGTTTTGCTCGCTCGGACGCTTTCTTCGGTGAGATACAGTACATTCAGCCTCTTGTGAATTGAAGGAAAATTCAGAAAACACAGAGAGATGAAAGATGAAGTATTTAATGTTTTCATTTTTTTTCCTTACTAACTTTTTTGGGGAGGTCTGGCTTCCCTTGGCGGCCATGAATACATGCCATTGCTAAGTATTCTCCTGGGAGCTTAGTGCCCTCTACAGCTGATAGGAAGCTGTGCACTGGGTCATGACTATGAGAAACCCTTACAGAAAAACCATATGAATTTCACGTGATCTTATGTGAAGTTAATGTGATAACATGTGACAACATGTAAAAGCAACATGTGATAACATGAAACTATACATTGGAAACATTTGAGCACATGTGAAAACGTGATCTCATGTGAAATAATTGTGACAACATGGGGATGCACTATGAAACTACACGTGACAACATTTGAACGTTTTTTCACATGTAAAACTACACGTGACAACTTTGAACGTTTTTCACATGTAAAACTGCAAATTCGACTTTTACATATGAAAATCTAATTCCACATGTGAAAATCTAACTCTCACATGTGGAATTACATTTTCACGTGAACATTTTTCCATGATTGTGCTAATTCGATTTGAGAGTTAGATTTTCACGTGAGGTGAAAACATGTTATTCTCCTCATGTAAAAAGTTGGTGTTAACATGTCAACTCTAAATGTAATACATGTGAACATAATGGACAACTGTTTTGTTTGTTTTCACATTTCAGCTCAACATGTGAAAACAGCTATTTAAAATAAGTAATAAAATGGTATGACGTTTTAAGGTAAGTGGTACGCTGTTAAAGCTAAAATATTGTAAACATAATCAATATGATTACATTTTACATGATCACTTAGTACTGATATTTTAATATGACCCCATCTGGAATTTGAACTCACAACCTCTGAATTTGTGGTAGGCTGAACTTTCTGCAGCGCCACAAAGTCTAACATTTTTAGAAGCAGTGGAGGATGCTGAGGGGAGGACGGCTCATAATAAAGGCTGGAACGGTGTAAATGGAATGGCATCAATCACATGGAAACCATGTGTTTGATGTATTTGATACCATTCTACTAATTCCGCTCCAGCCATTACCACAAACCCGTCCTCCCCAATTAAGGTGCTACCAACCTCCTATGCTCAGAAGTCCCCTACAGATTCATTACCTACAGTGGCTTGCGAAAGTATTCACCTCCCTTTGCATATTTCCTATTTTGTTGCCTTACAACCTGGAATTAAAATGGATGTTTTGGGGGTTTGTATCATTTGATTTACACAACATGCCCACCACTTTGAAGATGCAAAATATTTTTTATTGTGAAACAAACAAGAAATAAGACAAAAAACTGAAAACTTGAGAGTGCATAACTATTCACCCCCACAAAGTGAATACTTTGTAGAGCCACCTTTTGCAGCAATTACAGCTGCAAGTCTCTTGGGGTATGTCTCTATAAGCTTGGCACATCTAGCCACTGGGATTTTTGCCCATTCTTCAAGGCAAAACTGCTCCAGCTCCTTCAAGTTTGATGGGTTCCGCTGGTGTACAGCAATCTTTAAGTCATACCACAGATTCTCAATTGGATTGAGGTCTGGGCTTTGACTAGGCCATTCCAAGACGTTTAAATGTTTCCCCTTAAACCACTCAAGTGTTGCTTTAGCAGTATGGTTAGGGTCATTGTCCTGCTGGAAGATTGAAACAGGTTTCCCTCAAGAATTTCCCTGTATTTAACGCCATCCATCATTCCTTCAATTCTGACCAGTTTCCCAGTCCCTGTCGATGAAAAACATCCCCACAGCATGATGCTGCCACCACCATGCTTCACTGTGGGGCTGGTGTTCTTGGGGTGATGAGAGGTGTTGGGTTTGCGCCAGACATAGCGTTTTCCTTGATGGCCAAAAACCTCAATTTTCGTCTCATCTGACCAGAGTACCTTCTTCCATATGTTTGGGGAGTCTCCCACATGCCTTTTGGCGAACACCAAACGTGTTTGATTATTTCTTTCTTTAAGCAATGGCTTTTTTCTAGCCACTCTTCCGTAAAGCCCAGCTCTGTGGAGTGTACGGCTTAAAGTGGTCCTATGGACAGATACTCCAATCTCCGCTTTGGAGCTTTGCAGCTCCTTCAGGGTTATCTTTGGTATTTTTGTTGCCTCTCTGATAAATGCCCTCCTTGCCTGGTCCGTGAGTTTTGGTGGGCGGCCCTCTCTTGGCAGGTTTGTTGTGGTGCCATATTCTTTCCATTTTTTAATAATGGATTTAATGGTGCTCTGTGGGATGTTCAAAGTTTCGGATATTTTTTTATAACCCAACCCTGATCTGTACTTCTCCACAACTTTGTCCGTGACCTGTTTGGAGAGCTCCTTGGTCTTCATGGTGCCGCTTGCTTGGTGGTGCCCCTTGCTTAGTGGTGTTGCAAACTCTTGGGCCTTTCAGAACAGGTGTATATATACTGAGATCATGTGACAGATCATGTGACACTTAGATTGCACACAGGTGGACTTTATTTAACTAATTATGTGACTTCTGAAGGTAATTGGTTGCACCAGATCTTATTTAGGGGCTTCATAGCAAAGGGGGTGAATACATATGCACGCACCACTTTTCTGTTATTTATTTTTTAGAATGATTTGAAACAAGTTATTTTTTTAAATTTCACTTCACCAATTTGGACTATTTTGTGTATGTCCATTACATGAAATCCAAATAAAAATCCATTTAAATTACAGGTTGTAATGCAACAAAATAGGAAAAACGCCAAGGGGGATGAAAACTTTTGCAAGGCACTGTATAATACATCTCTGCACATAGCAAGAGTGCCATCTGCACTGCTATTTTAGTGATCAGTTAATCTGACTATTCTCTCATCATTGATTCCATTTACTTATTTCAGAAATTTGAGTTTTTTTTGTATAGTTGTCTAATGTTGCTGGGGCATATTATTCTGTTTTAATTTTACTCCTGAATCACTATGATAAATACAATAGTTTTTTTGTTTTAACAAAGCTGAGATTTAGTTTGAAGTCCAAAGTGTAGGAATCCAAGTAAAATCAGTTATTGACACACATGGTGTCGTAGCAGGAAGATCGGCATGCCGTGAACCAAAAGGTTGTGAGTTCAAATCCCAGGTGAGGACAATAATTACTGTATAAATAAACATACACAATGTAATCTTGTATGTCAAAGTGTGTAAAATATATAAGTTTAAAAAACTGTGACTGCGTGACGTTCCGGGGACATCCTAACGACTCATTTGTGTTTGCAGGGCATCACAAAAGCCTGTGAAACAAAATGTTACACATGCAAAACATGTAGAATCATGTGGTTTTTCGGTAAGGGAAGGGCAGAGGCTGATAGAGAGTTAATAAAGTGACTGATCATACATGGCCATCAGAGGAGGCTCGTAAGAGGAGCTATAGGACGACGGGCTCATTGTAATGGCTAGAATGAAATAAAAGGAATGGTACCAAATACATCAAACACATGGAAGCAACGTGTTTGACTCTGTTCCATTTATTCCCTTCCAGCATTTACAATGAGCCCGTCCTCCTATAACTCCTCCCACCAGCCTCCTCTAATAGCCATATTCACAATTTCTGGAACCAAACTAAGCATTTTCATTGGTTTAGTCCCGCATTGCCACTCTTCCAAGTCTCATTCCTTCAGCTATTATAGCAAACGTGAGAAAGTCGGAAATCAAGGTTCATATTGGTTAGACCTGTGTGTCTTTCTGAAGTGAGGTGAGAGGGTGCCTTTAAAAAAAAAATTGTCACCCTAACTGTTTAGATGACCTTCCTGACTAGTCCTATGTGGAGTGCATGGTATTGTTTTAAATAACAGTAGCGTTGCCTCAGTCAAGTACAGGGCGTCTCACCTTGAGTCTGCATACTGGGTTTTGAATGGCACGGCTTTGTTTTAGTTTGGTTTGTTTATTTATTGTGGGTTCCGTGAGGAAAGCAAAGTACCTCGCTCTGCAGCAGACTGTGGTTTGTTCTCTTCTTTAGAGGGGGATGCCTGTGGTATTTTCTCCATCCGTTGGCTGCCTGGCAGCGCTGTTCTGTGAGTTGCTGTGCTGCGTGGCCTTTGTGAAATGAGTAGTGTACCTCAGCGTGTGTGTGTGTGTGTGTGTGTGTGTGTGTGTGTGTGTACGTAGGTATAAATGATGTACCTCAGCGAGAGGAGAGTGTAGCCTAGCGGGTTAAATATAGAAGTGGTGTGAAAGCTGCTCCAGCAGGATGTAACCTCTCCAATCACACATACTCAACACTGCAACAAAGGATCCTGAATGTAACGCAGAGCTCAGGATGAATGCAAAGGATTAGTGCTGTAGAGAGCGAGAGAGAGAAAGCGCACACACACACACTCAGATCTGTCTCTTTAAGGCCCAAACACTGTGGAGGTGTTTTGGTTGGACATTCCAGGCATAGTTCAGACACCATAGTGCAGTATGTGTTGTACTGTAGGTTTCTGCATTCATCCAAAGACTTTCTTTACTCTTGGTTTCCATTTCTTACACAGTATTTTCCAATAAGAATCAACTTCACAACTGTTTGAATGTATTGATCTGTGTATTGATTGAAACCACAACAGTTTCACCCCCATACTGTGCATACCTAACGTCCATTCTAGAAAATGTCCTAGGTAGAGTAGGTAGGCCTACTGACCATCCGTCACTGAGCTAAGGAAGTAAATCTGTGACATAACATCAGATCAGAATATTTAAGTCTGTTGAAATGATCCTAGTATAATGGGGTTACAGGGGCTTGTGAGAGGGCCGGTGAGGTGATCCCCAAAGGATTGTCCCGCCCCGCTCTCGTTTCACAGGCTTTTATTGACTCAGCTTGGCATGTGTCAAAACAGGGTTTCTGAGTACCAGAAGCGCATGGTACAGTAGGTATGGGCATTGGCTGAGCAGGGCTGCCATCGGCTTTAAATAGACACTTCACAGAACAAAGCAGAGCAGGCCGAGGATATTCTGGGAAGAAAGGCTTTATCAGACTTGCCCTATTCCCTTTATAGTGCACTACTTTTAACCAGGTCCCATTTAGCTCTGTTCAAAAGTAGTGCACTATACATGGAATAGGGTGCCATAGTGCAGGACACACAATTTAAAAGGGTTGGTCTGATACCTGACTGGTGGCCACTACAGCAGAGAGGAGCAGATGTGAATGTTGTGAAGACTGTTGTGTAATGGAAGACCAGTCTAGAGACTAGTCAGAGTTTTACCGACTGCTCTGTTCTGTACTTAAAGAACAGGCTTTCATTCACACAACCATGTTAGGTGTTCTCTTAACCTCCTGCACAAGGTACTTTGTGAGAAACACCAATGTATGCATTGGGACCAGAGTAGTGGATGTCTTTCCAGGGAAGCTGTGAAAAATGTGGTTGACTTTTGGCTTAGGCTTACATCATCTGTATAGCCTAACTAGTTATTCTCAGTGGAACGTATTTCCTACTGGTTCTGTATTTGGCGATTTGGTTCTGGGTGCCAGGATTAGAGGAAAGATTACTGTAAAAATAGTTTTCTTTGGTGTTCCAAGTTAAAGGGAGGTAGAGGTTTCTCCTCTCCTCAGATTAGTTGCAGTAGAGTCCTGTTGTGTGTTAGTGTCTGTTAGCGTGCTAGTGCTAATGAACACAGCTGTCTAAACGGGTCAGACTGACGCAGAGCGGAGAGGAGGGAGAGGGACCTCTGTTCTCTCTTTGTTTTCCCTAGGTGTTACTTACCTACCCCTGTTAGAAACACACTATAGGCTAGTAACACTGACCATTTGGCCCAGAGGAATTCACTTCCTATCCAGCTAATGGTCAGTGCTAAGGTCCATCCTTTTACTCTATCAGTTCTGAGGTGAAACGAACAAACATGGCTGTGTCTAGTGAGGATGTATTTTTTTTTTCTAACTACCAGCAACCCCTTTCACTTTTATCTATCCATCAAACTACTTTGTGGTGGCTCTGGATTGCCGTTTGTCATTTCTCTGACACATCTCAATCCAGTGATGCTCCTGTATGTGTTTTTATTGCTGACTTTAGCGCCTGTACCTCTGACTATGGTCCTAAACAGCCTCTTGGGGCTTTAAAGGAGTGTCTCTTGTTTCAGATTGAAGAGTCACTCAGCACTGCTGCTACTACTCCAGCCAGAGGGTCTATACATCAGCCTGACAGGAGGGGGGAGTGAGAGAGAGAGAGAGAGAGAGAGAGAGAGAGAGAGAGAGAGAGAGAGAGAGAGAGAGAGAGAGAGAGAGAGAGAGAGAGAGAGAGAGAGAGAGAGAGAGAGAGAGAGAGAGAGAGAGAGAAGAGAGAGAGAGAGAGAGAGAGAGAGAGAGAGAGAGAGAGAGAGAGAGAGAGAGAGAGAGAGAGAGAGAGAGAGAGAGAGAGAGATGAGTCTCCTGATGATACTGTAGCTGTGGAATTCTGCAGATGCATAGCCATGTTGACCCTGGGAACACACTCCATATAACGGCCTCCCTCCATCCCCCTCTTCCTGAGCTGTGTGTGTGCCTATGGGGAGTCTCTGTGAATATCAACCATGTGTACTCTATGCAGAAAACTAACCTCCTGTGATTCTGAGCTCTGCAGAACTATTCTTACAGATTCTAATCCACCACTATGCTCCAGAAGGGGAGAGAGACAGAGAGAGACAGTGAGAGAGAGGGAGAGATATGTAGTGGGGTTAGGAAAGAGAGAACCACCAAATCAGCTTAATGTAAATGTGGGCGATAAGGCCAGAGAGTATGGGCTGGGGAGGGAGTGTGTGTGGGTGCTTGTGTTGTGTGTGTAGGTGTGTGATCTGCGTTTCGGCGCAGCAGCTTGAGCCCACTGCTGACTGGGCACCTCTCAGAGGAGAATTGATTTGGACTGAGAGAGGCACAGTGCTGTGAGCTGGGGAAAAAGAGATGGAAAGAGAGAGTGAGAGAGAGGGGGTGACCACAGATGGAATAGAGAGAGAGAGAGAGAGAGAGAGAGAGATGGAGAAACAGGTTTAAATGAAAGGAGACGAGAGGCAGTATGAAGTGTGATTACTCTCATGACTGTAAAGCTCAATAGCACACACACACACACATGCGCGCACTAGTGATGCGCGGGTTGACTCATAACCCGCAGTCCCTGCGGTTATATCCAAGGTGCGGGTGGGTTAAGGGTCATTAGATATTGTGTGGACGAAGGGCGTGTGGGTGGCGGTTGAATAAAGAAAAAACAATACCTTAATAAATCCATAAATGTATCATTCTTATTTTTCTTTCATTATTTTAGGCTATCTGGCATTAGTGCGTAAGCTTAAGCTTTAGGGCCTAACTGTATGCGTGCCAAAAGCTTTGGGGAACTGGCAGAAAAGTTAACGTCGATACACGGAGGCAAAAAGGACAATGACAGAGTTTAATTCAATCAGAGAAAAGCTGCGAAATGGATAGATGGAAATTAAGAGAAGGCAGGGCCAGAGAAGTAATGTTTGGGAATGTTTTGGTGAAGTGGTAAAAGAGGATGTTATGTGTGATGAGCTATACATTTCGACAGTCATTTCGACGGTCACAAGACCAGGACTTCAAATAGGCCTATGGGACGTCAAAGGAACTGTAGCCTACTGTTCAGATGGGTTAAATGGAAACTGAAATCTGGACACTGACTGTAGGTCTATGACCTCTCACATAGCCTTAATATTAACTCCTGCAGAATGAAGCATTTCTTACTGTAAAATGAAACACCAAATGTAGGCAACATTTTTACTCGGGAACAGGAGTGGAGAAATATGATTTCTTTCTTTCAGCATCTTGAGAGAATGCAAATGTCTGTACACTTAGAAAAAAAGGTGCTATCTAGAACCTTAAAGATTTTTTTGGGGTTCCAGGGTTCTACCTGGCACCAAAAAGGGTTCTCCTATGGGGACAGCCATAGAACCCTTTTGGAACCCATTTTTCTAAGAGTGTAGAGGTGCTGTCTTTATCAGCCTCATACAAGCTGATAATATTTCAACCACATAAAATATGCATCCAAGCCGAACTGAAATCTTATCAGAAACATGTTGGGTTGTTTTCCCAACTTTCTATTTCCTTAAAACCAGTCAAACTGATGTCATTAGAACATTTTGCACAGACAAATAATATTGTTTTTTGTTTTGTTATTCCATTTTATTCCCGGTACCTAAACATCTTTGCTCTGCGTAAGAAGCAGAGATGACAGAGAAAACTTTACCGATGTCAACTAGATTGAAGCATTCATTCTATAGATCTATGACATTATTCTGTTGAGCAAGGGTTTATTTAGTCTTCTAGGACAACATATAATGACAGAAGAGAAGATGCATGTATCTAATTATAGACAAGTTGACTAACAAATAGCCTACCAAAATGTTTGAAATTATCAGCAGAAACATATAAATCAAGCAACAACAAAAGAAACTGCACCCCCTGTCAAAGAATCATTATGAAGTCTTTGACTGTAGCCTACAGCGCATTTTCTATATTAGCGGGTTAGGGTCTGGTGCGGGCCTCAGATTTTCACTTTATCACATTTAGTCGGGCGGTTGCTGATGGATTATTAGCAATTGCGGGCAGGTGCGGGTGAACAAACAGCTGACCCACGCACCACTAGCGCAGTCGCAAGCAACCACACACACCTGCTGCAGATAATAATCACCTCTGTAGGCTGAGGCCCTCCTAGCGCTCTAACCCTGTAACACACACACACACACTGAGAAAGAGAAAGAGACCCTTACACATCTCACTCTGCTAGTAATAATGGAGAGGTAAAGATGTACACATGGATGGGGGTGGGGAGAGTTCCGGTTTACTATGTAGGCAGCCTTGGAATAGGTTATGTTGACTACAGGCTATTTCTATAGGCTAATGGCTATTAGTAAGCACATGAGTCCCAGTATATGAATCTTCCCCTTTACTGTACATCCTCTTATGGGTCTGAATACTTCATTACACATTTATAACCCATACATATCATATTCATAAGCAGTACATAACCATTTCACATAATAGTATGTCAGTGTGCTATGCTAGGCTAGCCCATCCCTTAGCATACCACAGATAATTAGACTTTAGGCTGCTACACAGAATCAAACCCATTTCCCCTTATCTCCCATTCCACTGTGTAAACTAACGCTGAAATGGAATGGCAGTAGCTGGCTGTGGGCACCTCCAGGAGAAAACTACTGCATTTTGAGAGGTGGATTGAGAAAAGCCATTCTGTGTCGAGAAGATACCATTCAGGAGTGCTCTGTTTCCTTGGTTGATAGTAATGACGTGCTTTGGCTTTAGCCTACATTTGATTTGTTTGCGTATTTTCTGTCTAGATTTGGCTAAACTATGATTGACTATATTCCAAGACTAGAGACTAAGGATGTTAATGGTTAACCGTTAATCGGTTAGCTGCCGAAAATACATTTGACTGGTCATGCTTATCGGTCTATAGATTTTCATCTCTGTCACACATAGAACTGCTGGCATTAGGTGCGCTGTTTAGAACTGTGTTTTCCGCTAACTGCATTTTGGCAAATGTTTGAAAATAACATTTTATTAGCTGCTTCATTACAGGAGTTGCATGTTCAATAATAGGCTATAGTCTTTTGACTGTAAGACGATAGGCTTGCTATTGTTGCATGTTTCCATTAAGCTCTTCATGAAAAATGTCCGGTCCTTGTATACATGTACAGTGCCTTCGGAAAGTATTCAGACCCCTTTACTATTTCAACATTTTGTTACGTTACAGCCTTATTTTAAAATTCATTAAATAAATAAAAATACTCAGCAATCTACACACAATACCCCATAATGACAAAGCGAAAACAGGTTTTTGGAAATGTTACCAAATTTATAAAAAATAGAAAACAGAAATACCTTATTTACATCAGTTATTCAGACCCTTTGCTAAGAGACTCAAAATTGAGCTCAGGTGCATCCTGTTTCCATTGATCATCCTTGAAATGTTTCTACAACTTGATTGGAGTCCACCTGTGGTAAATTCAATTGATTGGACATGATTTGGAAAGGCACATAACTGTCTATAAAAGGTCCCACAGTTCACAGTGCATGTCAGAGCAAAAACCAAGCCATGAGGTCGAAGGAATTGTCTGTAATGCTCCGAGACAGGATTGTGTCGAGGCACAGATCGGGGGAAGGGTACCAAATAACACAGTAATAATAATAATAATAATTAGTCATTTAGCAGACGCTCTTATCCAGAGCGACTTACATGAGCAATTAGGGTTAAGTGCCTTGCTCAAGGGCACATCGACAGATTTTTCACCTAGTCGGCTCGGGGATTAGAACCAGCGACCTTTCGGTTACTGGCACAACGCTCTTAACCACTAAGCTACCTGCCGCCCGTGCCCTCCATCATTCTTAAATGGAAGAAGTTTGGAGCCACCAAGAATCTTCCTAGAGCTGGCCGCCCGACCAAACTGAACAAATCGGGGGAGAAGGGCTTTGGTCAGGGAGGTGACCAAGAACCCTATGGTCACTCTGACAGAGCTCTAGAGTTCCTCTGTGGACATGGGAGAACTTTCCAGAAGGACAACCATCTCTGCAGCACTCCAGAGTGGCTTTGTGACAAGTCTCTGAATGTCCTTGAGTGGCCCAACCAGAGCCTGGACTTGAACCCGATCGAACATCTCTGGAGAGACATAAAAATAGCTGTGCAACAATGCTCCCCATCCAACCTGACAGAGCTTGAGAGGATCTGCAGAGGATAATGGTAGAAACTCCCCAAATACAGGTGTGCCAAGCTTGTAGCGTCATACCCAAGAAGACTTGAGGCTGTAGTCGCTGCCAAAGGTGCTTCAACAAAGTACTGAGTAAAGGGTCTGAATACTTATATAAATGTGATATTTTTTAGCAAAAAAATCTAAAAACCTGTTTTTGCTTTGTCATTATGGGGTATTGTGTGTATATTGATGAGGGCAAATAAACAATTTAATCAATTTTAGAATAAGGCTGTAACGTAACAAAATGTGGAAAAAGTCAAGGGGTCTGAATACTTTCCGAAGGCACTGTACGTATCAGAGAGGAAGAGGCGAAGTGAGAGGTTTCACTCTCGCCAAAATATGTCCAAAGCGTTTCTATGGGCTTACTTTGGGCCTAAGCTTGTCGCCTGCGTTCCTGCTTTGGGACGAGTCCCATTGTTAGGGCGGAAACATAAGCATCTCGTCATTATATTCAGATCTCTGATAGTATTTTCTGTTGGTCACGTAATTTTACTGTTTGGGAAAAATGTAACCGTTTGTTGACCGGTTATTGAAGGTCAGTTAGTCGGCAGCAGAATTGACTGAAATTTGCATCCCTACTGCAGACTGTTCTCTCATCCAATACAGCACCTTCCATCTTCATTGTCTTAAATCACGTCTCACTTCTATCATATTAATGGTTGATAGACAGTGAAATGACCAACCCCTCTCCTCTCTCTCCGTCCGCAGTAACCAACTACAGTAATGTGGTGAAGGCCCCAGGCTCAGATTCAGATGATGAGGACAAGCTGCACATCGTGGAGGAGGACGGGAGTCTGGCAGACGGGGCTGACTGTGACAGCAACGTACCCAGTGAAGATCACAACGGAGACCGCTGGGATGAAGGTGAGTCGATAGTCTCACACACACACAGAGTGAGACACGCACACACACACACACACGCACACACGCACACACACAGATCTCTGTCTCTCTCGCCGTGTCGGTTTCTCTGTGTGCAACATTTTGCTGAACGTTTACTGTAGTAATATAAACCTATGAATACTGATTCTTCCTTGCACTGAACTCAGTAAAGGTGATGTCAGTTAAGAATACCTAATACCTTGACCGGGCTCTGCCTGCGTGTGACTGTGAGACAGTGAAAGGAAGCAGGTACTACAGGCTGCAGGGTTAACACTAAGACAGGAAGCCTGGTATTTAAACAGGACAATGCCACCAGGGTAGAGACCTTCAGCTTTTTAAAATAGACCTGCCACGGTGAGAGCTTTATGTTGCTAGTGGGCATTGGAGTGCTGTACCGCACTGTGACTGAACTGAGCTTACCTTACGCACATACTCACACACATACAGTATATACACGCGCACAAACCTACATATACACACACACACAAACTCACACACACCACTACACGTGAAAGTGACATCACCGCGGGAAGGGTCTGATGTCACGTCCCAGAACACAACAATGTGAGATGTTATTAAAGGATGTTAACATTTCAACAGCTGCCTCAAGGCCATCTTGTAGGGAGCATTAGGTCATGGTGTGTATACAGTACCAGTCAAAGGTTTGGACACACCTACTCATTCAAGGGTTTTTCTTTATTTGTACTATTTTCTACATTGTAGAATAATAATAATAATAATAATGAAGACATGAAAACTATGAAATAACACATATGGAATCATGTAGTAACCAAAAAAGTGTTAAACAAATCAAAATATATTTTAGATTTGAGATTCTTCAAAATAGCCACCCTTTGCCTTGATGACAGCTTTGCACACTCTTGGCATTCTCTCAACCAGCTTCACCTGGAATGCTTTTCCAACAGTCTTGAAGGAGTTCCCACATATGCTGAGCACTTGTTGGCTGCTTTTCCTTCACTCTGCAGTCCAACTAATCCCAAACCATCTCAATTGGGTTGAGGTCGGGTGATTGTGGAGACCAGGTCATCTGATACAGCACTCCATCACTCTCCTTCTTGGTCAAATAGCCCTTAAACAGCCTGGAGGTGTGTTGGGTCATTGTCCTGTTGAAAAACAAATGATAGTCCCACTAAGCGCAAACCAGATGGGATGGCGTATCGCTGCAGAATGCTGTGGTGGCCATGCTGGTTGTGTGTGTTGAATTTATAAATAAATCACAGACAGTGTCACCAGCAAAGCACCCCCACACCATCACACCTCCTCCTCCATGCTTCACGGTGGGAACCACACATGCAGAGATCATCCTTTCACCTACTCTGTTTCTCACAAAGACACGGCGGTTGGAACCAAAAATCTTCAGACCAAAGGACAGATTTCCACCAGTCTAATGTCCATTGCTCGTGTTTCTTGGCCCAAGCAAGTCTCTTCTTTTTATTAGTGTCCTTTAGTAGTGGTTTCTTTGCAGCAATTCGACCATGAAGGCCTGATTCACCCAGTCTCCTCTGAACAGTTGATGTTGAGATGTGTCTGTTACTTGAACTCTGTGAAGCAGTTATTTGGGCTGCAATTTCTGAGGCTGGTAACTCTAATGAACTTATCCTCTGCAGCAGAGGTAACTCTGTGTCTTCTATTTCTGTGGCGGTCCTCATGAGACCAGTTTCATCATTGCGCTTGATGGTTTTTGCCACTGCACTTGAAGAATCTTTCAAAGTTCTTGAAATGTTCCGTATTGACTGACCTTCATGTCTTAAAGTAATGATGGACTGTCGTTTCTCTTTGCTTATTTGAGCTGTTCTTGCCATAATATGGACTTGGTAAAAGACCATCACCTATTACCAAATAGGGCTATACCCCCCCCACCTTGTCACAACACAACTGATTGGCTCAAACGCATTAAAAAGGAAAGAAATTCCACAAATTAACTTTTAAGCTGGCACACCTGTTATTTGAAATGCATTCCAGGTGACTACCTCATGAAGCTGGTTGAGAGAATGCCAAGAGTGTGCAAAGCAGTCATCAAGGCAAAGGGTGGCTACTTTGAAGAATCTCAAATATAAAA
The DNA here is from genome assembly GCF_020615455.1 of Coregonus clupeaformis. Taxonomy (NCBI): domain Eukaryota; kingdom Metazoa; phylum Chordata; class Actinopteri; order Salmoniformes; family Salmonidae; genus Coregonus; species Coregonus clupeaformis. The sequence goes on along the minus strand of NC_059198.1, from coordinate 46,555,984 downwards.
TATATTTTGATTTGTTTAACACTTATTTGGTTACTATATGATTCCTTATGTGGTATTTCATAGTTTTGATGTCTTCACTATTATTCTACAATGTAGAAAATAGTAAAAATAAAGAAAAACCCTTGAATGAGTAGGTGTTCTAAAACTTATGACCGGTAGTGTATGTAAAAAGACTTATAGAACTGAATGTCCTTCATGGTTAGAAAGATGAGTTTGGTAATCCGTTTAGCTGTCAATACAGAACAGATTTGAGCATTTATTTTTGTGGACTGCCTGTGACACAGACAGTTTCAAGCTCCAACAGCTGTCTCACACCTGACTGACATAGTGTAGCCTTCTCTCCAGACAGATCCTGCTGTCATTCATATCACTATTATGCCATATCCATCCCTGTCCATCAGCACGCTCCCTCTTAAAGGGGAGGTTGGAGAAGAATGTAATTGGTCTCTGAGAACATTAAACACTTCAAAAGCATGAGTTATACTTAAATGGCCTAGGCCCTACAAAACTGGCTGCTGGCCGGATCCATGCCTAATCAGGCACTTTCCTTCCTCTCACTCTCCCTCCTAATTTTCTCCCTCCTAATTCTCTCTCTCTCTTTCTCTGCTCGTCCTCCGCTCTCTCTCCTCGTCTCTCTCTCTTTGTCCTCGTCCCTCTCTATCTCTTTCTCTCTCTCTCTAATAAACACCAGCTCTGTGGGAATAAACTGATGAAACATAATGCAAGTCTCAACCCTGTTCCTTTTAAGACGAACACACCTCTCCACACTCATCCTCCCTCTCTCTCTCTCTGTCCCCATTGCTTTTTTTCTCTGGAAAACAGTTGTCAGTACTCTAGGTCGGCGTAACCATTGAAAGCTGCAGCCACCCACTAATCTTTCCCTTACTCTGGCTGCCTGGCGCTCGCTCAAATTAAAGTCTTGACGTGGTTTTCACTCTGCTGCAGTCCCTCGCTCCCTCCCTCCATTTCCCCCCTCTTCCTGAATCATTCCTCCTGATTATATGGTATCACTGGCCCCCTGCTCACTGTCATTACTCATTTAGTTCTAAATGAATATCCACTGTAGCACCGCCACAGCCCTTGGAGTAAAACATTGCCTTACCCACCACCTCAGCGAAGAGGCAGGATGATTCTATGTACCAAGAAGAGGGAAAAAAAGGTATTGAAATGGGATTTGTTCCATTACTGATTCATTATAGACTGTAATCTCTGTTCAGTTCAGGGTGAACGGGCAGGGAGGAGTGGAAAGAAGAGGAAAGGAGAATACTAGGAGGTATCCACTAATATATAGTCAGTGGAGGTACCTAATACACTGATCTCATGAAACGCAGGTTTAACTGACCTGCCTTATGAAAATATACAGGGTTCTTTCCACTTGGTAAGATTAGTGTGTTATTAGGCATGGCATGTGCTCACGTCATATGGTCGATACACAGTATGATGATGTCGTTTTAGTAAATTCCTTCTGTCTGGTCACTGCCATTCACCTAATAGCTCTTCTGCAATGGGCCATGCGTTTCCCCTGAAGATGAGTCTCAATAAAACATTTGAATGCCCTGACTCAGGATAATAGCTACAGCAGGAGTCATGGGCACTTGTGAGCACATACTAATTTCCTGTAGGGCTTAAGTCATGAGATGCTCAGTCAGTAAGTTAAGACACCCTGGAAGAACAGGAAAGGAAAGGGTAACCGACGGAGGGAAAGGGCACTGGGAAAGTTGTGTGGTGGATCCTCAGGGACTGACTCTGTGATAATACTGAACTCAAGTTAAGTAAAGCATCCCAAGCATAGATATACACAGCATAGATAATATATATATATATTTTTTGTCATTTAGCAGATGCTCTTATCCAGAGCGACTTACAGGAGCAATTAGGGTTAAGTGCCTTGCTTAAGGGCACATCGACAGAATTTTCACCTAGTCGGCTCGGGGATTAGAACCAGCGACCTTTCGGTTACTGGCACAACGCGCTTACCCACTAAGCTACCTACCGCCCTGTATATATACCTCACATTCATCCCAGATCCCACTGGCTTGCATCCTGTTGTTTCAAGATTATTTTAACAGACTGGATCTATCACTCACTCTCTGTTGTGCAACTGCTTATCTCAGAGACATGTTGGCTCCCCCTCTCCTTCCCCGATAGAGGACACCTAGTAGGGGCAGGATGCACGGCCACAGGAAGTAGGGGTCAAAGGTGAGTCCAGCTCACCCAGGACAGGAAATGCTGATGTGGTCTTGTATAGTTAGGCTCATGGGACACCTCTGTATCAGGTTACAGAGATAGTGTGTGGGTGGGTGGTCTGATGATTCTGGCCTTCTAGCGTAAGCTAGGATTTAACTCTTTATTTAAGCACAACAAGGAAAGAGGGTTTTTATATCAAGGATCAAGGCTGTTTAACAGTATGTATAGTCGCTATTCACGTCATAAACAAGTAGTCCCTGAACAGCGGCCACCATTGGGGAAAACAATTGCCATTCCCGATCTGCACCCATACAGCATAGCATAGATTTACGTAGTTATTACTTCTAAACATACGCTTAGGGTTCTCATATGCTTTTTTGGGTTCTCATACGCTTACAATGTCGCTAAGATTATATTTGGTTGCAATTTTTTGGGGGCAAAATACCTATTTTGGATGCAGTAGTTGTTAGCTAAAATGCTAATGCTCATTGACATAGGCTGTAGCAAAGTTAGTCGAAGGACATTTTTACTGGTTGAAATTTAAGTGTTTTTTAAGTATAATGCAGTTGATGACACAAGCATTATATTAAGCAGGACATTCATACGAGCCTTACAATCCAATTATAATCCAAAAGTAGTGTGAAAGGCACTCATAAGCAACATGTAAATGGAGGCTTTATTTGCTGGCGGTATATGAGAACTCCCCCGCGGTGGGGCAATTTTTATACCGACTCAGACTATTACAACATTTGTTTTTTTATGAATCTTCTTTAGGGTCTAGTCAGTTAACTCCAGAACCTGTCCAGGTTTTCCACTCCTGCTTCAGTGAGTTCATGTCCATGTGTCATGTTTGGCCATGGTGAAACAGGCTGATAAACAGACTTTTCATAGACTGCCTGACTGGCTTTGACCCTTGTGGCCTTCAGCTCTTATTTACTGTAGCAGAGGTCTGAGAGAGATGGTGAATGGGGCCGTAACAACCACAGACCTGTAACACCTCAGCACCGACCGCCAGAGCAACCCTATCTCACACACACACTCTACATTCAGTCTCCCGGGGTAGGTTTGTTGGAGATGTAGGCTGTTACATCGTTCTGAGACCCGGAGTGAGGCAGGGATCAGGTAACTAGTGGAATGTAGATACAGAAAACAGCAACGTGTGTGACTGTTGAAACAGGTTGTTATTTAGCTGCTTAACGTTATTAAAAGAAAGTGGAACTGCAAGAAAAAGAAAATCGTACAAATCTAGCTCAATGGTGAAAAACTGTTAAGACGTTTCTGAATGGTTGAGAGAGAGAGCGATAGAGGGAGGGATCCACTGAGGTCATGGGAAGTAATGCTGTGGCTTAATGTGAGGGTTAGGAGGCACTCATCTGTTTCTCCCCCTTCCATCCTATAGTGAGGATGGATATAATTCTGCAGTCAGACTTTCTCAGCACCTGGTGATTAGATCTCTCTGTGTCTCTCTCTGTGCCACTCTCTTTTTTTCACTCTCTCTATTTCACACTCACTTTCACTGTGAGGCAGTGGGATGTAGATGGTTCGGCTAAAAGTGTTTAATAACCATGGTAACCAGTAACTGTGTGTGTGTTGGCGTGGGGATGTGTGTTCTGTGTGTTCCGTGTAGTGGAACCGTCCATTTTTCACCTTGTCTCATCGCTGTTAAAGTGCACAGGAGAGAGCTAGGAGTGAGCCAGGAGAGAGCCAGCCAAGGGCTGGGCCCTGTTAAGTAGGAGGGCTGTTGGAATTTACTGGGCCTGCCTGCCTGAGTCACTGAGCGTACAAGCTCCCCTCTGACACAGCAACACACAGCTGGATCTTACTGTCACAGCCCTTTACACACACAGAAAAACCTCAACACTAAAGAAACTAACAGGATAATTAAATTCCCCCAGCCTGAAACATCTGCTCAGTAAATACAAGTTGTCTGTCTTTAGGGAGGTAAACATTGTCGATAGGTGTTTTATCATCATCCTTTCTCAATTCCTGTAAAAGAGAATGTGTTCTTACTCTGTCAACCTACCTGGTAAAATAAGGGTTAGTAATAATGATAATAACTAGGTGTATTTCTTTATTGTTTTAACTGCTGACACACTATACCCTGTTGTGTACGTGCTTCAGGAAGCCAAGCCGAGCAGAGAGACGGAAGCATTCCACTTCCTAAATGTGTCCTCGGGTTACGCTGTTTCCTACAGCCTTAGTTAGCTCCTTAATTAGCCCTCATTAGTGGAGGAACGGCAGCTAATGTGATGTGGAGGAGAGAATATGCTCCCTGATAACGGATCTCATTTACTGGGGTATTAGGATATTAGTCCCCACAATGGCCAGGTTGTTCTTTGTTATCCAGAGAGGTTGATCTAGGCCTAGGGTTTGAGGAGGCAGAGAGGCTTTTATGTTTGTGAAGTCTATTGGATGGGGATTTGTTGATTCTGGGGATACATTAGATGTACTAACTCACCTAGGTGGAGGTCACAGTTATAATTAAGCATCCTATTTGTTAAAGAGAAGTAACATGATAAGATTATGTATTACAATGGTGATGTTTTATAACAATGGAGAGGATCTTTGATGTCCTTTTCTCATGTTCTAAATAGTTGCATGTCCCTGTGTTTCAGTGAGGGAGGAGTGTGGTTCTGATGGGGAGGATGACGGCAGTACAGATGCTCTGGTGGAGGAGATACTGCAGCAGGGAGACACGACCATCATTTACCCAGAAGCCCCTGAGGACGAGCCACGACAGGGGACTCCTGAGGCCAGCGGACATGACGAGAATGGTACAAAGACACACACACACCTCACCTGCAGACCTTTCTCACACACAAACACACACACAACATACACACACATACCTCAAACCATCGGTCGTCTGCTTAGTACAGGATCAAAGTACCAGTTTTCATTAAATAGTGTCACTGATTGGCCATAGATTCCACTCACTGAGTCAAGCTCAGCGCAGAGCAGGGATAGCACACAGCCCACAAAAAATACTTTGTACCTTGACACCCCCCCATCCCCTACAGGTGTTATGCCGCCAGGCAACACCTTGATTTGTTGTTCTGGCTTCCGTCTCTCCCTCTAAAGGTGTTAACTCCCCCCACATTAACACACACGCGCACGTACGCACACACATAGAGCTGTGAATGGACACACACTGGGCTTTTATGGCCTAAGGGCTTTTGGCTGTTACCTGTCAACCCCAGAGCGTTTGAAAACAGCAAACAGCAACACCTGAGCAAATGTCTCACATCTGTGTCAGTGATGATTCACTAGTACCTGGGTGAAAATGTGTGTGTGTGTGTGTGTGTGTGTGTGTGTGCGTGCGTGCGTGCGTGCGTGCGAGACATAATGTGTGGTCAGGAGGGAGGCTTAATACATCACCTGTTAACAGGTAATACTTTACCTGTGTGGGACCCACTGGAGCAGAAAACAACCCTGGGGAACTGGAGCTAGGTTTGCATTATGTCTCCTCACCATGTTCTACTGTGTTTCCAGCAGGCTTTTATTGAATGTCTGGGCTTTCATTTGAAACCAGTGGGTGTTTTTTGTTGTTGTTGAAAGATATACAGTGGGGAGAACAAGTATTTGATACACTGCCGATTTTGCAGGTTTTCCTACTTACAAAGCATGTAGAGGTCTGTAATTTTTATCATATGTACACTTCAACTGTGAGAGACGGAATCTAAAACAAAAATCCAGAAAATCACATTGTATGATTTTTAAGTAATTCATTTGCATATTATTGCATGACATAAGTATTTGATACATCAGAAAAGCAGAACTTAATATTTGGTACAGAAACCTTTGTTTGCAATTACAGAGATCATACGTTTCCTGTAGGTCTTGACCAGGTTTGCACACACTGCAGCAGGGATTTTGGCCAACTCCTCCATACAGACCTTCTCCAGATCCTTCAGGTTTCGGGGCTGTCGCTGGGCAATACAGACTTTCAGCTCCCTCCAAAGATTTTCTAATGGGTTCAGGTCTGGAGACTGGCTAGGCCACTCCAGGACCTTGAGATGCTTCTTACGGTGCCACTCCTTAGTTGCCCTGGCTGTGTGTTTCGGGTCGTTGTCATGCTGGAAGACCCAGCCACGACCCATCTTCAATGCTCTTACTGAGGGAAGGAGGTTGTTGGCCAAGATCTCGCGATACATGGCCCCATCCATCCTCCCCTCAATACGGTGTCCACTTTGCAGAAAAGCATCCCCAAAGAATTATGTTTCCACCTCCATGCTTCACGGTTGGGATGGTGTTCTTGGGGTTGTACTCATCCTTCTTCTTCCTCCAAACACGGCGAGTGGAGTTTAGACCAAAAATCTCTATTTTTGTCTCATCAGACCACATGACCTTCTCGCATTCCTCCTCTGGATCATCCAGATGGTCATTGGCAAACTTCAGACGGGCCTGGACATGCGCTGGCTTGAACAGGGGGACCTTGCGTGCGCTGCAGGATTTTAATCCATGACGGCGTAGTGTGTTACTAATGATTTTCTTTGAGACTGTGGTCCCAGCTCTCTTCAGGTCATTGACCAGGTCCTGCCGTGTAGTTCTGGGCTGATCCCTCACCTTCCTCATGAATATTGATGCCCCACGAGGTGAGATCTTGCATGGAGCCCCAGACCGAGGGTGATTGACCGTCATCTTGAACTTCTTCCATTTTCTAATAATTGCGCCAACAGTTGTTGCCTTCTCAACAAGCTGCTTGCCTATTGTCCTGTAGCCCATCCCAGCCTTGTGCAGGTCTACAATTTTATCCCTGATGTCCTTACACAGCTCTCTGGTCTTGGCCATTGTGGAGAGGTTGGAGTCTGTTTGATTGAGTGTGTGGACAGGTGTATTTTATACAGGTAACGAGTTCAAACAGGTGCAGTTAATACAGGTAATGAGTGGAGAACAGGAGGGCTTCTTAAAGAAAAACTAACAGGTCTGTGAGAGCCGGAATTCTTACTGGTTGGTAGGTGATCAAATACTTATGTCATGCAATAAAATGCAAATTAATTACTTAAAAATCATACAATGTGATTTTCTGGATTTTTAGATTCCGTCTTTCACAGTTGAAGTGTACCTATGATCAAAATTACAGACCTCTACATGCTTTGTAAGTAGGAAAACCTGCAAAATCGGCAGTGTATCAAATACTCTTTCTCCCCACTGTAGGCTTAGAATTCCAATATTTTACTAATGTTTCTCATGTATACTAGTGCCGTTGATTGCACATTTACAACACCTGTTATGTTATTAATGAATAACCAACAGTATCTATCCAGCTCTATTGAATGCAAGTAAGAGTATATTGCATCTGTCATGTAGTTAGTGTGGAAACTGTGAGTCTTAATAGAGGATCGCTCAGTACCTGGTGAAATAGGTAAAACAACAGTCCAGAGCTCCTGTGTCTATCAATCATCCACATCAAATAACCCTTACTATCTATTGACCCTCTGATTACTCTACAGATTAGCCCCCTTTCCATACTACACACACACACACACAAGCGCGCACACACACACACTACCCCCTGTCTTTCACTCACACACACACACACACACACACACACACGCTCACTCACGTGCTCCCTTCCTCTCGCTCTCTCTCCTCCCCCCCACCAGGCACTCCGGATGCATTCTCCCAGCTCCTCACCTGTCCCTACTGTGCCCGTGGCTACAAGCGCTACACATCCCTGAAGGAGCACATCAAGCTGCGCCACGAGAAGAGCGAGGACAACTTCAGCTGCTCCCAGTGCAGCTACACCTTCGCCTACCGCACTCAGCTGGAGAGACACATGACAGCCCACAAAGCTAGCAGAGACCAGGTACCTATCCATAACATAACACTAGATAGATACACAAAAATATCTGCTGTTTGTCAACTACTACGTGCAGCACTGTGTAGTGTATGAAGGTTATGTAGATAATGTGATGTGAACTTTGTGTCCAAAACACAGGAAGTGGGAAAGTAGGCGTATTCCCTCATAGCTTAATTTTGACCATTTCATATCCTAGGATTGGATTTTTGGGGGCCATTATCTAATATTACTCTTGAATAAATGTTTACTAGTACAAAATGAATTTATGTGTGACTGACCATCCCCTCCCCACTCTCTTCCTTCGTCTGACAGAGGCATGTGACGCAGTCGGGGGGCAACCGAAAATTCAAGTGCACTGAATGTGAAAAAGCATTTAAGTACAAGCACCACCTGAAGGAGCACCTACGCATCCACAGCGGTGAGTGGACCCCTCAGTCACCATGGCAGCCCTGTGTGTGTGTGTGTGTGTGTGTGTTTGTGTTTGTGTTTGTTTGTGTGTTTGTGTATGTGTATTCTTTAATGTGGAAAAAGGGTTGGGGTAATTATAGAAGTTAGTTTCTATTCGCCACGCCATCCGCCCAGATGTTTCTGTTTCCATCAAACAAATATTTATGTTTAGTAACTCTGTGTATTTATGTGTCCTTGATTGAGTTTCATTGTGCTCTGTCCTAATGTGACATAATTGTGTTTGTGTTGGCACGCCGGCCAACAATTAAAGAGTATTTCCCAATGGTGCTATTACCTCAGCGTTTAAGCATTTTTGAAATGCATTAGACCCTTTTTCCCTGGGAGGTTTATTAATTCATTTCTGCTCCTAATGGAGGTCTTGCGTGTGTGTGTATGTGTGTGTGTGTGTGTGTGTGTGTGTGTGTGTGTGTGTATGGTTCTGTGTCTGTCCCTACAGGAGAGAAGCCATACGAGTGCTCCAACTGTAAGAAGCGTTTCTCCCACTCGGGCTCCTACAGCTCCCACATTAGCAGTAAGAAGTGCATCGGTGTGATCTCAGCAGTCAACGGCCGCCCCCGGCCCGGCGCCAAGACCTCCCAGTGCTCATCCCCAGCCATGCCCGCCTCGCCCTCCTCCACCACAACACGCACCCAGATCCGGGACAAACCCTTGCAAGAACAACTACCCCTCAACCAGATCAAGAGCGAGCCAATGGACTACGAGTACAAGCCCATGGTAGTGTCTCCAGCAGCGGGGGCGACAGGAGTGAACGGTCATGGAGGAGGGGTGTTCAACGGGGGTGCGGCTGCCCCCCTGCAGGGCACGGTGCATGCGGTGATGCTCCCCACCATGGGTCTGGTCTCTCCCATCAGCATCAACCTGGCAGACCTACAGAACGTCTTGAAGGTGATTTGTAAATTTGTAATAGGACTAGAAATAGTACTCCTAATTTAATAATTTATTTGTAATTTAAGTACAGGAGAGACTGACTGCAGGAGAGACATTTTATAAGAAACATGAATGTGTTGAAAATGCCAAATTGTTTGCATAGTCAACTTACACACAGCCCTGACACACACACCCCACCAGATATGCCACCAGGGGTCTTTTCACAGTCCCCAAATCTAGAACAAATTCAAGAAAGTGTACAGTATTATATAGAGACATTATCGGATAGAACTCCGTTCCATCTCATATATCTCAAATGAACAGAAAACCTGGTTTAAAAAAACAGCAACACCTCACGGCACAACGCCTCTCCCCTATTTTATCTAGATATGTATTCATATGTAGGCTATGTGTGCCTTTTTTTAAATTGATGTAGTTCTGTCCTTGAGCTGTTCGTGTCTATTAATGTTCTGTATTATGTCATGTTTCATGTTTTGTGTGGACTCCAGGAAGAGTAGCTGCTGCTTTTGCAACAGCTAATGGGGATCCTAATAAAACACCAGAATAACAATACAACTTACAATTAATTAAATACTTGTAATGAGCTTGTTGTTGCTATTTGTACAATGATTTGTTAAACAATGAACAAACCATTATCATCTTCATTTTGAAGGTGGCGGTGGACGGTAACATGATCAGACAGATGTTGCAGAACAACGCCAAGGCAGCGGGGACCGGCATGGGGGCGACAGGCGTTCCTCACCAGCAGCTCATCTCAGCCATCAGTCTGCCCATCATGGGTCAGGATGGCAACGCCACCAAAATCATCATCAACTACAGCCTGGACCCCAGCCAGACCCAGACCCAGGCCCAGCTCCAGACCCAGACCCAGCTCACTGCCCAGAACCTGAAAAAGGAGCCCCAGACCCTGGCTACAACACCAGGCCAGGCCCAGGCCGCCACGGAGCCCTGCAGCAAGACCCAGCAGAAACTCCCAGAGGACCTGACAGTTAGCAGGCCCCCCAGGAGCAAAGAGGAGAAGATGGAAGAGGACACTACTAAGACCTGTCTGCTCTGTAACGACTGCCCCGACGGTCTGGACGCGCTCCACACACTCAAGCACTGTAAGAAAGCCTCAGGCCTCAGGATCAATGGGGACAAATCAGAGTCTGCCATCGATTCGTTATTGTCCGAGGGGTTCGGGGGCCAGCCCAAGAACCTTCTGTCTCTCCTCAAGGCCTACTTCACCTTAAACGTTGAGCCCACCAAGGAGGAGCTCAGCAAGATCTCCGACTCAGTCAGCCTGCCTGCCGACGTAGTCAAGAAGTGGTTTGACAAGATGCAGAGCGGTCAGGTCTCACTAGGGGCCCCGACACCTCCGTCTGAGGAAGAAGGGCCCTTGTCTGAGTGTGATGGGGCCATAGTTGTGTCCCCTAAACTAAGATCAGAGCAGGACACAGAGGGCCCCACCCTGATGCAGTCCAGCCCAGCTGAGGCCACTCCGGCTGAGGTTAATGGCTCTGGGCGCTCCCCGGCCTCCCCCACACCACTAAACCTGACCACTGGGGGGCACGTCCCAACCAAACCATCCTCTTCAGACAGCACTGAGGGCCCCCTGGACCTGTCGCTACCAAAGCCCACCCGAGAGGAGACCTCTTACCAAGCCACTGTTTACTCCCATCAGGACAAACCCCTGAACTTGACGAAGACTTGCACAACCAAGAAAGAACTTCCGCTCTCTGCCGGCCACCAAGTGACTAGCCAACCCGTGTCCTTGTACACCGCCAGCCCAAAAAGTGCCAACCCCATCAGCATCATGACCACTCAGCTGCCCAGCGGGACCATCTATGCCATCACTGATCAGGGCAGCGCGGGCGTGCCCTGCCTCCGAGCACTCACCACCAATAACAACCAGACTATTCTCATCCCGCAGTTGGCCTACACCTATACCACTACAGCTACAGCCAGCAGCCCTGCAGGGACAGAGACACAGGAGAAGACCACACTGCAGATCAACGGCATCAAGGTTTGTTAATCAGTCGATCAATCAATCAATCAATCATTGAAATGTATTTATATAGCCCTTTTTCACAGCAGCAGTCACAAAGTGCTTTACAGTAACCCAGCTTAGAACCCTAAAGAGAAAGCAGCAGTTTACATTTACGTTACATTTTGGTCATTTACATAACAGATGCTCTTATTCAGTCAGTTGCAAGGAAAGCATCTGTTGTGTGTGTGTGTATGGCCTTAACTATGTGTGTTTGAATGTGTATGCCGGTTAGAGAAAATTAGCATGTTACATGGAAACAGTCTAGCATGATCGGTATTGCAGGTGCATTACTGAGAATCATGTTTTCTTGCTTAAGTCTCTCCTCTGGTATGTTGCTGCTTGTTACTCAATGACTAACTTCGCTCAGGTTTAGTGAGGGAGGAGGTGCTGGAAGAATGGGAAGTTCTGAGGTGTAATCATTCCTCCTATTTTTCATTCTACCCGTGTCTTATTTGTTTTGAGTGAAACAACAAGGCCCAGGACAGCTCCCTTCCTCAACACTTAGGAGTCAGTCTATTGCCCCTTTAGTGCTTCAATTCTCTTGGCTCTGTTCCACTGCAGCTCAGCCATACTGAGAAGGTTAAGCTCCATCTATTGAGCTGGGAACTCTCCCAGCTGAATGAGTTTCTCTCCTGTAGCTCTGGGTGGAGGTGGTGGTATTTTGGCACCGCCGTCTGTGTCTCCTGTGATGAACTGTTTTGTTTCAGCGCTGGGAGGAGGAGGAGAGGGGGAAAGGTGGACAGGACTCTAGTGAGAAGCCCTAGCTCTCCTCTCTTCTCGATCATTCTCTCTCTCATGCTCTCTCTCTCTCTCTTCCCTTCTCTCTCAGGGATGTAGGGATAAATAGTAGAAGGATATTAAATGGGTATTCGTGCTAGAGTATACTGCCAAACATTTCAAAATGTGAAATGACAAAGTATTAGTGTCAAAATGTTTTGACAATGCTATACAACAGAGGAAAATGGCCTAATACATTACTCTACATTATACAGAAAGTGCAGAATTCTGCCAGCAAACTCTAATTCAGTGGTGAAGTCAGAGCCAGGACACGTAATTAATCCATAATGATGGATAGATGTGTGAGAGCCATCACTCCCCGAGCACAGCACTGAGCTGCTGCTGCTGTCATCCAGCCAGAAGACATGAGGCAGCACTTACTGTAGAGACATATTGATCTGTAGGAATCTGTTTAAACGCCCAGCCTCCTGTCTCACCATTGATTTATTGTTGTTGTATTATGCTTTACTATTAAATGGATTGGCATAGAGCATGCCTTGTTAAAACCCCTAACTGTACATAAAGCTATTATATATCAGTTCCTTAATGATGCTGGTGCCTGCCGCACTTCCTCTCTCTCTCTGTGTCTCATTGCTGAATACTCGTCCCAAATGGCACCTTATTCCCTATATAGTGCACTACTTTTGATCAGAGCTGTCAAAAGGGAATAGGATGCCGTGCCATTTGCGACTCAGCCATATGCTCATGAAGGGTTTTTACTCACCATTGATGAGTCATGATGAGGGTGATGACTGGTTTTCAAGGCCAACACTCCAAGATGGGATGATGTCATCGTGATGGTATTTTTCACTCAGCCAATAAAAGAGTAACTGTGAAATTGTTATGGCGAGGTTATGGTTCCCTGAGAGCCATAGACAGGAAGTGGTATTAGTCAGCCTACCTACAGTACACCATCCCTTCCTGATACTCTATTTTTCTTGGGAAACAGAAAGACACACCAATGAACCACTTCCACTAAATCAGTTCTAAATCGCTTCCAGCTCCATATCACCTGTTTTGTATTATTGTCCTGCACATTTTGTTTGCTGTTTTAATCAGACAATGATACTACTTCTCCAGGCTTCTTCATAACTGTATTACTGTACTACTGTTACAATTGATACTTAAAAACAGTAGACATTTTAATACATACAGTTGAAGTCGGAAGGTTGGAGTCATTAAAACTCGTTTTTCAACCACTCCACACATTTCTTGTTAACAAACTATAGTTTTGGCAAGTCGTTTAGGACATCTACTTTGTGCATGACACAAGTAATTTTTCCAACAATTGTTTACAGACAGATTATTTGACTTATAATTCACTGTATCAAAATTCCAGTGGGTCAGAAGTTTACATACACTAAGTTGACTGTGCCTTTAAACAGCTCGGAAAATTCCATAAAATGATGTCATGGCTTTAGAAGCTTCTGATAGGCTAATTGACATCATTTTAGACAATTGGAGGTGTACCTGTGGATGTATTTCAAGAACTACCTTCAAACTCAGTGCCTCTTTGCTTGACATCATGGGAAAATCAAAAGAAATCAGCCAAGACCTCCGAAAAAATATTGTAGACCTCCACAAGTCTGGTTCATCCTTGGGAGCAATTTCCAAATGCCTGAAGGTACCACATTCATCTGTACAAACAATAGTACACAAGTATAAACACCATGGGACCACACAGCCGTCATACCGCTCAGGAAGGAGACGCGTTCTGTCTCCTAGAGATGAACGTAATTTGGTGCGAAAAGTGCAAATCAATCCCAGAACAACAGCAAAGGACCTTGTGAAGATGCTGGAGGAAACAGGTACAAAAGTATCTATATCCACAGTAAAAAGAGTCCTATATCGACATAACCTGAAAGGCCGTTCAGCAAGGAAGAAGCCACTGCTCCAAAAGCACCATAAAAAAGCCAGACTACGGTTTGCAACTGCACATAGGGACAAAGATCGTACTTTTTGGAGAAATGTCCTCTGGTCTGATGAAACAAAAATAGAACTGTTTGGCCATAATGACCATCGTTATGTTTGGAGGAAAAAGGGGAAAGCACTGGGGTGGCAGCATCATGCTATGGGGGTGCTTTGCTGCAGGAGGGACTGGTGCACTTCACAAAATAGATGGCATCATGAGGAAGGACAATTATGTGGATATATTGAAGCAACATCTCAAGACATCAGTCAGGAAGTTAAAGCTTGGTCGCAAATGGGTCTTCCAAATGGACAATGATCCCAAGCATACTTCCAAAGTTGTGGCAAAATGGCTTAAGAACAACAAAGTCAAGGTATTGGAGTGGCCATCACAAAGCCCTGACCTCTATCCTATAGAACATTTGTGGGCAGAACTGAAAAAGTGTGTGCGAGCAAGGAGGCCTACAAACCTGACTCAGACACACCAGCTCTGTCAGGACGAATGGGCCACAATTCACCCAACTTATTGTGGGAAGCTTTTGGAAGGCTACCTGAAACGTTTGACCCAAGTTAAACAATTTAAAGCCAATGCTACCAAATACTAATTGAGTGTATGTAAACTTCTGACCCACTGGGAATGTGATGAAAGAAATAGAAGCTGAAATAAATCAGTCTCTCTACTATTATTCTGACATTTCACATTCTTAAAATGAAGTGGTGATCCTAACTGACCTAAGACAGGGAATTTTTACTAGGATTAAATGTCAGGAATTGTGAAAAACTGAGTTTAAATATATTTGGCTAAGGTGTATGTAAACTTCCAACTTCAACTGTATATCCACACAAATTACATATTTATGTTATTCCTTTCTATCCCCAGGAGGAGAGGCAGGACATCAGCTCAGAGTGTTATAATAATCACATGATTATGTCTTTCTAATACATTATATAACATACACACAGTTTATTAGGTACACCAATCTAGTACCGGGTCGGACCGCCTTTGCCTCCAGAACAGCCTGAATTCTTCAGGACATGGATTCTTAATTGGTATCAAGGGACCTAATGTGTGCCAGGAAAACATTCCCCACACCATTACAAAACCGTCACCAGCTTGTACCGTTGACACCAGGCAGGATGGGGCCATGGACTCATGCTGCTTACACCAAATCCTTACTCTGCCTTTAGCATGACGCATCAGGAACCGGGAGTCGTCCGACCAGGCAATGTTTTTCCACACCTCAATTGTCCAGTGTTGGTGATCGCGTGCCCACTTGAGCCGCTTCTTCTTGTTTTTAGCTGATAAGACCGGAACCCGGTGTGGTCGTCTGCTGCAATAGCCCATCCATGACAAGGACCGACGGGTTTTGCGTTCCGAGATGCCGTTCTGCACACGACTGTTTTACTGTGCCGTTATTCGCCTGTTTGTGGCCAGCCTGTTAGCTTGCATGATTCTTGGCATTCTCCTTCGACCTCTCATCAATGAGCTGTTTTTTCCCACAGGACTGCCGCTGACTGGAGGTTTTTGGTTTGTCGCATCATTCTCGGTAACCCTAGACACTGTCGTGCGTGGTAAGCCCAGGAGGTGAGCCGGTTGTGACATACTGGAATCGGCGCCTGGCACTGACAATCATACCATGCTCAAAGTTGCTTAGGTCACTCGTTTTGCCCATTCTAATGTTCAATCAAAGAGTAACTGAATGCCTGTCTGCCTGCTTTATATAGTAAGCCACAGCCACATGACTCACTGTCTGTAGGAGCGAACCATTTTCGTGAATGGGATGGTGTACCTAATAAACTGGCCACTGAGTTTATAATCACATGTACACTACCAGTCAAAAGTTTGGACACACCTACTCATTCAAGGGTTTTTCTTGTAGAAAAATAGTGAAGACATCGAAACTATGAAATAACACATATGGAATCATGTAGTAACCAATAAAGTGTTAAACAAATCAAAATATATTTTAGATTTATATTTTATATTTTAGATTCTTCAAATAGCCACCCTTTGCCTTGACGACAGCTTTGCACACTCTTGGCATTCTCTCAACCAGCTTCATGAGGTAGTCACCTGGAACACATTTCAATTAACAGGTGTGCCTTCTTAAAAGTTAATTTGTGGAATTTATTTTCTACTTAATGCATTTGAACCAATACGTTGTGTTGTGACAAGGTTGGGGGGTATACAGAAGATAGCCCTATTTGGTAAAAGACCAAGTCCATATTATTGCAAGAACAGCTCAAATAAGCAAAGATAAATGACATCATTACTTTAAGACATGAAGGTCAGTCAATAGGTAAAATTTCAAGAACTTTGAAAGTTTTTTCAAGTGCAGTCGCAAAAACCACCAAGTGCTATGATGAAACTGGCTCTCATGAGGACCGCCACAGGAATGGAAGACCCAGAGTTACCTCTGCTGCAGAGGATAAGTTCATTAGAGTTACCAGCCTCAGAAAAGTTCAAGTCACAGACATATCTCAACATCAACTGTTCAGAGGGGACTGTGTGAATCAGGCCTTCATGGTCGAATTGCTGCAAATAAACCACTACTAAAGGACACCAAAAAGAAGAAGAGACCTGCTTGGGCCAAGAAACATGAGCAAGATTTTTGGTTCCAACCGCCGTGGTTTTGTGAGACGTGGTGTGGGTGAACGGATGATCTCCGCATGTGTATTTCCCCACCGTAAAGCATGGAGGAGGAGATGTTATGGTGTGGGGGTGCTTAACCAGCACGGCTACCACAGCATTCTGCAGCGATACGCCATCCCATCTGGTTTGGGCTTAGTAGGACTATTTGTTTTTCAACAAGACAATGACCCAACACACCTCCAGGCTGTGTAAGAGCTATTTTACCAAGAAGGAGAGTGATTGAGTGCTGCATCAGATGACCTGGCCTTCACAATCCCCCCGACCTCAACCCAATTGAGATGGTTTGGGATGAGTCGGACGGCAGAGTGATGGAAAAGCACCCAACAAGTGCTCAGCATATGTGGGAACTCCTTCAAGACTGTTGGAAAAGCATTCCAGGTGAAGCTGATTGAGAGAATGCCAGGAGTGTGCAAAGCTGTCATCAAGGCAAAGGGTGGCTACTTTGAAGAATCTAAAATATATTTTGATTTAACACTTTTTTGGTTACTACATGATTCCATATGTGTTATTTCATAGTTTTGATGTCTTCACTATTATTCTACAATGTAGAAAATAGTAAAAATAATGATAAACCCTTGAATGAGTAGGTGTGTCCAAACCTTTGACTGGTAGTGTATAAGGGCTGCGGGGGTGTGTGCTACGTGTCTGCTTATACTGTAATTAGAAGTATAACTATAAGAAATCTAAGATGTGTCAAATAAATTATATCCAGCTCAGGACAAGCTATGCATTTGGTTTGCTAACTTGCTAGCTAAGTGTCTAGATGTCAAGATCAAGCTTCTTGGTTATTTTGATTTGTTTAACACTTTTTTGGTTACTACATGATTCCATATGTGTTATTTCATAGTTTTTATGTCTTCACTATTATTCTACAATGTAGAAAATAGTAAAAATAAAGAAAAACCCTTGAATGAGTAGGAGTGTCCAAACTTTTGACTGGTACTGTATTTATATTTCTTGTTCAGGAGGAGCGTCAGGACACCAGCTCAGAGGGCGTGTCTACCATAGAGGAGCAGAATGACTCAGACTCCACCCCTTCCAGGAAGAAAATGAGGAAGACGGAGAGTGGGATGTACGCCTGCGACCTGTGTGACAAGATCTTCCAGAAGAGCAGCTCTCTGCTCCGACATAAATACGAACACACAGGTATGTCGGGGACTAGATCAATCAAACCTGGGTCATGTTCATTAGGGTGCAACCTAGCGAATCACTTTGCAACTGAAAATGAAAGTGAGTGTTTGTTATTGGTTAAGTTTAGATAGTACCTCCCCATTTCAAACTGTTTTCTTACATTTCGTACCTACTGATTATCAGCCTTACTGCACCTCCCCAGAGAGACCTCAGGGAAACATGAGGCAAAGTGAAACTGAAGGGGGTAATTTCAGAAATCACACACTGACTGACTGCAGTGTTGTTATTACTATTATATATTGCAGAAGGGTGGAGGACACCTCCAATACACATACACACAATATTGGGTAGCTATTATCCAATACACACACAAACACATACACAGACTCACTCAAACACACACACGCTGTAAGGCCTGGGAATTGCTTTCTGCCAAGCTCCCCCTGCCAACCACATTACCTTCCCATATGAAATGTTAGAGGGATGTTGCAAAAGAGCTCTGTTAGTAATTTTACATGAGAACATGGGTAGTGTTGTGGCCAAGCACAGGTCAACCCACTCGGAGTTCTGTCTTTATGACTTTGATACCTGGCGTAGAATCGCCATTTTACATCCAAGTGACTTCACTTAGCCTGGAACTACCCGTTCCTCTCGTTGGTGTAACGTTCAGCCTTCAACCCTGAAGCATTTCTGGTCGGATTGCTCTTTTGTTTTGTGTTGTTTTAAGATATTTCCCATGGATACGTGAAGATAAATAATATAGGTTTCACCGACCTTTGGCGCTATAATCAAAACCGTTTCACAAGCACAACTGCCTGGGGAATTACAACAATTTGACAAGTATTTCTTAAGGAGAAGATTTCACTCAACAATAATCCTGTCCTGAATGTTTAATCAATTTTTGTCTGAGGCATCTTTTTATTTACTGTATATTTATTTTCTCCCGTGCTACAGGCAAGAGACCCCACGAGTGCGGCATCTGCAGGAAGGCCTTCAAACACAAGCACCACTTGATAGAACACATGCGTCTCCACTCCGGAGAGAAACCCTACCAGTGCGACAAGTGTGGCAAGCGCTTCTCTCACTCAGGCTCTTACTCCCAGCACATGAACCACCGCTACTCCTATTGCAAGAAGGAGGTGCAGGAAGGAGGTCAGGGAGGTGTAGAGGAGGAAGTTCTGGAGATGGAGAGCCCCGTTGGGTTGGGCCTGGGAGGGGAGCAGCAGGAGCAGTCAGACAGCAGGCCCACCTCCTCTCCTCCCTCCCACCTGGACTCTGACGAGCGAGGGAGCAGCACCAGGGAGGACGAGGAGGAGAGCGAGGAGGAGGACATGGAGACAGCGGCAGGGGAGGCGGTGGAGGGAGATCCGGACAGTGTTCTGGATATGGATGATATAAAAGTGGTGCGGATAGGAGATGAGGGAGGGGACGAGGAGGAAGAGGAGGAGGAGGGGGAGGGAGAGGGGGAAGACACTGTTCAGGAGGGGGGGGAGAATGAGGAAGAGGAAGAGCATGGAGTGAAGAGAGTTGTGGTAGGGGGTGAAGAGGAGGAAGAGGAAGGGGAGGGGATAGTGGGGGTTGAAGTAAAGGAAGAGCAGGAGGAAGAGGAGGTTACGGGGGAAAAGGCAGATACAAGGCAAAAAGAGGTGCAGGAGAACAGTGAGAAAGAGGAGGAACATGGAGGAGAGAAGGAGCAGGCTGAGAAGAAGGTGGAGGAGGAGCAGTCAGAGCAGGCTGAGGAGGAGGCGAAGGAGGAGACGATGGACACAGAGGAAAGAGTGACCTCAGAGGAGAAGGAAGAATCAGGGGAGGTCATGAAAGAGAATGAAGGTGAAACAAACGGGAACACTGTTTCAGAAGACGAGAACCAGACACCGACCAGAGAGAAAGGAGATACAAAATAAAACAGGGAGGAACCAGACCTGTGCTTCTTCCTCTATGAAATGCAAGGATCCTTTTTCTCCCCATGACGTTGGGGTAGAGGAGAGAAGAGAGCTAAAGTTTGGGTTGCTCTGACGGACGCTGCATTTCAGTTCACTACTGTGTATGAATCCAGGTGTGCCTGAAAAAATACTAGTGACTTTTTCCACAGAAGGAGAAACAATTTTCAGTGTTAGAAAATGAATTTGTAAAAATCAAAAACAAAGTTTAAAGACAAAAAATGCATTATACAGACTTTGTAAGCTAGAGCCGACACGTTTTAGATAATGTTTTATTACTAAAACCTTGGGTCATTTCTTTTTATCAGTGTTATCACTCTTATTGTAACCTTTAAAAAGCTGTACAGTTGGGAGAGATTTCTATACCTTTTTATTGCCAATGAACAAAAAAAAACAGTATTTTATTAAGTTGGAGGAAAAAAAGATCCTGTGCACTACAAGTGGCTTGGTTTACTTATGGCTATAACAGTTCTGTGTTGTCTACCCTTCAGTATTATCGCACTAGACCTACAGTATACAGCGTCAGCACGTTAGCTGATAATGTTAGCATACCTTTTGTTTGTTTTATATGGATTGTGAGCCTTAAAGATGAAAACTATTGTGAGGTGATGAGGGTTCAGCCATGATGATGTTCCAGTAGTTGATTATTACCTTATAGAAGAAGAAGACGTCAAGGGGAGTATCGAAGTAGGTACATATGTCAGCAATGATACAATGTTTTAAATGTTTTGTTCGTACGTTTGTTCATTTAATAAATCTGTTATCATCGTTACTGAATCAGATTATGCAGAAGAATAAAGAAAAACATTCATGATCTAGGCCTAGTAAGTAGGGATCATTTCACCCTTAAGCCCTGAACCCTATTCCCACTCCCAGCCTTATGCAAAAAAAATAATACATGATGCATATCAAAAGTGCCATTGCATACTGCTGTTTCTCCTTAACAGCTGTTTCTCCTTAACAGCTGTTGTCAGGTTGTTTCAAGGCCCAGATTTGATAGCAGCTCAAACATGTCAACTCGTTCAGCTGATATACTGTTGATTTTGGCTCATTACCACTAGTACTGTTATAGAAGATAGCATTACCATGAATTATCATTTATTATATATTTGAGATAAAAATCTGCCTCTTTTATAATCAGAGCAATCAATGACTAAAAGGACTTACAATGTACATGTTGTAACGGGACGATGAAACATGATTTTGGAGTATTCCCTGCCTTGAAATGTATCCTTTTCCCCAGTCCAGTTCCAGTGCACTTGTTTAACACTTGTGAAATGCTCTCTCTCTTCAGGTAACAAAAGTAGGCAAATATGATCCCAGAATGGTTATTGAGACACTATTTTTTAACTGTCAGTATTATTTTGTTGTTGGATGTTTTTTTGTATATGTTAAATGTGTGTACTGTATGTTTTCAGCAGTGTCAGTATTATTCCCATTCCCAATGATATGGGTTATCTGTTTAGTTATAGAAAACTTTTGTATTTATGTGTCTTATTTTTTATATTTCTTTATGGTTATTTATTACACAGTGTAGTGTACAATATTGTAGTTTGTATTAATACAATAATATATTTTAGTATGAAAATCATTTCAAAGGTAAAATGACTACAACAAAGCTGGAACATAAAAAAAGCTCTGGCATTTTGAAGTAAAATAAAATATACTACTATCTCAAGTTGTCACACACCCCACAAGCCTGAAATTGGAACATGTTACTTTCCTGCATCCATTCATTCTCATGTTAGTTTTTACCTTTTGCCCACTTTAATATGAAGCTACTGAAACTCTTTGAGAACTAACTGTATGTCTAATAGCATGAGTGTGCTGTTGTATTGAAGGAAGATCCTTAACCATGAATCTATCCTTTTGCCAAGCCAAAATAATATTGACATTTTTTGTTTTATTTGTGCCAATTTGTTACTTTGTATGTTTACTGTGTCAAGGCCACAACCTCGTTTTATATGTCCGTTTTAATCCATGATCATTTTTATAGTGATAGTTTTTGCTTTTGTTTTTTTATGACTCCCCATCTCACAATAAAATACATCAACTACACACCCCTGGTTTAGTGATCCATTTCTTATATTTGCTTGCATAATAAAGCTTTAGGCCGGGATTCAATCCAATTGCACTTGTGGACAATGCGGCTTTTAAAGCTGGAATCCTTAATGATGAAACGTCCACGCCCGTTTGCGATATTGCAACAACAAAGAAGTTACTGCAAACAACAAACACTGTTTTTTTGTGTGTTTTTTTACCTCTGACATTATTGCACACGCCATAGAACAGCAGCATATGTACTGCATTTTTTTTTTACAACGATGCGCGACACTCCCCAGCTCTGCTTTGTCAATAAAATAAAAGCAATAACAACGGCCGTTGGGCGGACAGTGGCGCTGATTCCCCTACTGCGGATTCCATCTTTAAAGTTTGCAGAGATTGTATTCAAGGTAAACGCTGCAGATGTAATGTAAGGGTTGGTGTGAGGTGTGACCCAGGTGTGGTGCAGGATAGACAGTAGGCAGTAGGCAGAGATGGTGAAACAAGGATCTTTAAAGGTGGTCCCGAAGCCAGGATACAAAATAACGGACTTTACACTAAAAAAGAAAGGTGGAGCAAATAAGTCTCCAAAAACAGGCTGACAGCCAAAATACGAAATAGTACCTATGACTGAAATAATAAAGAAACAGGGAGAACACTTCTCAAGTACCTGTACATACTTCTCCGATCAGAAACTGATTAGTACTGCTGAGCATAGAGAAACTAGCAGAGAAAACTGAGCAAGGGAACACAGGGCACACAGGGCATAAATACACAGGTGAACAGGTAGACACAGGTGACACCAATAGGATGATGATTAGTCCAGACTGTGAGTAAGGAGGTGCCTAAGGTTGTCGGAGGATGACACCTAATGGGTCGCTCCGGAACTGCGACCCCCTACTGTAACAATGTAGGCTCAATTGGAAATTACCTTTAAATGTCAAGCGTGCTATAGCACTGTTTCGGATTGAATCCCGGACTTAAAAAAGCTATGAAGCCTGAAGAGATCAATCAGTATTCCCTACGCTGAAGCGTTGCAGATTGTGCGATAGAAATATAAAGGGCATTTCCAGTTGAGCAGACATATGCAGCGTTTACCATGAATGCAGTCTCCGCTAACGCAGGAACATTTCCTTTAAATCTCCATCACGGTGTAACGCTGAACTTCCACGATACAGATTCAATAGAGCCCTTATTCAGTGAGGTGAAACATTCAGACCGTTGCATGCAGATAGAAATGTAATGAACAGAGCCAAAATGATCCCCCTTTTCTACCTGTCAGATAACCATGTCTGTTCTACACAATACATTTCTATCTCAACATTGTGTTCACTCTCCTGAACATTGCCCAGACCAGCCTAAGGTCATTCCTATTGATCTAGCTCAGGTTTCCTGCAAGGAGAAGGAGGGTCGACCCTTAACATTAATTAGTAATGGAATCTATGGTATGATGAGGAGCTGAAAATGATACAATACTCTAACATGTCTGTTACTGTTACTGTTCTATATCTCGAGACTGGAGAAGGGATACAGTCCATGTCTGTTTCTATGGTTGCTATGGTTAAAAAAAATTGAGAGCAGGTGTGGGTGTCTTTGTGTGGGAGGGGATTCAACAATTGCAGCGCCTCCCTTGTCTATGTGGAGAGTGGGTATGATTAATGTGGAAAAGAGAATGGGTGTGTTTGAGTGGTAAGGCTAAAGCAAACGACTGTAGACGAAAGTCAGGGGAGGTGCAACTGTGACAGCTGAAAGTCCAACACTAATGTGTCTTTTGTTGTTGTCTCCAAACCCATATCACGCACTCACAAACTGAAATATATGTGTACATTTTACAATCAATCAGTGAGGGAGAGCCTCAAATATCACATTTGTTTGTATATCCAAACAAGTCAAACAAAAAAAGAACGATTGATTGGTTGACAAAAGAGCATCCCACAATGCAGGCGATGGCTGCAGGATGAAGTCAGTGAAGAGCAACTGCAGAAACTTGTAGTCGACTGCAATCAAAACTTCATGACCTTTGATCACATGATTTTTGTAAAGTTCATGCAGTCGTCATGTAGGCGCAAGTTTGACCATTTTTATCCCCATAATGCAACACACTTTGGAAGGTGGTGACCAACGATGGCCAACGACTTCACAAAAGTGCTCTGCTCGAACACGCCCCAAAGTGTGTGTGTGAGAGAGAGTAATCTGTCACTTGACACTTAGTGGGCTGTTGATTGTGTCTGCTGAGTAGGTGGGGGAGGAGGGATAAGGTGAAATAGTACAGCACTACCATAGCATTATGATAATGCCATTATCTACTGTAACATTGTCATGTCAAACTGCCTTCACTAATTATGACAATGTTTGATCTATTTTATGATTTAGATAGCACTTTATTTTATTTTATGTAAGCCAGTAAAATCACAAGGTATCAGAACAGGCTGTACCAGGCCAATAGCATAAAGATTTATAGTCATATCAGACTTACCAAGCTCAGGTATTGCCATATGTCCAGTTCTGCTGGGCTCAGCAGATCAAAAGAAAATTGAAAAGCTATAGCTACGTCCCAAATGGCACCCTATTCCCTACACTGTGCACTACATTTGACCAGAGCCCTATGGGCCCTGGTCAAACGTAGTGCACTGTATAGGGAAAGGGTGCCATTTGGGATACAGCCTAAGAGGATAACTGCTAAGAGGATATGGTGCGCTGGTGCCAATAATGGAGCAGAAGCCTGATGAACTATCATGGCTGCTGCGTCTCTGACATGGAACCAAACCCAGGGGACAGCGTCCCAGGGGAAATTTTGAGAATAGCCAATAGGAGAGAGAAAATGGTGCTCAGGAAATAGCACTCGCTAAAATATCATGGCCGTTTACTCAACCACTAAATACCATAATGTACGGTATACAGTGCCCTCTCTGTGTGTGTGTGTGTGTGTGTGTGTATGAGTGTGTACGTGTGTGTGTGTATGAGTATGAGTGTGTACGCGTGTGTGCGTTCGTGCAATACATATTAATGTTTTGACAAATTGTCATTTTTGGGCCTACAGCATGTGGTCATGTTTGATATACATACATCCAAAAACAGTTTATGTGAAGTGACCATTGCTTGAAAATCAATCTAGAGCCCTTTAATCACAGTAAGTGCTCCTGCTTTCAGGCAAGCAGAGTATAAAAAAGGAATATTTCAATCAGCACATTGACTCAGACTACTACCATACTGCTGTAATTCCTCCCACATCCTCCATTACTTCACTACCATGCTAAGGACCACATACATAGTTAATGCACATTTACATATATACTATAGAACCGTAAACATAAACACAAGTAGGTACCATAACAAGTTGTCTCATCATAGCCGTCATAACATTAGAAAAATACCCTCCACCTCCAATGTCAATTGGTTGCATTGGTCAATGTGGAAGTCCTAAAGGTGTGGATGGCGGTGAGGGTGATTGGATTGTCATTGTGCTGTATTTAGCTAGCAGACACCTGAAGGTCTCTTTCTCTTTCTCCTTCTCTCTGTCCCTCTCTCTCGCTCTCTCCCTCTTTCCCCCTCTCTCTCCTCCCTCCCTCCCTCAAGGAATACATGGATTGTGTAGTAGACCAATGCATTGTTATAACTTTGTATCTGTTAGGTATGTGGTGCTCCCAGAAATCTGATCACCTTTACCAGTCCTGCATTAGCGGTTCGATATTGCCGTCTGTAGCGCACCAAAAATAGCGCCACGTAAATCTTGTAAACCTTGTTGTAATTTTATAGCCAGGGATTCATCTAATTGGGAATTGGGAGCACTTCATTTTGGTGACCATTCGAAACCAAAAGCTGTTTTATTGCTATTAAAATATAGGTTGTGGGCTCAGCAGATCAAAACCTAATTATTAATATTTTTGCACATTTTGGTTTCATGTAGGCCTATTGGTATGAAAATAAACTGAAAAACTTGCTATTTAGAGCATTTCCCCAAAATACATGTCTTGTTTTTGGATTCAAAGACAATAACAGTTATAGGCTATAACAAATGTGCATTGTCATGCAGTGACAGAATGATATTTGAGATAATGCAAATAATTAATGATGACCTATTTGGGCTAACTTTTTTTATTTCTTGCTGTAGGCCTACATCATCATCCTCTGCCTCCATCCCTACCTGTAGCCTACCTGCCTCTGGTATAATGCATGTCCACCTCTCACTCTTGCTTGTCCATCTTCCTGAATTAAAATTTGATATTTTAATTAACAGATAAATCTTGCTGGCAAAACATAATGAAATATTGCTAAGTTATTTAGCTATAGTGTGGCTGTAGGGCTGTTTTTTTTTGTATATAATGAGCACCCAGATGCTGCGTAGGCAACACAATAATATCAGACAGACAAGCTGGCCCGGGGAAAGATTCTCGCGGGCCGCCTCCGCGTTGGCTACTATGTTGCAATATACATTTTCTACGAGCAGTTTTGTTGATACAAAATGTTTCAATTGTCACGCCCTGACTCAGGGGACGTTTATTTGTTGAGTCAGGGTGTGTATATTCCGTGTTGTGTTGTTTCTATGGTGTAGTATCTGGTATGTCTATTTCTGTGTTGGCCGGGGTGGTTCCCAATCAGAGGCAGCTGTCGCTCGTTGTCTCTGATTGGGGACATACTTAGGCAGCCTTTTGGCACCTGTTAGTTGTGGGATCTTGTTCCGTGTGAGGTATGTTATTTGTCTACCTTGGACTTCACGTTTCGTTTGTTGTTTTGTCGTGTGTTCAGTACGTAAATAAATATGAATGCATATCACGCTGCGCCTTGGTCCTTCTCGTTCGTAAACGATCGTGACAGAAGATCCCACCAAAATAGGACCAAGCAGCGTGTTCAGGAGCAAACGCCGGGAATTAAACAGGAGGTTACGTTAGTAGATGTCCTCCTCGGTTGGGGGAGAATCACGGAGGAGGAGGCCGTCCGTTACCGGAGGGCGATGAATGAGGATGCCCAGGTAGGAGAGGAGAAACGGCGCCAACAGTGCCGACGACGGAGACCCGAGAGGCAACCCCAAGAAAAAAATTTGGGGGGGCACACGGTGTGGACAACGAGACAGCAGGAGGCAGCGACAGGGCGAATCTGCATGTTAGGAGAGGAGGCCACCAGGTTACGGGGGCTATTGGTCCAGAGGGAGCAGGAGTTATTTGGTCAGAGGGAGGAGCTACAGGAGGCTATAAGGGAGAAGGAGAGTGTAGAGGCACGGCGAGAGGAGCTGGTTAGGCAGCAGAAGGAGCAAGCAAGTGGTCAGTCCGGTCCGGCCCGTTCCTGAACCCCGCACTAAGCCAGTGGTGCGTGTTCCCAGTACGGCCCGACCCATTCTTGCTTCCCGCACAAGGCCAGTGGTGTGTGTTCCCAGTACGGTCCGGCCCGTTCCTGCTCCCCGCACTAAGCCAGTGGTGCGTGTTCCCAGTACGGCCCGACCCGTTCCTGCTCCCCGCACTAAGCCAGTGGTGTGTGTTCCCAGTACGGTCCGGCCCGTTCCTGCTCCCCGCACTAAGCCAGTGGTGCGTGTTCCCAGTACGGCCCGACCCGTTCCTGCTCCCCGCACTAAGCCAGTGGTGTGTGCTCCCAGTACGGTCCGGCCCGTTTCTGCTCCCCGCACCAAGCCAGTGGTGCGTGTCGCCAGTCCGGCCCGGCCTGTTCCTGTCCCTCGCACCAAGACAGTGGTGCGCGTTGCCAGCCCGGTCCGGCCTGTTCCTGTCCCTCGCACCAAGCCAGTGGTGCACGTTGCCAGCCCGGTCCGGCTTGTTCCTGCCCCTCGCACCAAGCCAGTGGTGCGCGTCGCCAGCCCGGCCCGGCCTGTTCCTGCCCCTCGCACCAAACCAGTGGTGCGTGTCGCCAGTCCGGTACGGCCCGTTCCTGCTCCCCGCACCAAGCCAGTGGTGCGCGTCGTCGGCCCGGTCCGGCCGGTTCCTGCTCCCCGCACCAAGCCAGTGGTGCGTGTGTCCAGTCCGGCACAGCCCGTGCCTGTCCCACCGGTGCCTGGTCCGGCATCGGTCAGCTGCTCCACTCCGGAGCCAGAGCAGTCCGCTCCACCGGTGCCTGATCCAGCTCCGGTTAGCTGCTCCACTCCGGAGCCAGAGCAATCCGCTCCACCGGTGCCCAGTCCAGCTCCGGTCAGCGGCTCCAGTCCGGAGCCTGTGCAGTTCGATCCACCGTCGTCGGGTCCAGCTCCAGTCAGCGGTTCCAGTCCAGACCCAGACGTCAGCCCCTCTCCAGGTTCGGGGTCTCCCACACCAGGGTCCAGACAGGGCTTGGTACTTCGTGGGAGGAAGGAGAGGGGAAGCAGCGCACCGAGGTCCAGACAAAACCAGGGGCGCAACAGGGAGGTGGAGAGAAAGTGGTGGTCACGCCCGGAGCCGGATCCGCCTCCGAGGCGGAATACCCACCCGGCCCCTACCCTGTTATGTTTATGTGGCGCGGTCGGAGTCCGCACCTTTGGGGGGGGGGGGGGTACTGTCACGCCCTGACTCAGGGGACGTTTATTTGTTGAGTCAGGGTGTGTATATTCCGTGTTGTGTTGTTTCTATGGTGTAGTATCTGGTATGTCTATTTCTATGTTGGCCGGGGTGGTTCCCAATCAGAGGCAGCTGTCGCTCGTTGTCTCTGATTGGGGACCATACTTAGGCAGCCTTTTGGCACCTGTCAGTTGTGGGATCTTGTTCCGTGTGAGGTATGTTATTTGTCTACCTTGGACTTCACGTTTCGTTTGTTGTTTTGTCGTGTGTTCAGTACGTAAATAAATATGAATGCATATCACGCTGCGCCTTGGTCCTTCTCGTTCGTAAACGATCGTGACATCAATATTCTTCGAGCCGCCTCGTTCGTTGATACAATGTTTCAATATTCTCAGAAACATCTTGTTGATGCTATGCGTCAATATTCGCAGACTGTTTCCCTTCCCTGGTGAATAATGCAGAGTCAAATACAAAAATTGGGCGCACATATTATAAGGAACATCTCTGAATGCAGAGCAACAGTTTTGTGGGAAGCGCACGAGACAATGACACTGTTTGCGCCCTTCCATAAGTGTGGCTTCATATAGCCTATAGCAGGGGGTCTGCAATCCTTTTCATATGAGTTACAATTTATTATTGATCCTACAATTTATAAAGATCTGCGTGCCAGTTATGATTTTCATATAAGCATTATAGTCTAGCTACTCAACTGTGCCCAGAAAATATCTAACTGCCCACAAACTGAGAAGCCTAGTTCTAGCTGGCATCCAGACAGAGATGCTGTCCATTCAGCCACACCCCACGGAGCTCCACTATGCCTACCTGTACGGAGGGGCTGTCCATTCAGCGGTGCTGAATCACGGGCGCAGCCCTCGATCACACCAACAGCATTTTTGCGCAAAGTGTTACGCAGCATCATCTGGATATGTGTGCAACAAAAGTTCAACATTCACCTTCTGCTACCATTTCTGTAAAGCCGTCTATGCATACAGTTTGACGCATACATTCGATAAATCCAACATATGTACCACACAGAACGCATTGCAACTGCCTCTGCAACGCAATGCTGCGAGGCAAACGAAGCGTTCCATTATACATAATAATAATATGCCATTTAGCAGACGCTTTTATCCAAAGCGACTTACAGTCATGCGTGCATACATTTTTGTGTATGGGTGGTCCCGGGGATCGAACCCACTACCTTGGCGTTACAAGCGCTGTGCTCTACCAGCTGAGCTACAGAGGACCATACATGAATGTGCTTCTGGTTTACAGTCCTGCTTTAAACTTACTCTTGAAAGTTGTAGTAGTAGAATGCACAAGGTGCAATTTCGAAATTGGGTAGTCCATCATCAGTTTCTCTTGTCATGTCAGTCATTGCATGCTTTAGAGAGCTATTTATAACTTGTCAGAAATGTCAACATCAACTAGTCCATTTTTTATTTAGGATTTTTAGCCAGTAGATTTTGTTGTAACTTTTTTGTCACTCAAATATCACATGAATACACAATAGACATGGCAACATTTATAGAATTGCAAGAAATGAGCTTTAAATTGGCAAAAACATTTATTTGCACCCCATGACAAAATGTGTAGAATTGCAGGAAATAAGCTTTAAACCTCCAAAATTCTCTCCACCAACAAGAGGGGTGTGAACAGTTAGTGTCATGAATAGGGCTGTTACGGTGACTGTATTACCACCACAAGGGCGGTCAGGAGTCAAGACCACAGCCAAATTCCACGTGACCGTTTAGTCATGGTAATTAGGCTTCTCCAAGCTCTGATGGTGCTGAAGGTCATTAGTAGCCTACCAAACTTGCTAACTGCCTGGCACTCAGCACTCTATTGTCCCTCTAATCACTGCAAATTATATCGAAAATGTAATCAAACACTTCATAACAACTGTATGGTTGAGAGAAATTAAGCAAAAGGAGTGGCAAAATAAATCTGTCTGCACATCTGATTGGCAGAAGTATTGTAAATTTAGAATTTATGTGACTAAACTGAACAAAAAGAAGAAGAAATTGTATTATGAAACTAAGATAAATTATATAAAGTATGATGGAAAAAAGCTTTGGAGTACTTTAAATGAAATTGTGGGCTGAAAGATTAATTCAACTCCATCTTTCACTGAATCAGATGGCTCATTCGTCACAAAACCTTTTGACATTGCCAATTATTTTAACAACTATTTAATTTGCAAAGTGGGCAAACGTAGGCATGAAATGACAACAACAAACTGTGAGCCATTATATTCATGCATAAAATATCTAATAATGAAAGAAATGCATTGTAATTTTGAATTTTGTAAAGTTAGTGCGGGAGTGGTGGAATAATTATTGCTGTCCTCAATAATGAGAAACCACCTGGTATTGACAACCTAAATGTAAAGCTACTGAGGGTGGTAGCGGACTATATTGCCACATCTTTAATCTGAGCCTGGAGAAAAGTGTTTTTCCACAGACCTGGAGGGAAGCTAAACTCATTCCACTACACAAAAATGATAAGTCTCCCTTTGCTTGCTCTAACAGCCAACCAATCAACTTGCCGACAGTTCTTAGCAAACTTATGGAAAATATTGTGTTTGACCCGATACAATGCTACTTCTCTGTGAACAACTGACTTTCAGCACGCTTGTAGGGAAGGACACTCAACATGTACTGCACTGACAAAAATGACTGAGGGCTGGAGGAAATTGATAATAAGACGAGTGTGGGAGCTGTATTGTTAGATTTCAGTGCAGCTTTTAATATTATCGACCATAATTGGTCATTGAAAAAATGTGTGTTATGGCTTTACATCATCTGCCAGATCATGGATAGAGAGCTATTTATCTAATAGAACACAGATGGTTTTCTTTAATGGAAGCTTCTCTAACATAAAACATGTAAAATGTGGTATTCCACAAGGGAGCTGTCTTGGCCCTTTACTGTTATTTGACTAATGAGCTACCATTAGCGTTAAACAAACCCTGTGTGTCGCGTGATTCAACACTATACATGTCAGCACCGGCAGCTAGTGAAATCACTGCAACCCTAAACAAAGAGTTGCAGTCAGTTTTAGAATGGGTGGCTAGGAATAAACTAGTCCTGAACATATCTAAAACCAAAAGCATTGTATTTGGTACAAATCACTCCCTAGGTACTGGACCTCAGCTAAATCTGGTAATGAATAATGCGGCTTTTGAGCAAGTAGAAGAGGCTAAACTTCTTGGTATTCTATTAGATTGTAAACTGTCATGGTCAAAGCATATTGATAATATTGTTGTAAAGATGGGGAGAGGTCTGTCTGTGATAAAGAGACGCTGAGATATTTTAACATCATCACATACAACCAAACAAGTCCTGCAAGCTCTGGTTTTGTTGCATCTTGACTATTGCCCAGTTGTATGATCAGTTGTTGCAAAAAAGGACCTAGACAAGCTGCAGCTGGCCCACAACAGAGCAGCACGTCTGGCCTTCAAATGTACACAAATGGCAAATGGCAATAACACGCATGTCAGTCTCTCCTGATTCAGAGTGGAGGAGAGATTGTCTGCATCACTGCTGGTCTATGAAGAAGTATTGACATTCTGAAAGTACCAAATTGTCTGTTCAGCCAGTTAACACAGAGCTCTAAAATCCCATATCTACCCCACAAGACACGCAATCAGGGGTCTCGTCACAGTCCTCAAGTCCAGAACAGAGACTGGGAGACGCACAGTACAGTATAGAGAATGGTAGCTCATTAGTCAAATAACAGTAAAGGGCCAAGACAGCTCCCTTGTTTTATGTTTTGTGTGGACCCCAGGAAGAATAGCTGCTGCTTCTTGAATGAGGATCCAAATAAAAATCTATCAAAAAATGTATAGACCACAGCACATACATGTGCATATTACATAGCGCACACAACACATGGGGACTCCAGTAGTATTGCACAGACCAGTCTGTCTTCTGTACTCCAGGTGTGATAAATGATGCAGTGAGTTTAGAGAGCTGAACAGTGACACTAATATAACACATCCTCTCTGCTCTCACCATCACTCTCACTCTCATTATCCATTCCTCTAATACTTCACTTTCTCCAGCCATTTTCAGGCACTAGTCCAGAACTGGAATTTCACCACTTTGAAACTCTGAAATGCTCCCCAATTGAGCCTTACAGAGTTGCAGAGATTCCTGCTTTCAATTTAATCTATTTTCATCTGTGTGTGTGTGTGTGTGTGTGTGTGTGTGTGTGTGTGTGTGTGTGTGTGTGTGTGTGTGTGTGTGTGCGTGTGTGTGTGTGTGTGCGTGCCTAGAGCTGTGGAGGTCATGACATTTTGTCAGCTGGTGATTATCAAGCAAATAACTGCCTCTCACGGTACCGTTAATTAACATAAACACGTTTAGCATCTCCTGGCTTCCCCACATAGCCTACAAGCCACTGATGCAGACCTTTGGAACATGTACATTTTAGTCTAATATATCCATGTAATATAGCCTACACCTTCACAATAAATCCAATATTAATTTTAGACAGGTCTAAAGAAACATGATATGAAGAAAATGTAGTCTATTTCAGAAGAACAGAATAACATACTCTGAGTTGTCCTTATGTTAGGCCCTGATATGGCTATGTCATATGGCTGTGGGCTACACTAGTTCATTTAGCAGACAAGATTTGCTTAGAATTCCGTGGCATTATTTTTTTACTATTTTATAGTATGAAGAATACAATTGAACATAGCTTAATAAAATAGAAGAAAATACAAAGGATATTTTCTCCAACCAATAACAAAGTAAGTGTGCACATGCATCTATTCTGTGTTGAGTGGTTAACAAAGAAACTGGTCCTCCTATATGCTTAATTTAGAGTTATTTATGCAACTTTAGTTGTGATACAAACGTTGGGCTATATGTTTTGATTTTTAATACATTCTAAGGCTGTATGATGGGACTCTAATAGTGATTTTTTTTTAAAGTCGCAATCTGCACACACTTCATCAGTCTCTCATTCACAATTTGACAAGCACTTGATAATATTCTCACCAGGCCTCAAATTTCCCGGTGGCATCCCCCTCTTGTGGCCGTAATGCCCCCTAAAAAATCCATGCCTTTTGTGGCCAAATTGGCAGTTGTGCCCTGGGCTGAATATAATAATTATAATTCCCTTCTCCCGGCTGCAGTGCTCCGAAGCCCCTCTCACTCACATGGCTCTCTCAGATATCTCAATTCTTAGAAGCCAATCCCCCACACGTGATCGGGTCCTTCTCACAAGAAGTAGGCTACAAGTGAATGAATACAGACACATCGCGGACGCAAATGCGCGCGTCCCTCTTATCGAACTGTCCACATTTAGCCTACTTTTCATCAGCAAACAAGATGTCAATCTACTATCCCCCATAGTACAAAAGTTAACCTATTCTATTGGTCAACTTGTCCTTCGGTGCAATAAATAAATATTCCAAACATACTCTGGGACAGTTGTGGAATGCGATAGATCCCAAATTAATAGAACCACTCGCATCAAAAAACATTTTAAAAGCAATGAGGCTGATGCAACAGATGAGAACGTTTAGCTTAAAATGTTCATAAACGATTAGGCTATTTATTCACATTATAAGCGCAGTGATGCTGCACATGTCAGTAGGCTATAAGCACAAATGTTCCAAAATGCAATAAGTGACACCAAATGTGATTATGCATGTAATTATAAAGGTACATTTCTTTGGTGAAAATGATCTTCCCCAAACTTGAAACTCATGCGCAGCCTATGTATACAAGTTAGGCGCTACACCGGTTAAAAAGCAGATTAATGTGCTGAATTTTAAGACGTTTTTTTGGCCACTTTAGTTGTGATACAAGCCTTATCAAAACACAAATAATATATGTGTGAAATTAGTTTTGATTTAGAATGGACCATTATCATGCACCTGTCTCAGAACAGGGGCATGGGAAAAAAATACATGTCATCTATGCACTTAAATAGCGAATGGAGGATGCTTTTCCAGTGGTTCAT
Organism: Coregonus clupeaformis; assembly: GCF_020615455.1. Taxonomy (NCBI): domain Eukaryota; kingdom Metazoa; phylum Chordata; class Actinopteri; order Salmoniformes; family Salmonidae; genus Coregonus; species Coregonus clupeaformis. The sequence continues at coordinate 46,521,705 of NC_059198.1, read as the reverse complement.
TTTCATGCCAGCCAGGTAGGCTATACTCCTGTTGTAAAGCGAAGCAATGTGCTTAATATTAGGAAAGTTGACAAATAAATATAGTAGGCCTAGCCTATAGAAAGCTGATGGGATCCTCCTCTTTTTAATAGAGGCCATCAAATCTCTGTTTTCATGCGCAATTGAATAGCCTATAGAAATGTGCAACATGAGCTCATTGGCTCTCATGAAGTTTTGATTAGATTTTTAAAAAACATTTGCATTGATGTCAGAGTGATTAGAGGGACAATAGAGTGCTGAGTACCAGGCAGTTAGCAAGTTTGGTAAGCTACTAATGACCATCAGCAGCATCAGAGCTTGGAAAAGCCTAATTACCGTGACTAAACAGTCACGTGGAATTTGGCTGTGGTCATGAATCGTGACCGCCAGTGTGGCGGTAACATGGTCACTAACAGCCCTATGATTGTGTGCGTATGTGTGTGTAGGCCGGCCACTGGCTCCAGGTGTGTGTCTGTGCTCCTACACTGCTAGGACAAAATAGCAGAGCTTTCAATCATGACCGGAATAACAAGGCACTGTGGCGCCGCAGAATTCAATTAAATGGTATGACTGCTCCTTTAAAGTGTGACTGCCGCCAACCCACACACACGGACACAGAAGCACCCGTGCATGTGCACACAGACACACACGTTTGTTTTACTATCCTTGACCTTGTGGGGACCAAACAATTGATTCCCATTCAAAATCTAATTTTCCCTAACCCCTAACCTTTAACCTAACCTTAACCCCAAAACCCTAACACTAAAACTAAACCTAACCCAAATTGTAACCCTAAGCCTAAAAAATGCCTTTTGTTCCCACTTCCAAATTGTCCTTGTTTTACTATCCTTGTGAGGACTTCTGGTCCCCACAAGGATAGTACAACCAAACCACACACACACACACCCAACCAATGGATATGTTTGCTTAGGCATAAATGCAAAAATATACCTCTGCATGCACACACTCACATATACAGTACATACACACAACAAGGATTGCATCTGTCCTTTACTTGACATCATTTATTCTCAGGTAACACTATCCTCTATTTAACCCATTGTCTTTTTCACCTCTTCTATAATCCCATCGCCTCCCCTCCTCCTCCTCTTCCTCTTCCCCTCCTCCTCCCCCTCCTCCTCATCCCCCTCCTCCTCAGGGATGATGGGACCTTAGTATGTAATCTCTGTCCCACCCAGTTTATTGGTGTGTTGTAGGTCAGGGGATAAGCCCATAAAAGGGCATGACATGACAGCTCTGTTCACTCCCACAATACCTTACTAACCCTCCTGTCCTCTGATAAGAGAGCATCTACGTCCCAAATGGCACCCTATTCATTACAGAGTGCCTACGGCCCCTGGTCAAAAGTAGTGCACAATGTAGAGAATAGGGTGCCATTTAAGACACAGAAGAGGTTACGGCGTATCAACAGGGTTACAGTATGTAACACTAACCCTAGCCCCAACCCTAACCCTAGCTTCATGTCCACATCTGGGTTCAACCCTAACCCTATCTCTTTGACTGAATGTAGAATAATCTGTTTGTAGTCTTTGTAGACAACAACACACCCTGTACTGTAACACATCTTCTGGACAGACAGCACCACAGAGACCTCCAGTGGTGACACAACAGAACCCTGAGGAACCCCTCATATTTGACACAGATCTGGGATCAAATACATGGAAAATATTTTCAAATACTTTGAGCGTTTGCTTGAGTCTGCAGTGCCAGGTGGGCGGATTTGCAGTTTTGCGACTTTTCTATTGTCCATAGGGCTCTGGTCAAAAGTAGTGCACTATATAGGAACAGGGTGCTATTTGGGACACAGCCCATGTAATGGTCAGTCAGTCCCCCTGTGGAGGCAGAGCCCTGTAGGGCACCGATGGTACAAATTAACCCCGGCTACAGGCAGCCTCAGCCGGGTAGACAAACGGTGACACACCCCTCACAGGGTTGGATCTCCTCCATGGCCATGGGTAGGGCTGGGTAGTGGGCAGAAAGACATGCAGCACAATGGGACCATATGGCTGCTCTGTGTCACCAGCTACCTACAGCTCCTCAGGGCCAGGGGTGAACAGTGGCTCATCTATCTCCAACATAGATTTAGTGTGTTGCTTTTTTGTCTCACTACTTCACCAAGTACACAATTGTGATAAGACAATAGATAATTGACTAAAGACGTTCTAACCCTGGAATGTGAGGTGTAGATTTGATGTGCATATAACTGAGACCTCTCAGAAAGTTCATAATCAATCACTTCTAAACTGATAGCGCTGGCCCTTCATCCAGGAAATGTGGTAAAGCTCTACAAAGAAAAGGTAATACTCCAAATTAACCATGCATAATGACCCGCAGAAGAACCTGAGGCTCTGGAATCTGGTAGTTTAGTTTTGGGCTTTGAATAGCAGCACTGGCAGACTCAGTGGCAGACCAGGGACCTTCCAAAAAACCTCTAACAGCCTTTCTCCCCTTTTCATAAATCATTTGATCTTTCAAACCTGTAGGCAGCTTCATATTCTTGATTCATCTGCCTGTACTGTACCTGCTTTAGTACGTCCCTCGTGTTGCTGACTACGTTTCTTTTCACAAATTAGATTCAGAAGAGCCTCTGCTTTATTCACAGTGGGATCGACTTCAATGCCTCTCTCTCTCTCTCAAGGTACAGAGAGAGGAGAGGGAGGGAAAGAGAGAGAGAGGGGAGAAAGAGAGAGGACAGGGAGAGGGGGAGAGAGAGAGCTAGGCACAATACCTTTCCTAGCCTGCATTTGACTTAGTACTGTACCCCCTGATAGTGTCAATGGCTATCAAGGGGCCTTGGTCAAAAATAGTGCACTATGTAGGGAAAAGGGTTTCATTTCGGACGCGTCCAGAAAGGCCTCCGCATGTTCTTCTTAATATTTCCATCACACTGGTAGTATTCCCCTGAGTGCCTGGACGTTTGACGAACTGCTGAATATTAGCATGGCCCTAGCATGTTTCACAAATCGTGGCTGTCAAGTGACAACTTTCCTGCAAAGATTTTACATTTTATTACATCATCGTAAAGGGCTTTCATCATGACATAAGTAAAATATGTTTCTATAACACATTGGATACATCAGTCTGTTGCAGGTTGGTTTAATTTAATATACTGTAATCCATCTCCCAAATGAGAGAATATATCTGTGTTGGAGGACTGTGTTGACAGACCTCAAGGGATGAGTCCCGAATGGGCCCTGGTCAAAAGCAATGCACTATATAGGGAATAGGGTGCCATTTGGGACACAACCAAGGTGTTGGTGATTGGAGATTATGGAGTGGAATCCTGAGGGGATGTTTTGCATTTGTCAGCTGAAGGAGGTGAATGAGGGAGGAAGGAGGGATGGAGGTAGGGAAGGAGGAATGGAGGTAGGGAAGGAGGGAGGAAAGCTGGAGGGCCCCATCTTTCCACCTTGCCAGCTCGGGAATTTGAACCAGCGACCTTTCGGTTACTGGCCCAACGCTCTTTACCGCTAGGCTACCTGCCTAACAGGATGTGTGAGAGGGATGTGTGTGAGAGAGAAAGAGGTGAATAGAGAGATCGAGGAGAGAGAAAAAGAGGGATGCGAGAGAGAGGAACGAGAGAGTGGAGGATTGGAGGGGGACATGAAAAGTTGAATAATTAAAATCAGACCACGAGCTGCTGGGAAGAGGTGTCTTCTCACAAAACACTCCATCTTCCTGACGTCCCTCCCTCCCTCCCTCCCTCCCTCCCGCCCGCCATCCATCCTTTCCTTTTCCCTCTCTCTCTCTCCCTCCACCCAGTGGAGAGGAGTGTGGTGAGGAGGAGAGGGGGTCAGAGTTCAGCCTGGGCGGTGCTTCTCAGTGGGAACAAAAGGACAGACAGGCTACTCAGAAAGAGAACAGAACAAGACGAGACACTATTTTTCACTTAGCCGCCTGCCACCATGGTAAACTCTCCTTTCCATCCATCCTTCCCCTCCCCTCCTCCCCTACTGCTTTCAGGTGAAATTGATTAGGCAGGTCATTAGTCACCATCCACTCATAGTCAGTCAGTCTGCCAGCAGCTCACCACTCATCTACAGTAACTGCTGTAATGTACCACTCACTCACCTCATCTTCCCTGTGACTCATAGCAACACTGCTGTTGATGCTCGGTCTGGCTGTTATTACTTCACTCTCTCTGTGGGGAACATGAGTGTGTAATCGCATCATTACCAGCTATATCATCATTTTCACCATTGTGATCATTGTCAACATCATCATGGTCATCATCAACATGATCATCATAATCATTATTATCGTCATCATCATGGTCATCATCAACATCACCATCAAGCTATGCTTTTGTTTTGCATGTCAATGTGACCATCAAGCATAGCTGGACCTAGTTCTCCATACTGATCACTGACTTTATTTTTGTAAGACAAGATCAGCTCAAAAAATGTATCCTTCATTTTTTTTCTTTTTCTTAGATAGACAGTTATTGCATCATACCTTGTCTTGTTGCGTGACACTGACTGTTGTCCTGAGCTGGCTTGATCGATGAGATTTACTCATTCTGTATCTGAATGTATGTGATAATCACTGAGACAGGAAGGTGCTGGCTGCAAAGGACTGCCGGTTAGTTCCATTTAGCACACACACAGATGATCTGCTGATGCACGCGCACACACACACACACACACACACACACACACACACACACACACACACACACACACACACACACACACACACACACACACACACACACACACACACACACACACACACAGAGAGAGAGAGAGACACAGCCCAGCTTCCATCCATCTGTTTCTGCTTGTGAAAAAGAGCGATTGAAAACACATTTCTGTAATTTGGCGTGTTCTTTCAAATGGAAATAATATGCAGTCCTGTTTTTCTTTCCAAAGGGAGGCACCCACCTCTATCACCGGGCTGCTTTCAAGGTAAGATTAAGAGGACGTTTATATCGCTCAGGTTTAGCTCTTTTCCTGAGGTAATTTTTCTTCCCCTCTTAACTTGATTTTGAAATGTTCGGGGCACAATGCATTAATAAACAGCACTTCTGGCTGCTTAAGGAACATCCATCACACAAAGCAGAGAGGGAGAGAGGGAAGAGAAAAGGAGGGAGAGGGAACTTGCAAAACACTTTCCTTTAACACCCAAATAACAACAGGATTATAATAGGGTAGAATAAGGACCAAATCATACAACAAATAATGCATTCCTCTATTCCTCTTGTCATCCCTCCCTCCATCCCTCTCTCTGTTTAGCAGCCCTTCCCTTCTCTTCTTTATAAACGTAGAGGACGTTGTGTTCCAACACCTGCTGTGGGAGGTTAATCAGAGAGAAAGAGAATTGAGAGAGTTAGAGAGAGCGAGAGAGAGAGAGAGAGAGAGAGAGAGAGGGGGGGAGGTGGAGGTGGAGGGCACAGGACTCACAATGTCATGCCATGACATGAATATGACAGTGCTGACATTAGGTATTACATTTTATTCATTTAGCAGATGCTCTTATCCAGAGCGACTTACAGTTAGTGCATTCATCTAAAGATAGCTAGGTGGGACAACCACATATCTCAGTCATAGTAACTTCATTTCCATCAATAAAGTAGCTATCAGCAAAGTCAGTGCTAGCGGGAGGGGGGTGGGGACACCGTGGAGTTGTCAACCGTGATGGAGAGGTCTTGGAGCGGGCAGGCCTTCTCCGGGAGGAAGAGCAGCTCAATCATGCCGAGGTTGAGCTTGAGGTGGTGGGCCAACATCCAAACTGACATATCTGGCAGGCACGCAGAGATGTGTGTCACTACCTTGGTGTCAGAAGGGGGGAAGGAGAAAAGTAGTTGAGTGTCAGCCACATAGCAATGACAGGAGAGACCATGTGAGGATATGATGGAGCCGAGTGACTTGGTGTAAGGAGAGGAGAGGGCCTAGAACCGAGCCCTGGGGGACACCAGTAGAAGCAGCCTGCCAGGTAGGATGCAATCCAAGAGTGTGCAGAGACTGAGACGCCCAGCCCTAAGAGGGTGGAGAGGAGGATCTGATGGTTCACAGTGTTGAAGGCAGCCGATAGATCTAGGAGGATGAGAAAAAGAGGAGAGAGCATCAGCTTTGGCAGTGCGGAGGAGAGCAGTCTCGGTTGAGTGACCCGTCTTGAAGCCTGTCTGGTTAGGGTCAAGACGATTGTTCTGAGAGAGATAGAGAGTTGGTCAGAGACAGAACGCTCAAGTGTTTTGGAAAGAAAAGAAAGAAGGCATACCGGTCTGTAGTTTTTAACGTCAGAGGGGTCGAGTGTTGGTTTCTTGAGGAGGGGAGCGACTCTGGCCATTTTGAAGTCAGAGGGGATGCAGCCAGCGGTCAGGGATGAGTTGATGAGGGAAGTGAGGAATGGGAGAAGGTCTCCAGAGATGGTTTGGAGAAGAGAGGAGGGGATGGGGTCGAGTGGGCAGGTTGTCGAGCATGACCTCTGCATTTTCTGACCCATGTCATTGACAAATTGCAGAGGTCAAGTCTTCCCAGATGAGAACAAATTGATGTTACTGTTTCATCCGGTCTCTCCTCATTCAAAATTCAAAATCTCTACTGAGCAAGAACATGGATGCCTTTTTCTCTAAATGTTTTGAAATGCAAGACATCTCATGCCACTATGTGCTTAGGCCTGGTCTGGGATTGGCTGACATTTGGAAGCAAACATGGAGGCTTGTGCTATTTAATGTAAAGTACACACAACAGCAGACCCAACGACACAGATGGAAAATATCAATACCTTATATCCTCTATCACAACTCCAACACACACACACTGAACACATCATCATAAAAACACACAGCTTAGACTGTGGGTTCTGGCAGAACTGTCTAAACTCACGCTAAAGTTGAGTTCTACCGAGATCTGACTGGCGAGAGAGAGAACCCAGACTCCAGCCGGTTCTAATCATGGTAGAACCGATGTGAAACAGATCTAAAACCGTGTTGCTTCTGCTCTGTTCTCTCTCACCTAGGTGAGATATGATGTCCACATCAACCCACCCTTCACACTGACGAGTGTAAATCTATCCCCTGTGTGTGTGGTTGTGCGTGTGCTTGAGTGTGTGTGTGTTAAGGCACTCCTGACACTTTTTTGGGATAGGTAGATAGATAACCAACTGACTGTGCTATCCCTGCAGGTTAGCTTGTTGTCTGAAGCCATCCCCCTCCTCTAAAGGGTAGATAGAGATGGCAGCTTCACAGTCGTGTGAGAGCAGAAGAGGAGAGAGGGGAGCGTGGGGTTTACAGCCACAGGGTTTTTCTTTTGCAGCCAGGGAAGACTGGGACAGAAACGTGCACTATATAGGGTATAGGATACCATTTGGGACGCAGCCCTTATTGTTAGCCTGGCGGCTAGTCAGCCACACAAACGGCCGACACAGCAGAATTCTCCCTCTCGTCTCTTCACGTCATTTAGCCTGTAGCGTTGTCTGTGTCGGCTACCTGGGTTTTACAGCATAACCCCTCATTTCTCATGTTCTCTCTGAGGCTAAAGAGAGAATGTGTGTGTGTGTGTGTGTGTGTGTGTGTGTGGGGGGGGTCAAATCAAATCAAATGTATTTGTCACATGCTTCGTAAACAACAGGTGTAGACTAACAGTAAAATGCTTAGTTCCCAACAATGCAGAGAGAAAAAAAGAGAAATAATAGAAAAATAATAACACAAGGAATAAATACACAATGAGTAACGATAACTTGGCTATATACACGGGGTACCAGTACCAAGTCGATGTGCAGGGGTATGAGGTAATTGAGGTAGATATGTACATATAGGTAGGGATAAAGTGACTAGGCACCAGGATACACAGTAAACAGTAACAGCAGCGCATGTGATGAGTCAAAAGAGTTTGTGTGTTTGTGTGCATGCATGCAGTGTGTGTGTTCTTTGTGACACTGAAGAGGACAGGCGTAGTCTCCTGTGTTGTGCTGCTCTGTCGTCCCAGCATGCAAGCTGAGAACAGGTCACCCTGGCTGTGTGAGAGCGAATATTTACTAGATACTGCAGGGCTCAGGCCCAGCACCGCCCTGCCCTGTTGTGAGCACAGACAGGCCAACACTCTCTCTCATCACTCTCCTCTGCCTAGTGTGGGAGTGTGTGTGCCGTGTGAGAAAGAGAGCGAGAGGCAGAGTGGGAGGGAAGAAGAGGGAGAGAGAGAGATAGAGGCAGAGAGGGAGAGAGGCAGAGAAGGAAAGGTAGAAAGCAAGAGAGAGAGAGAGGGGGAGAGAGAGGGCTTGTTAGGGCTAGCTGGTGGCACCCGAGTTTCTATATCATGACACCGGCAGCTTAAAAAAATAACATTGGTAAGGGCATAGGAAACAACTGACACACCAGGTAATGTCCTGACTCACCTGAGATCTCTTACAGGGCAGTGCTTGGAAGGAGGTCGCTTTCTTTAAGGTGTACCTAAATAGAGATGACATGCCATGGTGCTGCACGGCACGAGAACAAGTTATACTACTCCCTCCGCTGCACTGGAGGCCCTCACCTAAAAAAAGCTGAAGTATTTGTTTTCTTTCTTTTTCTTTTTCTTTTCTTTCTGCTAAAGATTCCTCAGCACACTCGTTTCTATGCCAGAGAAAACTTAAATCATTATTGGTTTTAATGGTTATTCCATTCCATATGCCTGTTTTGACCTCCGGCATTATGACTAAAAGTACTGATTAAAAATAAATGTTTTGAGACTGCTTTGACAAAATAAATTATGCTTTATGTTATTTACGTATTCTTTTCTAGAGCTATTACATTTAATAAAGCAAGGAATTTGCCCTGACATTTTTCAATACTCAGTTTTAATAGAAATGGTGGAAATGAATTCCCTTTACTAAAAATGTTAATAGCATGATGTACCTTGACTTATTCCACATTTTGTTGTTACAGCCTGAATTCATAATTGATTCAATTTATGTTTTTTATCACCCATATACACACAATACTCCATAATGACAAAGTGTAAACCTGTTTTTAGAAATGTTTGTAAACTTGTTGAAAATTAAATACAGAAAATCTAATTTACATAAGTATTCATACCCCTTTGCTATGACACTCAAAATTGAGTTCAGCTGCATCCAATTTCCTTTGATCATCCTTGAGATGTCACTACAACTTGATTGGAGTCCCACACTTTGGCCAATTCAATTGTTTGGACATGTTTTAGAAAGAAACACACCTGTCTATATAAGGTCCCACAGTTGACAGTGCATGTCAGAGCAGAAACTATACCATGAAGTCCAAGGAACTGTCCGTAGATCTCCATGATGGAGGCGTATATCTGGGGAAGGGTATAAAACAATTTCTAGAGTGTTGAATGTTTCCAAGAGCACAGTTGTCTCCATCATTGGGAAATTAAAAAAATATGTATCTACCCAGACATCAACCAAACTGAGCAACCGGTCAAGGCAAATTATTCTGTGGTCTGATGAGACAAACATTTTACTCTTTGGCCTGAATGCAAAGTGCTATTTCTGGAGAAAACCAGGCACAGCTCATCACCCATCTAACACCATCCCTACTGTGAAGCATGGTGGTGGCAGCATCATGCTATGGGGACGCTTTTCAGCGGCAGGAACTGGATAGAGGGAACAATGAATGGAGCCAAATACAGACAAATCCTTGATAAGTGCAAACAACCTTAGACTGGGGGGCGAAGATTGACGTTCCAACAGAACATTGACCCCAAGCATACAGCCAAAGCAACACTGGAATGGCTTCAGAACAAGAATGTGAAAGTCATTGAGTAGCCCAGCCAAAGCCCAGGCTTGAATCCCATAAATAATCGGTGGAACGACTTGAAGATTGCTGTTCACCGCCGCTCCCCATTTAACTTAAGAGAGCTTGAGAAAATCTGCAAAGAAGAATGGGAGAAAATCCCCAAATCCAGATGTGCAAAGCTGATACGGACATACCCAAGACGACTCAAAGCTGTAACCGCCGCAAAAGTGCTTCTATAAAGTATTGACTCAGGGGTGTGAATACTTATGTAAATGAGATATTTCTGTATTTCATTTTCTATACATTTGCAAACATTTCTAAAAACATGTTTTCACTGTCATGATCGGGTATTGTGTGTAGAGGGGGTGAGAAAAATATATATTTAATCAATTTTGAATTCAGGCTGTAACACAACAAAATGTGGAATAAATCAAGGGGTATGAATACTTTCTGAAAGCACTGTATTTGTAGTAGATGCCACCCAAGAGTTTTCTCTTGGGTCATGCATGATATATCTTTATAACATGCATGATTATGTATAATACATGATGGCATTTTTTTGATAACGGTTGCATTATAGCCTGAATAAACAATATTAAGGATATCTATTATTGTGGGTGTTTTGAATATCAAATATCTTAGTGATATTAAATAAAGATGACTGAGGACTGAAGAAAATGTGCTCCACATTACAATAATAGTGTATATCTTGTATCATCTTGGCCAGAGGTGAACAGTAGAAGCACACCTGAGCCAGCACCAGTCCCTCCCCATTAACCATTCTGAACGCGCCCCCCACCCTTTAATCACTTTCATGGGTCGTAGGAGTTTACAGCCTTTCTATATATTTATACTCTCTGACCAGTTGTGTTGAGGATAAATCATACTGCTATGAGGCTGGAGGGAAAACGTCTGAGAGAGGGGAGGGAAGAGGGTAGAGGAGAGAGGAGAGGAGAGAGGCACAAGAAGAGAGGAGAGAGGGAAGAGGGGAGGGGAGAGAGGGGAGAGGGCAGAAGAGTGGGAAGAGGTTCTGACATAACAGAGGCAAAGCCACTGCATAAGCACAAGCAGGGTAGGTTACACAGTTGAGATAATGTTGGTAAAGTTTTATATTATCCTCAAATATTGACATTGAAAGTTTTCCTCTCAGGTACAGGCAAATTATATTAGGAGGGGACAAGAATAGGTCATCATGATTTCCAGTATGATCACGCTGCTAGGCCCCCCTCCTCATCTTCCTCCTGGCAAATGTAATTGAAGCAACATGACCAGGCTGTTTTGAGGGTACGTCCTCGTTACCCTCCTTATTAGAGACTAATTAGACATTAGACAGAGACCAGATGTTTAGCACGCTGCCATTTGTTTGTAGTGGTCCTCTGTAGCTCAGCTGGTAGAGCACGGCGCTTGTAACGCCAAGGTAGTGGGTTCGATCCCCGGGACCACCCATACACAAAAATGTATGCACGCATGACTGTAAGTCGCTTTGGATAAAAGCGTCTGCTAAATGGCATATTATTATTATTATTTGTGTGTGTGTGTATGTGTGTTGGGTGGGAAAACAAGGCTTTTGTCACCTGCGGTGAACTAGGTCATAATAGAGTTAAATGTTGAGGGCCTAAACATTTTTTTTGTTTGTTGCTGTGAGTCTTTCTGGGTTCGTCTCAAAGAGCTTTACACACCTGGATTGTAAAATATTTGCACATTATTCTTTTTAAAATTCTTCAAGCTCTGTCAAGTTGGTAGTTGATCATTGCTAGACAGCCATTTTCAAGTCTTGCCATAGATTTTCAAGTCGATTTAAGTCAAAAACTGTATTTTTATTTATTTAACCAGGTAAGTTGAGTGAGAAAACATCATAATTTACAACAACAGCCTGGGGAATAGTTACAAGGGAGAGGAGTGAGGATGAATGAGCCAATTGGAAGCTGGGGATGATTAGGTGGCCATGATGGTATGAGGGCTAGATTGGGAATTTAGCCAGGAATCCCAGGTTAACACCCCTACTCTTACGATAAGTGCCATGGGATCTTTAGTGACCACAGAGAGTCAGGACACCCGTTTAACTGTACTTAGCTCTATTCCATTTATTTTTATATTGTAAAAAAAAAGAAACCCCTAGTCCTTGCCAATAACAAGCATACCCATAACATGATGCAGCCACCATCATTATTGAAAATATTTAGAGTGGTACTCAGTAATGTGTTGTGATGGATTTGCCCCAAACATAACGCTTTGTATTCAGGACATAAAGTTAATTTCTTTGCCACAGTTTTCCTTTAGTGCCTTATTGCACACAGGATGCATGTTTTGGAATATTTGTATTCTGTACAGGCTTCCTTGTTTCCCACTGTCATTTAGGTTAGTATTGTGGAGTCACTACAATGTCGTTAATCCATCCTCAGTTTTCTCCTATCACAGCCATTAAAATCTGTAACTGTTTTAAAGTCACCATTGGCCTCTTGGTGAAATCCTCGAGCAGTTTCCTTCCTCTCCAGTAACTGAGTTAGGAAGGATGCCTGTATCTTTGTAGTGACCATCCAAAGTGTAATTAATAACTTCACCATGCTCAAAGGGATATTCAATATCTGCTTTTTTATTTCAACCCTTCTACCAATAGGTGGCCTTCTTTGTGAGGCATTGGGAAACCCCGCTGGTCTTTGTGGTTGAATCTGTGTTTGAAATTCACTGCTCAACTGAGGGACCTTACAGATATTTGTATGTGTGGGGTACAGAGATGAGGTAGTCATTCAAAAATAATGTTAAACACTATTATTGCACACAGAATGAGTCCATGCAACTTATTATGTGACTTGTTAAGCATATTTTTACTCCTGAACTTATTTAGGCTTGCCATAACAAAGGGATTTAATATTTATTGACTCAAAACACTTCACTTACGGGGTATTGTGTGTAGGCCAGTGACACAAAATCTCAATTTAATCAATTTTAAATTCAGGCTGTAAGAACAAAAAGTGGAAAAAGTCAAGGGGTGTGAATACTTTCTGAAGGCCGTGTATTTTTTTAGGAATGTATAAAAAAATATATAAATAGTATAATAAATGACAGATACCCCAAAAACGACTTAAATAGTACACCACTGCTGCCAATGGAACAGAATACCGGGCATCAGTTTGGACCTCAGGTTTTAAAATAAACAGCGTGGGTCGGTCAGACCTTGGGATCTAAAGTTGGGATAATGTTTTTGTTTCCTTGGATCTGGGCTGTGAGAGAGAGGAGGAGGGAGAGGGAGAGAGAGAGAGAAAGAGGGTGAGAGAAAGAGAAGGAGAAGGAATGACTGTTGCTGAGTCACTCTCTCCATGGTAACACAGCTTTGTGATTTTGTTCAGGTGCAGTCAATCCCAAACTGCACCTGACTCCCTCTCTCCTTTCCTAAAAATACACACCAAAAAAATGTATATTGTCAAGTTTAATTGACGTTGTTCACTCTGGTGAAATTATGCAGATGTTATTTAAAAAGGATGGAGGGGTGGAGGAGAGGAGGATGGAGGTAGGACTCAGGAGGGAGGGATGGAGAGCAGAGAAGGTGGAAGGCAGGGAGGGAGGGGGGCCTAGGGATGGAGGAGAGGGGGATGGAGGGGTGGAGGAGAGGAAACGAGAGGAGAGGGGGTTGGAGGCAGGAGTTCTGTTGGTTCTTGTTGATTAGAGAAGCAGGGTCTGTAATGATGCCAGGTGGCAGCGGGAGGGCAAGCTCGTGTCAGGTCCAACTACTGGGTTTACATCTCTGTGTGGCACACACACATATATGGGCACACACACAGTGATGAAAGGAGGTGATTGGGTAAATTATTAGATGGAGATCTCTGTATGAGGTCTCCTTGTGCCTGAGATCTATGTTGACTGACCTGCTGTCACAACGTATTCCTGCTAATTAGCCTAACAGTCCTATTAAACAAAATGGCAGCGGCTGAACTGAACTGGAAGACAAGGGTCTTGTCCCAATAACAGGGGCCTAGGTAAAAAAAAAAGTAGTGCACCACATAGGGGATAGGGTGCCATTTCAGACACAAGCCAAGTGCACTGTTCTGTTAGTTACAAAGGGAACTACAACAGGCAGGAGGCTATAGTCCAAAATCAGACTCCGTCCACGCAACATAAATCCAGTCATGTTTAAATCTGGGGTAATAAGTACAGATCACCACAAGGACTGACTGAGAGGACTAAGTTTGGGCAGGAGAGAAAAGGAGAGAAAACATTTGTTTCCCATAAATCATTTCAGCTTTTCTGCTCAGGGTCTTTCAGATGTGGCTTTCCCTAGGGTATGTCCCAAATAGCACCCTATTGCACTACTTTTGACCAAAGCCCTATGGGCCCTGGTAGTGCACTATATAGGGAATAGGGTGCCATTTGAGACAGTCTTATTCTTTGGACAGGAAACTCTGGCTTCAGGAGGCTTTTCCTTTCCAACCAGAAAAACGAGGGAACGAGGTGGAGGAAGAGAGGAGAGAACGCAGGAGGAGAAAAAGGAGTAGAGACAAGCAAGAAACTTAGCTCATTTTTGACGCATGGAGGCGCTTTGTGATACTCCCAACATAAATAGAAACTCAAACAAACAAAACCAAAACAGAAGCACTGAAGAATATATGCTAAACCTTATTACACCTGTCATTGTTATGGGCTTGTGATCTTCTATGGATTCTGGAAAGAGGGATGAGATGAAGAGAGGGAGGAGAGGCGAGGAGTGTTAGAGGGAAGAGAGGAAGAAGAGTGGGATAAGAGAAGGAGAGGGAGGAGAGAGGCACCAGGCCAAATGCAAATATTGTGAAATAAAAGGTGCTAAAACTCAACTGTGCCACTTCGCACCTCAAGACTGCGTGTTGAATTAACATTTATCATAAACATTATGTTCTCGTGGAAAGGGCCTAAGCAACGACAGATGGTTAAGAGCATTAGGGAGATAGCTGCCAAACTCTGTTTGCGTCCCAAATGGCATCATATTTCCTTTATAGGGCACTACCTTTGATCAGGGTTTATAGGCCCATAGAGCATTATATAGCGAATAGGGTGCCATTTGCTTCCCCCTACATTTAGTCTATTAGTAGTGTATAGACGAGCTGGGCTTGGGCCTCGAAAGCGTACTGTGGGCATACGGCAGGCTAAATATTTACTGATATTTTAATTATACTTTGCATAAACTAATAATTAATCACAAACAGTGCTGGAGATATGTTCAAACGTGGTGGAATTCCCCTTTAAGAGAGAAGGCAAAAGAGATTAATCAAGTCTATTTGATAAGAAACTTGAGGTAATGATAACGTGCGTGGCTGGCAGTTGCTTGGTTTTGTTCCATTCTACTGTTCTGATGTATAATTTACTCCAATGCTCTTAACCGGAGACAGGCTCTTAACCGGAGACAGGCTCTTACCCTGAGCAGCTTGACATGATGTGAATGTGATGCCAAGATGGACTCCTGGCTATGATACAGAGAGTCACTCACGCATAGGAGTAACACACAAACACACACAGAGTCACTCTCACATAAGAGACCTGCTTTAAGACGGATTGGATGTGCAACAATGCTACCCACACATGGGACTACCTACAGTTCTTTTGTGTGTGTCTCTTTCTGTCTTCTGCATGGTATTATGGATTATGGATGGTAAACAGAGGAGAGAGGGAGGGAGGGAGGAGGGTTGGGAGAGTGGGATGAAGAGCGAGAAGGAAGGAGAGAGAGGGGTGAAGACGAAGAGAGAGAAACCGAGGAAGAGAAAGGAGAGCGAGGGAGAGTCAGAGCATCTTACATTGAGTGGGTGGTAGAGTGGGAGGAATCGCATGTCGCGGATCAAAGCCCTCAGAGGGTAGACTGGGATGAGCTCAGAAGAGACTTCACAAACAGACTGGAGGTTTGGAGCTGCTACAGTGTATCAAAAAATGTGGCACGCTAGTACACACACAAATACACACACAGTAGATCCCACATTGTTGTATTCAGCACTGTGTGTTTGTGTTGGTGTGTGAAGAGACCGAGAACTGTGCCATCCTGCACGCAGGGAGGAGACATCAGTTTCAAAGTGTGCTGCCTGTCAGACAGAGACCCTGTGAACTTTGTGTAATGTTGAAACAAACGTACGCCCTGCCCTTCCAATGAATACAACAGAACAGTGATGGATCCACAATGAGCAGACCAGAGACAGCTACAGTAACAGGCTGAGGTGTATGCTGTATTGTTCTTCTGCGATTGCACCAAACGTAATCAATTGGCCCTCATTCCTCTTTCATCACAATCTCAAAGACACACACACGCTCAGACACGATCATGAATACGACATGACAGCTCAGATCTTCACATCACACCCCCCCCTCAAAAAAAAAAAAAAAAAAGAGCTTTAATATTATTTTCCATTTTACAAACTTCTGCTGTACTGCAACATTTACCTGGAGCTAACCCTGCAAATAGCACTGCTGGGTGACTTGAAAAGCCATAGTCAATCGATCTATAATACTCTATAAAAGTTGATATAATTTACAATCTGTAGAAACTATGAGAATAGAACGGTACAGCAATTAGAAATCAAAAATGGATGGTTTACATAGATAGATGGGAGGGGTTGAGGATAGCTGAAGGGTGGGACTAAAAACAAAACAAAAAAGATAACTAATGTCAAATATACTGTGTCCGTAAAATGTATGTAGTATGTCTAAGCTGGAAGTAGAAGGCCAAATATTGTTGTCCATTAATTTAGTCCAATTACGGGAGGGGTGGTAGGGTTCGGGGAAAATAACAAAGGAAAATATATATATTTAAAATAATATATTTACAAAAAAATATGGGGAATTGGAAATCATGCAGACAATTACATTGATAGAAGCCACAATACAGTATATATGCAATATTAAAGCTGATCTACCCCCACCAAAGAAAACATGTATTTCGTATACTGTATTAACATGTAGTAGCACTGACCTCACTAAACACAGCGGCAGAGTATTTGCATAACTGTTAGCTTTTAAAACATGGACACATTTATTGTTGCTAGAGCATTTCAAGTGATGTTGAGTTCCAGTTGCACAAGTATCTGACCTACAAAAGCCATTTAAAGGGAGCCATGAAAATCCCCTGGCAAATTTGACACTCACAGCTCTGATGGTGAGTGTGTGTGTTTGTGTGGGACTGCTTAAGCAGAGATTTGGGACTGATAATGACAAGGCTACATGATGACATTCAAAAGCACGGTCTAGTCTGGTCTGTATGCTTGCATGACGACACTGAGCTACAGAGAGCACCAGTCAAATACAAATTAGTTTCAGAGGTCCATTTTACATGAGACAATCATGATGTATAATAACATTTAATACAGGATCTCAACAGACTAGAAATTGCAGGTGTACTACTCAATCAGACCGCACTTTAGGCAGTGCCACCATTAGTTATGCCGGCAAGCAATCTGTGATCACAGCAAAAAGCCTGCAATTTACAGCAACCTGACTTGACTCATGCAACACCCTAACATGACCCCTATGACTCAACAGCAACCAAGGGGAGAATCTCAATTGCATTTCCTTGATTCATTGAGAGTTCGTGCCTCAAAACCCATTGGATTGGAAGGTCAGAGGGCAGAAGTCTCTCCTCTCTGACCTTCTCATCCAATGTGATTTGAGAAGTTGAGGAAAGGAAATGCAATTGAGATTCTCCCATAGTATCTATCTGTGTTTCAGCACACTCTGTTGGAGAAACTGTGCAACAACATACCCTAGCAACAAAATACAAACGAAATACATAATCAATTGATACATATGCATAAACGTACACTTCTGTTTTTTATCTGAGAGAACATACCAGACTTACCAGTTTGCTGTGTCATTGAGGGTTTAGGCATTATATGGAAGCTGAAAGCCAAGGGATTAAAGAAACAATGTGTATGTCCCAAATGGTATCCTATTCCCTATACAGTATGAAAAATGTATGCACTCACTAACTGTAAGTCGCTCTGGATAAGAGCGTCTGCTAAATGACTAAAATGTAAATGTAATAGTGCACTACTTTTGACCAGGGCACATAGGGTTCTGTTCAAAAGCTGTGCATTATGAAGGGAATAGGTTGCCATTTGTGACACATCCATTTAGATCATTTCAGGTGATAGAGGCAAAACAACATCCATAGATTTACCTTCAATGTTTATTTCTCTAATATCCTTTATATCACAAATAGTCTTTAAAACACAGACTAGTATCGTTCTGTATATAAACTGTACATAAAAGCAAGGCACTATACAATGTTGAATTTATAAGATTCTTCTCGTCTTTCTATTTCTGTAAATTCATGCCCGTAAAATACAACAATGATCTTTAATCTGAGCACCTGAATGATGCAGGACAGCATAGCAATGATAACAGACACATCAGAATGTAGTAGATACATGATTTGTTCAATAAAATGGCGACATGTACAGTCTCTGGGGAAAGGAGCATTATTGTCCAACTACTTATTAACATATGACAACCTCAACATGAATAACAATACAATTTATTTTATTTCTTATGTCACAGACAATACTCAAAAGGCTTTTTATTCCTATTATGGAGTAAATATAAACATAAATGATTGATTGTAATGCACAAAACACACATAAAAGAACAGCTTGCAGAGAGTCTATTTGGGGTGTGTCAGCAGTGGTTCTCCTGCTCCCAGACCAACTGACAAACTGCTGTATGTACTGTAAAAGCATGGTCACACCCACACACACACACAAACGAGCATGCACGCACACACACACACACACACACCACACATGGGTACACACACACACGCACGCACAAAGACACACGCACACACAACCGCACACACTGTGTAGATTTAAAAAGCCGGGTGCCGACAGATTACATAAACATCCACTCAACATTCACTCACATGGCTCTGAACTACCTACATTTATAATTACAAAACAAAACTGGTAACACATACAAATAAAATTAAGAAAATAAGAAAACTATACACGAGGCTGGCACAACTCTGTTGATCCTCACTCCTATCACCACTGCATCTCTCCTCCCTCCCTCCCTCCCTCCTAGGGTAGGGTACTCAGAAGAGTGTGTTCCCAAGCCCTCTCCAATCCGGAGATGAAGGGGTTAAATGTTAAACTCAGTTCTCAGTGGCGAGTTCCAACTGGACCACGATGCACCTCAGTGACTGACCGTCGCTTGCTGATGATGTCATCCGGTGGACAAGCCTTCTGTCCAACGTACTAAAACAATCCTTTGGCTTTCTTCACGTTCACCTGCTTCCAACCTGGCAACACCTCATACTCATCCCTCGACATCTCCAGAGCTTTCTGCAGGGGGGCAAATACACATTGTTACCACACAATAAACACAAAATCTGCCAACCACTATATCAACTCTTGTGAAATTACTTTAACGCATGAGCTGCAAAAACAAACATTCACAAGTAAATTCAAGGTCACAACATGGTCAGTGGTCCAGTTCATCACTCCAGGAGCATCTAGTACTGAAAATCCACACAGCTATTACTTAGTGAGTGGAAACAGACCAAACCATGCAAGAGAGGTTCAGAGTGAGAGAGTGTGTTGATCCAGACACAGAGGGAGGAGGGAGGTGAGACAGAAAGCAACACACACAGGATTATGGGTGATGTAGTTAATAAGTCAAAGTGAGGATGCTGTGTACATATCTGGGGCCACCTGTGCTCTCAATTTAAAGAACTCACCTTCCCATAAGCCCCTACACCCTGGAAGAGTTAAATACATGATGAGTCACAGAGAGAAAGAGAGGACAGAAGGGGATGGAGAACATTCATTACATAAAAACACAGATAACAAAAAGTTCAAGGAGACTGAAGGACACTTCAGTGTGATTATTTTATGGATTTTAGAAAGAAAGACTGTTTTAGACTCGTTTGCCTTGACTACCAGTGTATAATGTTCCATTATGATCCCTGGTCACACACATTGGAGAGAGTCTCATTATTGTTGCAAACATAGCTCAACCACAGACTGAGTGGACATACCTGTATAATATGGTTTGAGCCAAGGCAAACCTAGACAAAATGTCATAATAATTCTCCAGGGTGCTGATGGTACCGTAGGTGTGGGCGTGGCCTCACCTCAAAGTCATCATTGTCTAGGTAGAGCTCCAGGCGTAGGGGGTCGACTCCCTCGGGTAGGGGCCGTACCAGCAGGTCTGCCAGGGGGTAGGTGGTCTTACACAGCCGTGCCAACACATCCTCTACCAGAATTATCTGGTTACAAACCTCCGCCTCCTGGGACACACAAGGATATACATACGACGTCATGGTCAGTACACACACTTTCAAAATCAATCCCATCCTTATCCACTTGGGATGGCAGTAGCCTCGAGGTGGCCAGTACCCTGAGGGTTGCCGGTTTGAAACCTAGGGCTGACCAGGAGGAAATCTGTCTGGAATAAGCCGGCAACAGGAGGAGTTGGTTACAATGTAGATCTAATGGATATTTAGGTGGATGATAGGGATGTGTTTGGTGTAATAGGTATGGGATGGGCAATAGGTGACCCACCCTCTCAGTGATCTCAGCTATGTCCTCTCTGTGTTCCCAGCAGGGAAACATGTTGGTGAAGGTTAGAGGTTCAAGTCCCGCATGGATCAGATACGCCTTGGGTGGCTTCTTCTCATTCTTCTCTGTGGGGGGGGTGAGCAAAATTTTTTAATGTTTAGTATAAATCAAACAGTTCCACATTGCCTCTCTCTTTTGATGATATACCTAGAACAAGGTATATCATGCTTGGCATTGTGTATGGCCAGTACTGACAGGTCTGCCATTGATGAGGTGGAGAGTGTGCATTCGAAGGTGGGGACGTTCAACTCCTGCATTCAAACTGCACTTGTATGTATGCATGCCAATCATAAATAAGAAAAACAACGACACTGGAGAAGTTCTGGATGACTGAACAAATAAAGGCTGCCATCAGGAAAATACAGAAGACGTTCAACAGATGGGGAAAAACAATGAAACTGAGGAAATACAGAAACACAGAACAAATGCTTATAAAGGAAGCAACGAAAAACTACTACAAAACTGAACTCCAGGACCAAAAGAAGAAAAACCCCAAGGAATGGTGGGACTTCATTAACAAAGGACTGGGACCAAAGAAAACATCAGGAGAGAGCATACAGGTTGAGGGAGTTGAAGACGACGTGGCTGATGTTTTAAATGGCTTCTTTGCTGAGACATGCACGAGTACCACACCTCTCGCCACCGTCCCCCTGCCCATGCCTACCAGGCAGATTGAGCTGTGCAGCATTGGCCAGATAAAGCAAGCTCTGATCAGACTCAGCCCAAGGAAAGCATGTGGGCCTGATGGGATTCCAGCCTGGCTACTAAAAGAGTATGCACAAGATCTAGCCCCTGTCATCACACACATTGTTAACACCCCCTTACAGGCAGGGGACTGTTCCTGCTGCCTGGAAGACAGCCAATGTGTGTCCCATACCTAAAGTGTCAAACCCATGTACAATGAGTGACTGGAGGCCCATCTCTAACTTCATGCCTTGGAAAAATCCAGGAGAGCTTCATCCTGAAAAAACTCATGCCAACTATCCTCTATGCCTACCTCCCAAAGTCCAGCATTACTACTGCCCTTGTGAAAGCCACACACTCCTGGCTGACAGCTACAGACTCCAGAAAACCAACAATGGTGAGGGTGTTACTTTTTGTCCAAAGCCATTGATCAGAGTGGATTACGCAAAGCTCCTGACATTGAACTGTCCAGGTTACTAGTCTGGCTCCACAGCTACACCAACGGAAGAAGGTGAAGGGTGATGGAGAATGGCACCAGGTGACCTCTGGTATGCCACAAGGGGGCATGGTCTCACCATATATGTCCACCCGAAAAGTTGTCTTCAGTGACACTCTGGACACTGGGTATGCAGATGATGTAGGGCTGTCCTGAGCCATACCACTAACCAGCATCCAGGAGGACACATCCATGGGCTTGGAGGGAAAGCAGCTGGAAGTGTGGGACACATCCAACAACATGCTCTTGAATGGGAAAAAGTCTGGAAATCCGGATATGTTTTTTAACCTTCACCACTCATCCTAGGGGGACAGGAAGTACCAGCGGTAGCAACTTCCAAGTATCATCTAGACTCTAACATCAGTGGTGACACACATGTGGAGCAGTCAGCAGGGAAGGCCTCAAAATGCCTGCAATTTTTGACTGTTCTTGCCAGAAATGGCCTACCCACTGAAGATCTGGTCACAGTATACACTACACTGGTCAGGCCTTGTCTGGAATACGGTGGAGTGCTGTTAGTTGGAGGCAACAAAAAGCAGCAGGCCCAACTGGACAGGGTGCAGAGGAGGGCCCTGAGGATCATCTCCAGAGGTGGAGCAGTCTAACCACAGCTCCCGTCACTGCAGAGCAGGCTGCAGTGCACCTGGTGAAGGACATGCACACTCTTGAATACCCAATGCATGACCTGCTCCCTCCAAAATGAGGCAACTGCACTACCAGGCTCCTGAAAAACAGCCATGAACTGTCCTGTATAAGTGCACTTACGAACCACCTGAAAAACAACACTCTACCCACTGCTGTCAGACTGTACAACAACTCTAGCTCATAAATGTTTCTCACATTTGTTTCCATCATGAAAACGTTTCCTGTAATGTTTTAAGTATCTAGTACTCTATGTATGCTGTGTATTATGTGTTATGTATTTGAAGTGATTGTTCAGCAATTTTTTATGATGTAAATTCTGTATTTCTTCAGTATTATCTGTGAGCAAGATTCAATAAACTCAACTAAGTCAATAGTAACACTTTATATCTTATAAGAGTTCATTTTGTTTGCTTTTGGCATCTTGTTTTTTTCCCTGACATTTTTTGAATGTGTACATTGTGCAGTATAACTTACTACCAGCTGACAACTCTAGTGTCCTAGTACCTGTGCAGTACTGCAGCACCGTCTCCATGGCACACTTCCTGTCTGCGTCCCAGCGGATACGGGCCGAGCCGGGGCTCTCGCTGTCCTGGGGCCACCAGCCTTGCCACAGGTAGACCTCGTGGTGGTTGTCAACCAGGAACAGGGCTACAGGAACAGGAACAGTAAGTGATATCATGATACACATACACAATGAGAGCTCAAATCTATGTGACATGTAGTATTGTAGTCTTTAGTCATTTTGGGAGATTTGTTAGTGTATGTGTATTAGGCTTGGGCGGTATCCCGATTTTTATACAGTCATACCGTTTCTGTACCACACCGGGGTATACGGTATTACCAAATGTGCACACAAGGGGCGCTATATAAATAATAATAATAATAATTTGGCCGGTTGGACGTACTGACAAATTCTCTAAAACAACATTGGAGGCAGCTTGGGGTAGAGAAATGAACATTAAATTATCTGGCAACATCTCTGGTGGACATTCCTGTCTTTGTGAGACGCAGAGTAGGTGAATGGATGATCTCCGCATGTGTAGTTCCCACCGTGAAGCATGGAGGGGGAGGTGTGATGGTGTGGGGGTGCTTTGCTGGTGACACTTTCTGTGATTTATCTAGAATTCAAGGCACACTTAACCAGCATGGCTACCACAGCATTCTGCAGCGATACGCCATCCCTTCTGGTTTGCGCTTAGTGGGACTATCATTTGTTTTTCAACAGGACAATTACCCAACACACCTCCAGACTGTGTAAGGGCTATTTGACCAAGGAGGTGAGGGATAGAGTGCTGCACCAGATGACCTGGCCTCCACAATCATCCGACCTCAACCCAATTGAGATGGTTTGGGACGAGTTGGACCGCAGAGTGAAGGAAAAGCAGCCAACAAGTGCTCAGCATATGTGGGAACTCCTTCAAGACTGTTGGAAAAGCATACCAGGTGAAGCTGGTTGAGAGAATGCCAAGATTGTGCAAAGCTGTCATCAAGGCAAAGGGTGGCTATTTGAATAATACAAAAATCTAAAATATATTTTGATTTAACACTTTTTTGGTTACTACAGGATTCCATATGTGTTATTTCATAGTTTTGATGTATTCACTATTATTCTACAATGTAGCAAATAGTAAAAATTATGATAAACTCTTGAATGAGTAGGTGTGTCCAAACCTTTGACTGGTAGTGTATAAGGGCTGCGGGGGTGTGTGCTACGTGTCTGCTTATACTGTAATTAGAAGTATAACTATAAGAAATCTAAGATGTGTCAAATAAATTATATCCAGCTCAGGACAAGCTATGCATTTGGTTTGCTAACTTGCTAGCTAGTTACAGAAGAGACAATCAATCCCCTCTTGGATCATGATCCCTGTTTTTTTTTCTTTTTCGCACAAAACAATTTAGGCAACAGGGATCTTGATCCAGGAGGGGATTGAATGTCTCTGCTGTAACCAAGAAGCTTGGTTGGCTAGCAAGTTAGCAAACCAAATGCATAGCTGGAGCACTGAGCTGGATATAATTACATTTGACATCTTAGATCTAAAAAAACATGTATGGTATTGAAAATCATACCGTCAGTATTTCGAAATATACCGTTTATACCGTACACCAGGGTATCGCCCCAGCCTAGGTTCTGTGTGTGTGTGTAACCTGTACAGTACCTGGTTGAGAGGCAGTGTAGAGGTCCTCCTGTAGGAAGGGCAGTGAGTTGACCTCCTCCGTTACTCTGGCTGGGTAGAATAACTCCATGGCCACAAACTCTCCAGACGTACTGCTCAGCTGGTAGAGACGAGGGGTGAAGTTGAACTTCCCTGGATCTGGGGATCAAAGGTTGAAGGTCATCACATCAACCAACCAATAATTCAATAAATCAACCAACCAATTTACAGTAACCACCTTACACCAGAACAAAGAAACTCCTAAAAAAGCAATTCAGTATCAGTCTATTATGAAGGATATTGGACTACCATAAATAGACCCTTAAAGAAAAGGACACTAACCTTGGAGCATGCAGTCGTAGGCCTTCCTATCTCTCCTTCCCAGAGCTTCCCAGAATCCCGTAGGCTCCGCCCCCTCATCACACTCATGGATGGTCACCTTACTGCTGCTGTGGAGCCCCGCCTCCAACGGACACCTGCATAAAAACAGCTGGCTAAACACCTGTGGAACGGAACCTTCGACTACACCAACTGTGACATCAATCCAGTTGACCCTGGAGAGTCCAAATAACTCATACCCAGGTACTGTATGGCTCACACACTCATATCCAGATATGGCATGCATGCGCGCACACTGTTAAAAGACTTATGCCTGACCAAGGCTTATTGAACACAGTTATAGTAATGAGATCAATTTATTCAATTGGATTGGAGACATTAACATTACTTAGACTTCAAACAAATCATATCAGAGAGTGCTCAACATCAGTCTTTAAGTTGAGCCCTTTGACCTCTCACAGTGGCAGGGTAGGCCATTACCCTAACCCCAACTGGACAATAACATGTCAGGGAGAATGAACATGCCGTCTTCTGCCTGCCACGTCAGAATACTAGGAAAGAAATCATAGGAAAGTGTTGTGAATGTTGGGACTCACTGTTCTTTGATCTTGTTGGCGGCGGTGCGCCCCACGTCGCGGGTGTGGAGCTGGGCCTTGCAGCCGTGCCACACGTACATGGTTGCTTTAGAGACGCTGAGAAGCACCATAGAGGTCCGGGAGCGCAGACTGCAGCAGTGGCATGATACCTCCAGCAGGTAGCCCTCCACTGGGACCTCCCCCCGCACACAGTACAACCTCCAGTCATCTGATGGGGGAGAGGAGTTAGCGGTCAGAAAGATGATGCCCTGGGATTGTAATAACCTATACCACTCTATAACAATGTAATTACGTAGCAGTTTCTATGTAATGAAACATTGTTACTACAGTTAATTCTATGCAGTTACATACGTATAGGGGCAACTTAAGGTAAAGTGTTGCCAAATATAACAAACACGGACGTACACACAACGTACAGACATCCCCACTGATGACTGTAGAATAACAGGAAAAGACCATACATAAATCATGCCTTTGGAGAAAAATATATGTTTCATGGGCTTCCATTGGAGTTCCACACCCCTATGCCGTTTCAAACACGTCATATCTAATAGACAAGAGCGGCAAGATAAGGCAAACGTATAATCCATCTCTCTCTGACACACACACTGAAAGAAAAACAAACTCAGTGGGATGATAGCAGGAGAAAGGAGGATAGTACTAATGAGAGGGAAAGGTGTGGATGGTAACTTACTCTGTGAGTTCTCCTCCTCCTCTTCTCTCTTCCCTGCATGGACCACCATCCCTCCATTAAAACATTGCAGGAAACATGGAGGTTCCTTCCCCTGCTGCACCTGGACCTGTAAGAGCAGAGGAGAGAGTGGTTACATATACACACGGACAAGGAGGCACGCACGCACACACACCGATGGCTGTATACAGTACTTGTCAAAAGTTTGGACACACCTAATCATTCAAGGGTTGTTCTTTATTTTTTACTATTTTCTACATTGTAGAATAATAGTGAAGACATCAACACTATGAAATAACACATGGAATCATGTAGTAACCAAAAAAGTGTTAAACAAATCAAAATATATTTTAGATTTTAGTATTTACTCTGTGTCTCACAAAGACATGGCGGTTGGAACCAAAAATATCAAATATGGACTCATCAGACCAAATGAAAGATTTCCACCGGTCAATAGTCCATTCCTCGTGTTTCTTGGCCCAAGCAAGTCTCTTCTTCTTATTGGTGTCCTTTAGTAGTGGTTTCTTTGCAGCAATTAGACCATGAAGGCCTGATTCACGCAGTCTCCTCTGAACAGTTGATGTTGAGATCTGTCTGTTACTTGAACTCTGTGAAGCGTTTATTTGGGCTGCAATTTCTGAGGCTGGTAACTCTAATTAACGTATCCTCCTGTGGCAGTCCTCATGAGAGCCTGTTTCATCATAGCGCCGTGCTCTCAGCTGGTAGAGCACGGCGCTTGTAACGCCAAGGTAGTGGGTTCGATCCCCGGGACCACCCATACACAAAAAAAAATATGTATGCACGCACGACTGTAAGTCGCTTTGGATAAAAGCGTCTGCTAAATGGCATATTATTATTATTATTATTATAGCGCTTGATGGTTTTTGCGACTGCACTTGAAGAAAGTTCTTGACATTTTCCGGATTGACTGACCATCATGTCTTAAAAGTAATGATGGACTGTCGTTTCTCTTTGCTTATTTGAGCTGTTCTTGCCATAATATGGACTTGGTCTTTTACCAAATAGGGCCATCTTCTGTATACCACCCCTACCTTGTCACAGCACAACTGATTGGTTCAAACGCATTAAGAAGGAAAGACATTCCACAAATTAACATTTAAGAAGGCACACCTGTTAATTGAAATGCATTCCAGGTGACTACCTCATGAAGCTGGTTGAGAGAAAGCCAAGAGTTTGTCATCAAGGTAAAGGGTGGCTACTTTGAAGAATCTCAAATATATAATATGTTTTGATTTGTTTAACACTTTCTTGGTTACTACATGATTCCATATGTTTTATTTCATCGTTTTGATGTCTTCACTACAATGTAGAAAATAGTACAAATAAAGAAAAACCCTGGAATGAGTAGGTGTGTCCAAACTTTTGACTGGTACTGTATATGAATGGCCAAAGCCATCGATGACGTGACACCATTCATTCCTATGTGAAGACTCAATAGCGCACTGAAGCCAAATGAAGTCTTAAGATGGCGTCTCATGGAGACATAACATGAATAGTTTGAGCTACTCCAGGAAGTGACATTGTAGGCTAGATCAGTGCTAGCTCAGTGTCCCTTCTCATTGAGTAATTCAAGTTGAAGGCCGACCGGGGTACTGCAGGCTGCCATTAGTAAGTAAATTCTCCTTATAACTTATTCTGTGTGCGATTTGTTTATAATCGGTTCAATGACATACATCTGGTGTATTAGAAGCAATTATTGGTACCATGATTGTCTTTTAAAAAATACACCAAGATTGACATTTTTCCATTCACTATAATGGGGGATCCTGTTTTCTGCGAACATTGCCTGCAGTACAGCGGTCGGCCTTGAACTTCCGTGATATCAATGAGAGGGGGCAGTCATTCTCCCCTGGCACTCGCACCACACACAGACTCACACCACACACACACACACACAAAGTACCTGTGCTCCTCTCTCCTCGTCCAGTTCTACAGTCATTAGTGCTGAAGTTCCCTTCTCACTGACGGTAGAATTCCGGCCCTGCCAGAAGAAATAGGAACACTTCTCCTTCCCAGCTCCTGCGCTCCTCACCGCGTCCGGATTCTGCCTCTTCCCAACTAGGATCAACAGACAGAGACATGGATTCACAAACAACTCGAATGTGCAACTATAAATAGTTGTGACATCCTGTTATGAGACTCGAAATTGAGCTCAGGTGCATCCTGTTTCCATTGATCATCCTTGAGATGTTTCTACAACTTGATTGGAGTCCACCTGTCGTAAATTCAATTAATTGAATGTCATTTGGAAAGGCACACACCTGTCTATATAAGGTCCCACAGTTGACAGTGCATGTCAGAGCAAAAACCAAGCCATCTCCGTAGCACTCAGGCCTTTATGGTATGGAGTGGCCAGACGGAAGCCACTTCTCAGTAAAAGGCAAATGACAGCCCGCTTGGAGTTTGCCAAAGGGCACCTAAAGGACTCTCAGACCATGAGAAACAAGATTCTCTGGTATGATGAAACCAAGATTGAACTCTTCGGCCTGAATGCCAAGCGTCACGTCTGGAGGAAACCTGGCACCATCCCTACAGTGAAGCATGGTGGTGGCAGCATCGTGCTGTGGGAATGTTTTTCAGCAGCAGGGACTGGGATACTAGTCAGGATCGAGGCAATGATGAACAAATCAAAGCTGTCATCAAGGCAAATGGTGGCTACTTTGAATAATCTAAAATATAACATATATTTTGATTTGTTTAACACTTTTTTGGTAACTATATGATTCCATATGTGTTAATTCATACTTTTGATGTCTTCACTATTAATCTACAATGTAGAAAACAGCAAAGAAAAACCCTTGAATGAGTAGGTTTGTCCAAACTTTTGACTGGATCTAAACAGGCAGACACACTGGTGTACCATTGTCGTGCATATGGTTTGACAGATACACCGAATGTGCACACAATGGGTCCTACATAAAAAAAATACTAATATATATACAGTGAGGGGAAAAAGTATTTGATCCCCTGCTGATTTTGTACGTTTGCCAACTGACAAAGACATTGATCAGTCTATAATTTTAAATGGTAGGTGAGAGACAGAATAACAACATAAAATCCAGAAAAACACATGTCAAAAATGTTATTAATTGATTTGCATTTTAATGAGGGAAATAAGTATTTGACCCCTCTGCAAAACATGACTTAGTACTTGGTGGCAAAACCCTTGTTGGCAATCAGAGGTCAGACGTTTCTTGTAGTTGGCCACCAGGTTTGCACACATCTCAGGAGGGATTTTGTTCCACTCCTCTTTGCAGGTCTTCTCCAAGTCATTAAGGTTTCGAGGCTGACGTTTGGCAACTCGAACCTTCAGCTCCCTCCACAGATTTTCTATGGGATTAAGGTCTGGAGACCGGCTAGGCCACTCCAGGACCGTAATGTGCTTCTTTTGAGCCACTCCTTTGTTGCCTTGGCCATGTGTTTTGGGTCATTGTCATGCTGGAATACCCATCCACAACCCATTTTCAATGCCCTGGCTGAGGGAAGGCGGTGCTCACCCCTAGATTTGATGGTACATGGCCCCGTCCATCGTCCCTTTGATGCAGTGAAGTTGTCCTGTCCCCTTAGCAGAAAAACCCCCAAAGCATAATGTTTCCACCTCCATGTTTGACGGTGGGTATGGTGTTCTTGGGGTCATAGGCAGCATTCCTCCTCCTCCAAACACGGCGAGTTGAGTTGATGCCAAAGAGCTCCATTTTGGTCTCATCTGACCACAACACTTTCACCCAGTTCTCCTCTGAATCATTCAGATGTTCATTGGCAAACTTCAGACGGCCCTGTATATGTGCTTTCTTGAGAAGGGGTACCTTGTGGGCACTGCAGGATTTCAGTCCTTCACGGCGTAGTGTGTTACCAATTGTTTTCTTGGTGACTATGGTCCCAGCTGCCTTGAGAACATTGACAAGATCCTCCCGTGTAGTTCTGGGCTGATTCCTCATCATTGCAACTCCACGAGTTGAGATCTTGCACAGAGCCCCAGGCCGAGGGAGATTGACAGTTGTTTTGTGTTTCTTCCATTTGCGAATAATCGCACCAACTGTTGTCACCTTCTCACCAAGCTGCTTGGCGATGGAGAGACTGAATCTAAAACAAAAATCCAGAAAATCAAACTGTATGATTTTTAAGTAATTAATTTGCTTTTTATTGCATGACATAAGTATTTGATACATCAGAAAAGCAGAACTTAATATTTGGTACAGAAACCTTTGTTTGCAATTACAGAGATCATACATTTCCTGTAGGTCTTGACCAGGTTTGCACACACTGCAGCAGGGTTTTTGGCCCACTCCTCCATACAGACCTTCTCCAGATCCTTCAGGTTTCGGGGCTGTCGCTGGGCAATATGGACTTTCAGCTCCCTCCAAAGATTATCTATTGGGTTCAGGTCTGGAGACTGGCTAGGCCACTCCAGGACCTTGAGATGCTTCTTACGGAGCCACTCCTTAGTTGCCCTGGCTGTGTGTTTCGGGTTGTTGTCATGCTGGAAGACCCAGCCACGACCCATCTTCAATGCTCTTACTGAGGGAAGGAGGTTGTTGGCCAAGATCTCGCGATACATGGCCCCATCCA
Source organism: Coregonus clupeaformis (assembly GCF_020615455.1). NCBI lineage: Eukaryota > Metazoa > Chordata > Actinopteri > Salmoniformes > Salmonidae > Coregonus > Coregonus clupeaformis. The sequence continues at coordinate 46,491,210 of NC_059198.1, read as the reverse complement.
TCCTCTCCTCAATACGGTGCAGTCGTCCTGTCCCCTTTGCAGAAAAGCATCCCCAAAGAATGATGTTTCCACCTCCATGATTCATGGTTGGGATGGTGTTCTTGGGGTTGTAGTCATCCTTCTTCTTCCTCCAAACACGGCGAGTTGAGTTTAGACCAAAACACTCGATTTTTGTCTCATCAGACCACATGACCTTCTCCCATTCCTCCTCTGGATCATCCAGATGGTCATTGGCAAACTTCAGACAGGCCTGGACATGCGCTGGCTTGAGCAGGGGGACCTTGCGTGCGCTGCAGGATTTTAATCCATGACGGCGTAGTGTGTTATTAATGGTTTTCATTGAAACTGTGGTCCCAGGTCTCTTCAGGTCATTGACCAGGTCCTGCCGTGTAGTTCTGGGCTGATCCCTCACCTTCCTCATGATCATTGATGCCCCACGAGGTGAGATCTTGCATGGAGCCCCAGACTGAGGGTGATTGACCGTCATCTTGAACTTCTTCAATTTTCTAATAATTGCGCCAACAGTTGTTGCCTTCTCAACAAGCTGCTTGCCTATTGTCCTGTAGCCCATCCCAGCCTTGTGCAGGTCTACAATTTTATCCCTGATGTCCTTACACAGCTCTCTGGTCTTGGCCATTGTGGAGAGGTTGGAGTCTGTTTGATTGAGTGTGTGGACAGGTGTCTTTTACACAGGTAACGAGTTCAAACAGGTGCAGTTAATACAGGTAATGAGTGGAGAACAGGAGGGCTTCTTAAAGAAAAACTAACAGGTCTGTGAGAGCCGGAATTATTACTGGTTGGTAGGTGATCAAATACTTATGTCATGCAATAAAATGCAAATTAATTACTTAAAAATCATACAATGTGATTTTCTGGATTATTGTTTTAGATTCCGTCTCTTACAGTTGAAGTGTACCTATGATAAAAATGACAGACCTCTACATGCTTTGTATGTAGGAAAACCTGCCAAATCGGCAGTGTATCAAATACTTGTTCTCCCCACTGTATGTATGTATGTATGTATATACAGTGAGGGAAAAAAGTATTTGATCCCCTGCTGATTTTGTATGTTTGCCCACTGACAAAGAAATGATCAATCTATAATTTTAATGGTAGGTTTATTTGAACAGTGAGAGACAGAATAACAACAAAAATATCCAGAAAAACGCATGTCAAAAATTTTATAAATTGATTTGCATTTTAATGAGGGAAATAAGTATTTGACCCCCTCTCAATCAGAAAGATTTCTGGTTCCCAGGTGTCTTTTATACAAGTAATGAGCTGAGATTAGGAGCACACTCTTAAAGGGAGTGCTCCTAATCTCAGTTTGTTACCTGTATAAAAGACACCTGTCCACAGAAGCAATCAATCAATCAGATTCCAAACTCTCCACCATGGCCAAGACCAAAGAGCTCTCCAAGAGTGTCAGGGACAAGATTGTAGACCTACACAAGGCTCGAATGGGCTACAAGACCATTGCCAAGCAGCTTGGTGAGAAAGTGAGAAAGTGACAACAGTTGGTGCGATTATTCGCAAATGGAAGAAACACAAAATAACTGTCAATCTCCCTCAGCCTGGTGCTCCATGCAAGATCTCACCTCGTGGAGTTGCAATAATCATGAGAACGGTGAGGAATCAGACCAGAACTAAACAGGAGGATCTTGTCAATGATCTCAAGGCAGCTGGGACCATAGTCACCAAGAAAACAATTGGTAAAACACTACGCCGTGAAGGACTGAAATCCTGCAGCGCCCGCAAGGTCCCCCTGCTCAAGAAAGCACATATACAGGCCCGTCTGAAGTTTGCCAATGAACATCTGAATGATTCAGAGGAGAACTGGGTGAAAGTGTTGTGGTCAGATGAGACCAAATTCGAGCTCTTTGGCATCAACTCAACTCGCCGTGTTTGGAGGAGGGGGAATGCTGCCTATGACCCCAAGAACACCATACCCACTGTCAAACATGGAGGTGGAAACATTATGCTTTGGGGGTGTTTTTCTGCTAAGGGGACAGGACAACTTCACCGCATCAAAGGGATGATGGACGGGGCCATGTACCATCAAATCTTGGGTGAGAACCTCCTTCCCTCAGCCAGGGCATTAAAAATGGGTCGTGGATGGGTATTCCAGCATGACAATGACCCAAAACACACGGCCAAGGCAACAAAGGAGTGGCTCAAGAAGAAGCACATTAAGGTCCTGGAGTGGCCTAGCCAGTCTCCAGACCTTAATCCCATAGAACATCTGTGGAGGGAGCTGAAGGTTCGAGTTGCCAAACGTCAGCCTCGAAACCTTAATGATTTGGAGAAGATCTGCAAAGAGTAGTGGGACAAAATCCCTCCTGAGATGTGTGCAAACCTGGTGGCCAACTACAAGAAACGTCTGACCTCTGTGATTGCCAACAAGGGTTTTGCCACCAAGTACTAAGTCATGTTTTGCATAGGGGTCAAATACTTATTTCCCCTCACTGTACATACATATATATACATATATATATACAGTTGAAGTCGGAAGTTTACATACACCTTAGCCAAATACATTTAAACTCAGTTTTTCACAATTCCTGACATTTAATCCTAGTAAAAATTCCCTGTCTTATGTCAGTTAGGATCACCACTTATATTTCTTTCATCACATTCTCAGTAGGTCAGAAGTTGACATACAATCAATTAGTATTTGGTAGCATTGCCTTTAAATAGTTTAACTTGGGTCAAACGTTTCAGGTAGCCTTCCACAAGCTTCCCACAATAAGTAGGGTGAATTTTGGCACATTGCTCCTGACAGAACTGGTGTAACTGAGTCAGGTTTGTAGGCCTCCTTGCTCGCACACACTTTTTCAGTTCTGCCCACACATTTTCTATAGGATTGAGGTTAGGGCTTTGTGATGGCCACTCCAATACCTTGACATTGTTGTCCTTAAGCCATTTTGCCACAACTTTGGAAGTATGCTTGGGGTCATTGTCCATTTGGAAGACCCATTTGCAACCAAGCTTTAACTTCCTGACTGATGTCTTGAGATGTTGCTTCAATATCATTTTCCTTCCTCATGATGCCATCTAATTTGTGAAGTGCACCAGTCCCTCCTGCAGCAAAGCACCCCCACAGCATGATTCTACCTTGTGTTCTTGGGCTGGCAAGCAACCCCCTTTTTCCTCCAAACATAACGATGGTCATTATGGTCACTATGTTTCATCAGACCAGAGGACATTTCACCAAAAAGTATGATCTTTGTCCCCATGTGCAGTTGCAAACCATAGTCTGGCTTTTTTATGGAGGTTTTGGAGCAGTGGCTTCTTCCTTGCTGAGCAGCCTTTCAGGTTATGTCGATATAGGACTCGTGTTACTGTGGATATAGATAATTTTGTACCTGTTTCCTCCAGCATCTTCACAAGATCCTTTGTTGTTGTTCTGGGATTGATTTGCACTTTTCGCACCAAAGTACGTTCATCTCTAGGAGACAGAACGCGTCTCCTTCCTGAACGGTATGACGGCTGCGTGGTCCCATGGTGTTTATACTTGCGTACTATTGTTTGTACAGATGAACGTGGTACCTTCAGGCGTTTGGAAATTGCTCCCAAGGATGAACCAGACTTCTTTTGATTTTCCCATGATGTCAAGCAAAGAGGCACTGAGTTTGAAGGTAGGCCTTGAAATATATCCAGAGGTACACCTCCAATTGACTCAAATGATGTCAATTAGCCTATCAGAAGCTTCTAAAGCCATGACATCATTTTCTGGAATTTTCCAAGCCTTTTAAAGGCACCGTCAACATAGTGTATGTAAACTTCTGACCCACTGGAATTGTAATACAGTGAATTATAAGTGAAATAATCTGTCTGTAAACAATTGTTGGAAAAATTACTTATAACAAGAAATTTGTGGAGTGGTTGAAAAACGAGTTTTAATGACTAAAACCTAAGTGTAAGTAAACTTCCGACTTCAACTGTACACAGATACATACACATATATATATATACACACACACACACACACACACACATATATATATATATATATATATATATATACATATATATAAAAATACACACATACACACACATATATTTTTAAAATAATATATACATATTTTTATAGCACCCCTTGTGTGCACCTGTCAAACCATATGCACGACAATGGTACATCAGTGTGTCTGCCTGTATCTGTGTACTATGTAAGATAGATGAAAGACGATACTCTATTACTGTAATCGGCTATCATGTTCAGCAGCCCATACATTGACAGGTCCTATGGTCTCTCTCGCCCTCTCTCTGTGCAGAAGAGAACTAGCCGTACTACTGCTAACCACTAGAACTAATCACAGCCACTTGCCAGCGCCCCTGTCAAACTCTCTTCCCACTAGTAGTGATATGAATTACTGTTTGGTTGCATTGTGAAAGGCCCTGGGCTGGCCGTGCCATGACAAAGTATAGAACATGGATTCCTACAGCGAGCTAGGCTTTTGAACAGCACGGTCGGTATCCATGAGTTTATGTAGTGTTTAATTATTACCCAAACATACCGAGGGAGAGAAAGGGGGGAGAGTACAGAGAAAGGAAGAGAAGGGGGGAGGAAGGGAGAAGGGTGACAGGGGGCAATCTTTATATGGTCTTTACACGGAGAAGAAGAGTGTATAAATCAAGGAGGATATGTTCAAGCTTACTCAAAGGTCAGTAGTGCTCAGTCTAAAAGAGGAACACAGGGTGTCTTTCCGTTAAATAACCAAGACAAAATCCAGATTTCAAACACAAACACCTGTTTAGGTGTGTCATCAGCGACATTAGCAAAAGAGAGACAAAGAAAGACAGAGTGAGAGAGAGAGAGCGCGCTTTGTGGTGTGTGATGGCGTACAGATGTGGGCAACGGTTGCTCAATACTAACCTGCGGTGCTCACCATGTACTTCCATTTCACCACATAGGTGTCTCCCTCATGGAACTGTCCAATGCTCTGCTTGGGCAGCCGGCTGTAGGATATGAGATATACTTTGTCAATTGTCCTTTTTCCTTTAACCCAACCATACCGCGACACACACATAGTAGCATCCCAAATGGCACCCTATTCCTTATACAGTGCCCTGGTCATGTAGTGCACTATGTAGGGAATAGGGTGCCATTTGCTACACAGCCATACACACCCACCTGTAGTCAAACTCTAGTATGTGCCAGATGTCCACTGCGGTGGTGCTGATCTCAAAGTGCCTGTGGTCGTCCCCTGCCACCGGGCCATAGCCCCGGCCCACATCCACCCCATCCAACACCGTACGAACTGGGTTCTGGAGCAGCGGCAGCATCAGGGAGGCATCATAGGCCCGCATCATGTTCTGTTCCGGGCTCTGCTGCTCCTGGGGGAGGGGAAAGCGACAAAAAGGGTTTAGGAAGAGAAGGGTGAGCAGGGAGGTTAAGATGCGTGTGGTGGTTGTTGTGAGGGCGGAGAGATAGAAATGAGGGATGGGTTGTTGGAACAGAATGAGGCTTTGTTCTCGTCTAATTTTGTATGATTTAGCCAGTATTATGGCTTACCTTCTAATAAGGAATGCTTGAGAAGCTACAGGACAAATACTTGAAAGGAGGTGAACAAAAAAAAAGATGTTAAAAACTATTTGTAGCTGTACCTTGTTGTTTTCGTTGAGGTGCTCATGGCCATTCTTGGTGGTACCTTTCTTCTTGGAGTCTGTCCAGTCCAGGAACTTCTCCTTGAACAGGGTGGTCTCATTGTGTTGCGTCAACCTTCCAAACACAGCCCAGTCTGGACGGCCCTGGCCTTTCCTGCACCCGACAGAGGAAGAGAGAGGACAGATGGAAAGGTACGAGTTGAAATGGGAGAGGTGGAGAGGACAAAGGCTATTTGTAGCTTTTAATTAGATATTTTATGTAAAGGCCCAATTAAGAAGTTTTATATCCATATCTAATCATTTCTGGGTAACAATTAAGTACCTTACTGTAAAAGATTTCCATTTAAATTGAAAAACTTTTTTAGCAAAAAACGATTTCTCAAGCAATAATTTTGCTAGGACTGTCAGGGTGGTCTGAGTGGGGAGGGGAAAACTAGCTGTTATTGGCAGAGAGGTTTGGAACTCTTTCTTATTGGTCTATTAACCAATTTACCGCATGATGATGTCACCACGGAAAGCCGAAACACCCATGCAAACCTGCTGATTAGAAGGTCCTGTGTAGATTGTATTTTCAACCAGCAACTATCAGGAAATAACACTGATCAAATGTTTTCACACTTTTACAGTGTTAGTTTCATCAGCTGTTGTACAATATGATATAAAACACAGGAAAAACGTAATTTTAACTGCACTGGGCCTTCAACCTTTATTTTTCCAGCCATATCAGTTTAGAACTATTTCTTATTTGCAATGACAACCTGGCAAGTGGGATTAAAGAAGCCTACCAACTTGTCAATGGGCATAGAGGCAGAGACAGGTTGTTTAGTGCAGAGCGGAGCTCCGACACTCCTGCCCATTTATAGGATGTGAGTTGTGCCGAGTCTCCCCTAGCCTCAGAGCTGTTTACATATAGTGGAATACTTGGCTAGGGTCCCTATTGGAGGGGGGAATGTTGTACAACCTGTACTGACCTGGGTGGTTTTAAGAAGGCAGCTCAAAGTTACCTCATCTCAATACATACTGTAACACTCAGATAGAGACACTGTGTAAACGCAAATTAACTGAAAGTGGTGGACTTTAAAGATACATGTTTTCATGGTTATTATTATGCTTTGTGTGTGCGTGTTTGTGTGAGAGACAGAATATGAGTGGATATATAGCTGGGTATAAGTGTCTGAACCATACCTGAGTATGAGTGTCTGTGAGCCATACCTGGGTATGAGTGTCTGTGAGCCATACCTGGGTATGAGTGAGTTGCACTCTCCAGGGTCCAGGGGGTTAATGTCACAGTTTGTGTAGTCGAAGATTCCGTTCCACAGGTGTTTTGCCAGCTGGAAGGCAACTTTTCTCTGGGCCAGAGTCACCTCCTTACCGTGCCACACATACACCTCACTGCCAAAGTCAAACACCAACACCTATTGGAGAGCAGAGCAGAGAGGGGGCAATCAGAACCAGTACAATGATATTATGCCCTTCAGCTCAAAATTGTCATTTGAAAGTGAGGAACTGTAGCAGGTCAGAGTAGCGTACCTGTCAGTGTCTAACAATCTCTATTAAGGAGTTACAGCAGTGTCTGATCAGCCAGGTTTATTTTTCTATCTCTGTCTTAACTTTATTGGGATCCATTCAGAATGGAAATCTAAATCCAGACCAAACAATGTTAGTAGTAGTAATATCTGACCTGTTTGGGGCTGAGCAGTGTGCATCGGGGTACCTTCCCCCAGAAGTCGTCATCGGGGACCAGTTTGTCGTCCACTAGGCGGTAGATGCAATTGGTTTCTACGATGGCGCTCTCATACAGCTCATCCTCGTCTGGTGTCCCCACGGCTACAGGAAGGACACAGGAAGTTAGAAACTGTAATGAAATTTCATAAAACTATCATCAGTGTTAGAAACTGATGATACCGGGAAAACAGGGAAGCCTTTCTGGGTAGCACTTCAGTTGGAAGGGCACCTACATAAGGACTTCATAACACATTCATAACCCCTACATACCACATTCATAAGAGGTTGTTACTATTTTTGGATTGCTACTACATAGCCATTGACACAGCAAGACAAAAGAAGGGGCGCCCCACAAACTGATTAAAATACGAACAGACAGTTAGCCTTACACTGGTAGCTGGTCTGTCCGCCCAGAATCTTCCAGAACTCCTTGGCAGCGTAGCTGTGTGTGTTGATACCCTCCTCGATCAGCTCTACATAGTTGGCACGGCAACCCAGATCTCTCTTGGTCTGGACGAACTGGGCCAGCTCAGCAGCCTGAGAAAGAAAGACATAGACAATAAGAAAACAGTTAATTCTAGGACTAAAATAAGTAATTCACCACTGATGATTTGATGTTTCATTGTTCTACAATTAGATATTTAGCTATTGGGGAACAGATGTGCTCTTAAAAACCATATCCTGAGATGGGCCACCTATGCAAGTGTTTTGAACAACCCCCTATTTGGTTTTGCAGGTTGACAAAGTGTAGCCAACTTTGTTCTAAGGGCTGAAAAAAATCTGTTTGGTTTAGGGCAGAACAAATCTGATTGGTTTTTAAAAGGTCAATGGGCGGAGCTTTACAGATGCACAACTTTTGAAAACATGGTGGTTTGAACTGAGAATCAAGTAAATAAAACCAGTTGTAACATTTTTAAATGTTACTAGCTCCTAACAATGCAGTAAAATAAAATATTTTAATAAAAAAACAAAATCAAGAAATCTCGGTATCCAATTAACAGCCCAAATAGCACTTAACAGTAATCCAAATGCAATCTATACATACACTACCGTTCAAAAGTTTGGGGGCACTTAGAAATGTCCTTGTTTTCGAAAGAGAAGCAATTTCTTTGTCCATTAAAATAACATCAAATTGATCAGAAATGCAGTGTAGACATTGTTAATGTTGTAAATGGCTATTGTGGCTGGAAACGGCTGAATAGCTACATAGGCATACAGAGGCCCATTATCAGCAACCATCAGTCCTGTGTTCCAATGGCACATTATGTTTGCTAATCCAAGTTTATAATTTTAAAAAGGCTAATTGATCATTTGAAAACCCTTTTGCAATTATGTTAGCACAGCTGAAAACTGTCGTGCTGATTAAAGAAGCAATAAAACTGGCCTTTTTGAGACTAATCTGATGCTCCAGATACTCAACTAGTCTCAAGAAGGCCAGTTGTATTGCTTCTTTAATCAGCACAACAGTTTTCAGCTGTGCTAACATAATTGCAAAAGGGTTTTCTAATGATCAATTAGCCTTAAAATGATAAACCTGGATTAGCAAACAACGTGCCATTGGAACACAGGACTGATGGTTGCTGATAATGGGCCTCTGTATGCCTATGTAGATATTCCATTAAAAATGAGCAGTTTCCAGCTACAATAGCCATTTACAACATTAACAATGTCTACATTGTATTACTGATCAATTTGACGTTATTTGAATAGACAAAAAAATTGCTTTTCTTTCAAAAACAAGGACATTTCTAAGTGCCCCCCAATTTTGAACAGTAATGTATATACACAGGATGAATTTACAAAACATTTACTAAGAATGATATGTAGAGCATTAGATAGAGTGGGCTATGTCAAGAATCCAGTATATAAATACATATACGGTGTATATAAACAGTAACTAAAATGCAATGTACTGTAGTAGAAATATTAGAATGAGCCATGTCAAGAATACAGTATGTATATAAATACACAGTTACACAACCCCATGGCAAAATGGATAGAATTGCAGGAAATTAGCTTCCTAACCAGAGTCAGGAATATAAATACACTACATGACCAAAAGTATGTGGATGCCTGCTCGTCGAACATCTCATTCCAAAATCATGGGCATTAATATGGAGTTGGTCCCCCCTTTGCTGCTATAACAGCCTCCACTCTTCTGGGAAGGCTTTCCACTAGATGTTGGAACATTGCTGCAGGGATTTGCTTCCATTCAGCCACAAAAGCGTAAGTAGGGTCGGGCACTGATGTTGGGCGATTAGGCCTGGCTCGCAGTCGGCGTTCCAATTCATCCCAAAGGTGTTCGATGGGTTGAGGTCAGGGCTCTGTGCAGGCCAGTCAAGTTCTTCCACACCGATCTCGACAGACAATTTCTCTATGGACCTCGCTTTGTGCACGGGGGTATTGTCATGCTGAAACCGGAAAGGGCCTTCCCCAAACTGTTGCCACAAAGTTGGAAGCACAGAATCGTCTAGAATGTCATTGTATGCTGTAGCATTAAGATTTCCCTTCACTGGAACTAAGGGGCCTAGCCCGAACCATGAAGAAAAGCACCAGACCATTATTCCCCCTCCACCAAACGTTACAGTTGGCACTATGCATTCGGGCAGGTAGCGTTCTCCTGACATCCGCCAAACCCAGATTCGTCCATTGCGCAAGGTGATCTTAGGCTTGTAAACCCATTTCATGAAGCTCCCGACAAACAGTTCTTGTGCTGACGTTGCTTCCAGAGGCAGTTTGGAACTCAGTAATTAGTGTTGCAACCGAGGACAGACAATTTTTACGCGCTTCAGCACTTGGCGCTTGTATGGCCTACCACTTCGCGGCTGAGCTGTTGTTGCTCCTAGAAGTTTCCACTTCACAGTAACAGCACTTACAGTTGACCGGGGCAGCTCTAGCAGGACAGAAATTTGACAAACTGATTTGTTGGAAAGGTGGCATCCTATGACGGTGCCACGTTGAAAGTCACTGAGGTCTTCAGTAAGGCCATTCTACTGCCAATGTTTGTCTATGGAGACTGCATGGCGGTGTGCTCAGTTTTATACAGCTGTCATAGCTGAAATAGTTAAATCCACTAATTTGAAGGGGTGTCCACATACTTTTGTATATATACTGTATATATGTATATGAATGGTGTGTATAGACAGTATGGACAGAATGTGAATAGAAAAGGTGGATACAGTAGTAGTTACAGTGTAGTTAATTTGCATTTTATTGCATGACATAAGTATTTGATACATCAGAAAAGCAGAACTTAATATTTGGTACAGAAACCTTTGTTTGCAATTACAGAGATCATACGTTTCCTGTAGGTCTTGACCAGGTTTGCACACACTGCAGCAGGGATTTTGGCCCACTCCTCCATACAGACCTCCTCCAGATCCTTCAGGTTTCGTGGCTGTCGCTGGGCAATAAGGACTTTCAGCTCCCTCCAAAGATTTTCTATTGGGTTCAGGTCTGGAGACTGGCTAGGCCACTCCAGGACCTTGAGATGCTTCTTACGGAGCCACTCCTTAGTTGCCCTGGCTGTGTGTTTCGGGTCGTTGTCATGCTGGAAGGCCCAGCCACGACCCATCTTCAATGCTTTTACTGAGGGAAGGAGGTTGTTGGCCAAGATCTCGCGATACATGGCCCCATCCATCCTCCCCTCAATACAGTGCAGTCGTCCTGTCCCCTTTGCAGAAAAGCATCCCCAAATGATGATGTTTCCACCTCCATGCTTCACGGTTGGGATGGTGTTCTTGGTGTTGTACTCATCCTTCTTCTTCCTCCAAACACGGCGAGTGGAGTTTAGACCAAAAAGCTCTATTTTTGTCTCATCAGACCACCTGACCTTCTCCCATTCCTCCTCTGGATCATCCAGATGGTCATTGGCAAACTTCAGACGGGCCTGGACATGCGCTGGCTTGAGCAGGGGAACTTGCGTGCGCTGCAGGATTTTAATCCATGACGGAGTAGTGTGTTACTAATGGTTTTCTTTGAGACTGTGGTCCAAGCTCTCTTCAGGTCAATGACCAGGTCCTGCCGTGTAGTTCTGGGCTGATCCCTCACGTTCCTCATGATCATTGATGCCCCACAAGGTTAGATCTTGCATGGAGCACCAGACCGAGGATGATTGACCGTCATCTTGAACTTCTTCCATTTTCTAATAATTGCGGCAACAGTTGTTGCCTTCTCACCAAACTGCTTGCCTATTGTCCTGTAGCCCATCCCAGCCTTGTGCAGGTCTACAATTTTATCCCTGATGTCCTTACACAGCTCTCTGGTCTTGGCCATTGTGGAGAGGTTGGAGTCTGTTTGATTGAGTGTGTGGACAGGTGTCTTTTATACAGGTAACGAGTTCAAACAGGTGCAGTTAATACAGGTAATGAGTGGAGAACAGGAGGGCTTCTTAAAGAAAAACTAACAGGTCTGTGAGAGCCGGAATTCTTACTGGTTGGTAGGTGATCAAATACTTATGTCATGCAATAAAATGCAAATGAATTACTTAAAAATCCTACAATGTGATTTTCTGGATTTTTGTTTTAGATTCCGTCTCTCGCAGTTGAAGTGTACCTATGATAAAAATTACAGACCTCTACATGCTTTGTAAGTAGGAAATCCTGCAAAATCGGCAGTGTATCAAATACTTGTTCTCCCCACTGTATATATGATGAGCCAAGACTAGAATACAGTATATACATACACTGAGTGTACAAAACACTAAGAACAGCCTTAATTCGTCGGGGCATGGACTTTACAAGGTGTCAAAAGCGTTCCACAGGGATGCTGGCCCATGTTGACTCCACAGTTGTGTCAAGTTGGCTGGATGTCCTTTGGGTGGTGGACCATTCTTGATACACACGGGAAACTGTTGAGCGTGAAAAACCAAGCAGTGTTGCAGTTGTTGACACAAACCGGTGTGCCTGGCACGTACTACCATACACCATTCAAAAAGCACTGAAATCTTTTGTTTTGCCCATTCACCCTCTGATTGGCACACATACACAATCCATGTCTCAAGGCTTAACAATCCTGTTACACCGGGTGCTGTAGATGCCCTGTAGGGCAGGCAGTGTGAAAACCAAACTCTGCATTCCACAGTAAGAACATCATACCAAAGGTCAAGCATGGTGGTGCTAGTGTGATGGTTTGGGGATGCTTTGCTGCCTCAGGACCTGGACGACTTGCCTTAATAGAAGGAACCATGAATTCTGCTCTGTATCAGAGAATTCTACAGAAGAATGTCAGACCATCCGTCTGTGAGCTGAAGCTAAAGCGCAGCTGGGTCATGCAGCAAGACAATGATCCAAAACACACAATCAAGTCTACATGAAAATTGCTAAAAAGCAACAAATTAGAAGTTTTGGAATGGCCTAGTCAAAGTCCAGACCTAATCCCAATTGAGATGTTGTGGCAGGACTTGAAACAAGCAGTTCATGCTTGAAAACCCACACGTCACTGAGTTAAAGCAGTTCTGCATGGAAGAGTGGGCCAAAATTCCTCCACAGCGACGTGAGAGACTGATCAACAACTACAGGAAGCATTTGGTTGGAGTCATTGCAGCTAAAGATGGCACAACCAGTTATTGAGTGTAAGGGGGCAAATACTTTTTCACACAGGGAAATTGGGTGTTGCATAACTTTGTTTATGAAATAAATATGTAATTGTTGTGTTATTTTTTCACTTATGTTCCCTTTATCTAATATTAGGTTTTGGTTGAAGATCTGATAACATTCAGTATCACAAATATGTAGAGAAAATTAGAAAGGGGGCAAATACTTTTTCATAGCACTGTAGGTATTCCTCCTGTCGAGGTGGGATAGGGCAGTGTGCAGTGTAATGGCGATTGCGTCGTCCGTGGATCTGCTGGGGCGGTATGGAATTTGTAGTGGGTCTAGGGTGTCGGGTAAGGTGGAGGTGATATGATCCTTCACTAGCGACTCAAAGCATTTCACGATGACAGAAGTGAGTGCTATGGGACGATAGTAATTTAATTAAGTTATCTTCGCTTTCTTGAGTACATGAACAAAGGTAGACATCTTGAAGCAAGTGGGGACAACATACTGGGCTAGGGAGAGATTGAATATGTCTGTAAACACTCCAGCCAGCTGAACTGTACATGCTCTGAGGACGCGGCTTGGGATACCGTCTGGGCTGTTAGCCTTGCGAGGGTTAACAAGCTTGAATGTCTTGCTCACGTCGGCCACGGAGATCGGAAGCACAGTCCTCGTAAGCGGCAGGGGCCCACTTCTGCGACTGTGTAGTTTTCCTCGAAGCGGGCAAAGAAGGTGTTTAGCTTGTCCGGGAGCGAGGTGTCAGTGCTCTCGACGTGGCTGGTTTTCCCTTTATAATCCGTGATTGTCTGTTGTCCCTGCCACATGCGTCTCATGTCTGAGCCATTGAATTGCGACCATTTTTGCCTCTAATTGCCTTACGAAGGCATAGCTGGTCTATTCGTAGACGTCCACGGCAATGACAACTGAAGAAAATTATCTCTGGAGATAATGCAGTCGGCATTTGATGGTGAGGTATTCCAGATCGGGAGAACAAAAAGACTTGAGTTCCTGTACGTTACCATGAGTTGTTAATCATGAGACATACCCCTCCACCTTTTTCCACAGGGAGTTCTTTGTTCCTGTCTGTGGATGAACAAAGTCCCTTTAAACCCCACTGACAGATGGTTACACGCGTTCATCTATGGAGTATAGAAACATACCTAATGTAACTATACTGAACAAAAATATAAAGTGTTGGTCCCATGTTTCATTAGCTGAAATAAAAGATCCCAGACATTTTCCATACACACAAAAAGCGTATTTCTCTCAAGTTTTGTGCACAAATTTATTTGCATTCCTGTTAGTGAGAATTTCTCCTTTGCCAAGATGATCCATCCACCTGACATCCAAAGTAGTTTTAGAGAATTTGGCAGTACGTCCAACCAGCCTCACAACCGCAGACCAGGTGTATGTGGGTGAGCGGTTTGCTGATGTCAACGTTGTGAACAGAGTGCCCTATGGTGGCGGTGGGGTTATGGTTTGGGCAATTATGATATTATCGATGGCAATTTGAATGCACAGAGATACCGTGACGAGATCCTGAGGCCCATTGTTGTGCCATTCATCCTCCGCAATCACCTCATGTTTCAGCATGATAATGCACGGCCCCATGTCGCAAAGATCTGTACACAATTCCTGGAAGCTGAAAATGTCCCAGTTCTTCCATGGCCTGCATACTCACCAGACATGTCACCCATTGAGCATGTTTGGGATGCTCTGGATCGCTGTGTACGACAGCGTGTTCCAGTTCCTGCCACTATCCAGCAACTTCGCATAGCCATTGAAGAGGAGTGGGACAACATTCCAAAGGCAACATTTTTTTTAAAAGCTATCTGTGACCAACAGATGCATATCTGTATTCCCAGTCATGTGAAATCCATAGATTAGGGTTTAATGAATTTATTTCAATTTAGTGATTTCCTTATATGAACTGTAACTCAGTAAAATCTTAGAAATTGTTGCATGTTGTGTTTATATTTTTGTATATCCAATAAGACAACACTGACCAGCAATATTTACAATACATGTATGACAACATTGGTGCATGTGTTTTGATCATGTTACCCCTGCTCATGAACCGAATTTCCCTCTAGGGACAATAAAGTTTGATCAAGTTACTGATAACACCAAGAAGAGTAAGAAGACTGAATGAAAATGAACATGGCCGTTACAACATAGCGGACTCACCTTGGCCTTCTCGATGACGTTGGCAAACTCTCCGGTCCAGATGAAGCAGTGATGGGGAGTGATGAGCAGAAAGCAATCCCCGCTGTTTAGAGAGGACGCTCTGGGCTCTACTAGTCTGGTTTGGACGTGCCTTCGGCCTGGTTATAATAAACCAGACAGAAACAAACAAACACAGATAGGCATATATTATTATAATGTGGTCTGGTTGGTCTTATTGGATTTGGGCTGGATTAGAAAGGGGGGGGGGGGGTTGTTGGCCGGACAGGCTAGCCCAGGGAAGAGCGAGGTGACCTGGGTAACATGAGGAACCAAAACAAACACTTTTTTTTTTTTACATCCTCTGGAAAGTAAAGGACACCCTTCAAGAGCATCCTTTGTGGCTTTTGTAAAAATGCCAATTGGACCTCAGCACAGCAGCACTAGGAAATGGGTTACTACTGTAACAGATGTGGCTGCAATAAGCAGCGCAAACAGGCACAACGTACACAATCCATTCTTCCTTCCCCAGACTAGAAGACAGCCAGGACAAAACAATAATGTAATTTAGTAAATTAGCATGCAGCAGCAGACAGACGCATCCCAAATGGCACCCTATTCCCTTTATTCCCATAGGGCTCTGGTCAAAAGTAGTGCACTATATAGGGAATAGGTTGCCATTTAAGATGTACACAACATTTTGCTGCTCACTGTTCTGGATGGTTTGCCTTAGCATACTCGTTACAGGCTACAGTAAGTCTCCTTGATTCATGGAAGAGGAAGATGTTTTTCTTGCCCTCAATACCTGTCTAATCTAGGCGAATTACCTCTCTGAGGACTGAGGTTGCATCCACATGGCACCCTAATTCACAAGTAGTGCACTACATAATGAATAGGGAGCTATTTGAGACACAGCCTGAGATATCTTTCTCCTCAATGTGACGCGACAGTCAAAGAACACACTGCCTTCCTCCTTTGTTAGGATAAACCATTATCAGTATAGTACACATAAATGATGACTCCAGTCCCTGGAGTGTTTTTGTTGTCATTGTAAGATGATCTACTACGAGACTGTCTGTTCCTTTGTGTGAAAGGTGTTTGGGATTCCAGCTCAGATTTATCCTCTAAACTGTTGTGTTTAATGTAGCATTGTTGACATGTATGTCTCTCCAAAGATCTAGTAGCAAATGGCGGTGGGGGGAGCGAGTGGTTGGTTAAGGCAATTTTTTTATTTAACCTTTATTTTGATATGGAGTCTTGCTGAGACCAAGGTTTATTTTACAGATGAGCGCTGTAATTACAGAAATATACAAATTAAAACAATATAAAAAGCAAAACAGAGATACAAAACAATCACAGAAAACAAATACATTCTTCATTGAAAAGATCCTTAATAATCAAAATGCTCCAGAGGCACCAATTAATCCAATTGTAAAGAGTTTGAGATTATTCCACAAGGTGCAAAAAAAACTAAAAGCTGATTTACCTAACTCTGTAGAGACCGAAGGAATCTCCAGAGTTCGCCATCCCTGAGACCGGGTATGGTAACTTGTACGCCTAAAGGTTATTAATGATGTTAGGTACAGCGGGAGTTTTTGTAAAAGAGCTTTATAAACAAAAAGAGAGCAATGCATCGATCTATGAGGCCTCAAAGAGGGCAAACCTACTTTCTGATACAGAATGCAGTGATGTGTACTGAACCGGTCTACCGCAATAAAGCGTAGTGCGCTGTGATAAACTGCATTCAATGGTTTCAGTGTATTGGCAGCTGCATTCATATAGATGATGCATTCATATGAAAAATGTATGCACTCACAAACTGTAAGTCGCTCTGGATAAGAGCGTCTGCTAAATGACTAAAATGTAATGATGTCGCCGTAGTCTAGGACCGGTAGGAACGTTGACTGAATGATCTGATGATCTGCTTTCTACTATTAAGCGAGAGGCATGACCTATTTCTATAGGAGAACACAATTTTTAACTCTGTGTGTTTTTTAAAGACAACTTGTTGTCTATCCAGATACCCAGAAACGTATAAGCAGAGACACGATCAATGTAGGCACCATCCAAGGTACAGATGCTTAAAACAATGGAGTCATTATTGTGTGCCTTGCAAAACACAAATACTAGTTTGAGGTCAATAAAGCTTTTCTGTAAAACAATGAAGGCAGGCTGAAAATCAGAAAGAGCCTTGTCAACAGAAGGGGCAAAAGAATACACAACCGTATCGTCCGCATACAAGTGGAGGTTACAATTTCTTACAAAACAAACAAATATTGTTTATATAGATTTGAAAAAGTACAGGGCCCAAAATCGACCCTTGTGGCACACCTTTAGTAATATCAAGGAAACCTGACTTAACACCATCAGAAGATACACATTGTGTCCTGTGTGTCAGGTAGCTTTCAAACCAATTGCATGGTGCCAATTTCAGACAACCTACGAATTAATAATGAATGGTCAACAGTATCAAATGCCTTCGATAGGTGCATGAAAAGCGCATAAAAAAAAACAGATTGCTAGCCAAGAAAATGTAGATACTGGGTGATAATTATTCATGTCGGACCAGTAACTACTTTTGTGGAGGGGGAGCACATCGGCAGCCTTCCAAACAATAAGGATATCACCTGATATAATCGTCTGGTTAAAAATATGTGTAAATTATTCTGCAATCAGGGGAGCAGAAATCTGCAGCAAGAAAGAATCAAGCTAATCTGCCCCAGTGGATTGTTTTTTTTATAAATCTTAAGCAAGGCATCTAGCACATCATGGCGGTGTTGACGCCGAAACAAAGACGTTCAGCCAAGTTGTTTTGCGGAGTTATTCGAGGAAGGAAAGAGAGGAAGGCTCCACACCACTCTCACTTGAGTATCTTACCTAGTTATTTACAGATGATCTCATTTAGCTCTTTTGTAGCTTTGGCAAAAAAAGACCCTGTCTTTCAAAGATAATTCGTAAAAATCCAAATAAAGTCACAGAGCTTCATTGTAAAGGGTTTAAACACTGTTTCCCATGCTTGTTCAATGAACCATAAACAATTAATGAACATGCACCTGTGGAACTGTCGTTAAGACACTAACAGCTTACAGACGGTAGGCAATTAAGGTCACAGTTATGAAAACTTAGGACACTAAAGCGGCCTTTCTACTAACTCTGAAAAACACCAAAAGAAAGATGCCCAGGGTCCCTGCTCATCTGCGTGAACGTGCCTTAGGCATGCTGCAAGGAGGCATGAGGACTGCAGATGTGGCCAGGGCAATAAATTGCAATGCAATGTCCGTACTGTGAAACGCCTAACACAGCTCTACAGGGAGACAAGACGGACAGCTGATCGTCCTCGCAGTGGCAGACCACGTGTAACAACACCTGCACAGGATCGGTACAGCCGAACATCACACCTGCGGGACAGGTGCAGGATGGCAACAACAACTGCCCGAGTTACACCAGGAACGCACAATCCCTCCATCAGTGCTCAGACTGTCCGCAATAGGCTGAGAGACGCTGGACTGAGGGCTTGTAGGCCTGTTGTAAGGCAGGTCCTCACCAGACATCGTCACCGGCAACAATGTCGCCTATGGGCACAAACCAACCGTCGCTGGACCATACAGGACTGGCAAAAAGTGCTCTTCACTGACGAGTCGCGGTTTTGTCTCACCAGGAGTGATGGTCGGATTCGCGTTTATCGTTGAAGGAATGAGCGTTACACCGAGGCCTGTACTCTGGAGCGGGATCGATTTGGAGGTGGAGGGTCCGTCATGGTCTGGGGTGGTGTGGCACAGCATCATCGGACTGAGCTTGTTGTCATTGCAGGCAATCTCAACGCTGTGCGTTACAGGGAAGACATCCTCCTCCCTCATGTGGTACCCTTCCTGCAGGCTCATCCTGGCATGACCCTCCAGCATGACAATGCCACCAGCCATACTGCTCGTTCTGTGCGTGATTTCCTGCAAGACAGGAATGTCAGTGTTCTGCCAAGGCCAGCGAAGAACCCAGATATCAATCCCATTGAGCACGTCTGGGACCTGTTGGATCGGAGGGTGAGGGCAAGGGCCACATGTCTGTCGAACTTGTTCAGTTTATGTCTCAGTTGTTGAATGTTATGTTCATAAAAATATTTACACATGTTAAGTTTGCTCTCTCGTCATCTGACTATGTGTTCTCTCATAGTCAGAGAGCATCTGGTCATCGAGGTGGTGGCACAGGGCTACTCATTTCTCCAGCGTCGTCCGGGTTTGGCCGGTGTAGGCCGTCATTGTAAATAAGAATTTGTTCTTAACTGACTTGCCTAGTTAAATAAAGGTAAACTAAAAATAAAATAAAAGTGGAAATGTTCTCTTTCCCCCCTCTCTCACCTGTCTATCTCATCATTTGAATTCCATGTGGTCACTGTCACTCAAGCTTAACATTGTTATCATCTATTGCCCACTAGGTGCCCTTGGACAGTTCAACAAGCTTGACACCTTGATAAGCTAATTTCCTGACGATGGCTCACCACTCATCGTACTAGACAACTCATCGTACAAGCTGGTAGAGCACGGCGCTTGTAACGCCAAGGTAGTGGGTTTGATCCCCGGGACCACCCATACACAAAAATGTATGCACGCATGACTAAGTCGCTTTGGATAAAAGCGTCTGCTAAATGGCATATTATTTTATTATTTATATTATTATTTTAACTAACCTCCCGACCCCTGAATTAAATTAATGTATTTCTATCTCTTTCTTTCCATTCCTTTCCTCTTTTGACCTCACCCTTTCCCAGTCACCTCCCACTCACAAGGCAAGCAATACGCTTGACCTCATCTTCACTAGAGGCTGTTCACTTACTAATCTCACTGCAACCCCCCTCCATGTCTCTGATCACTACTTTGTTTCTTTTTCTCACCATATTTACTGCAACCCACTCTACCCAGACGGTCATGTGCCACCGCAATCTTCACTCTCTCGCTCCCATTACTCTCTCCTCTTCTATCCTATCCTTTTCCCCTTCTGCTAAATCCTTCTCCCTCCTGTCTCCTTAATGTGCCTCTTCAACCCTACTTTCCTCCCTTTCCACATACTTTGTCTCACTGTCCCCTTTCCTCCCAGCCGGCTCAACCTTTGATTTGATTATTAGGATCCCCATTAGCCGACTCCAATGGTGACAGCTAGTCTTTCTGGGGTCCGACACATAACGAAAAAGACATTACAGACAAAATACTTTATAATTTACATATATTTAAAAACGTTAACATCTAGTGTGCGTGTGTGTGCATCTATCAGTTACACATACAATACCAGTCAAAAGATTGGACACACCTACTCATTCAAAAGCGGTTCTTTATTTTTACTATTTTCTTACATTGTAGAATAATAGTGAAGACATCAAAACGATGAAATAACACATATGGAATCATGTAGTAACCAAAAAATATTATATTTTAGATTCTTCAAATAGCCACCCTTAGCCTTGATGACAGCTTTGAATACTCTTGGCATTCTCTCAACCAGCTTTACCTGGAATGCTTTTCCAACAATCTTGAAGGAGTTCCCACATATGCTGAGCACTTGTGGTCCAACTTATCCCAAACCATCCCAATTGGGTTGAGGTCGGGGGATTGTGGAGGCCAGGTCATCTGATATAGCACTCCATCACCCGCCTTCTTGGTCAAATAGCCCTTACACAGCCTGGAGGTGTGTTGGGTCATTGTCCTGTTGAAAAACAAATTATAGTCCCACTGAGCCCAAACCATATGGGATGGCGTATTGGTGCAGAATGCTGTGGTAGCCATGCTGGTTAAGTGTGCCTTGAATTCTAAATAAATCACAGACAGTGTCACCAGCAAAGCACCCCCACACCATAACACCTCCTCCGCCATGCTTTACGGTGGGATCTACACATGCGGAAATCATCCGTTCACCCACACCGCGGCGGTTGGACCCAAAAATCTCAAATTTGGACTCCAGACCAAAGGACACATTTCCACCGGTCTAATGTCCATTGCTCGTGTTACTTGTCCCAAGCAGGTCTCTTCTTATTATTGGTGTTCTTTAGTAGTGTTTTTTTGCAGCAATTCGACCATGAAGGCCTGATTCACACAGTCCCCTCTGAACAGTTGATGTTGAAATGTGTCTGTGACTTGAACTCTGTGAAGCATTTATTTGGGCTGCAATTGCTGAGGCTGGTAACTCTAAATGAACTTATCCACTGCAGCAGGGGTAACTCTGGGTCTTCCATTCATGTGGCGGTCCTCATGAGAGCCAGTTTCATCATAGCGCTTGATGGTTTTTGCGACTGCACTTGAGGAAACTTTCAAGGTTCTTTACATTTTCCGTATTGACTGACCTTCATGTCTTAAAGTAATGATGGACTGTCGTTTCTCTTTGCTTATTTGAGCTGTTTTTGACATAATATGTACTTGGTCAATTTACCAATTAGGGCCATCTTCTGTATGATTCCATGATTCCTTCTGTACATGATTCCATATGTGTTATTTCATAGTTTTGATGTCTTCACTATTGTTCTACAATGTAGAAAATAGTAAAAATAATGAAAAACCCTTGAATGAGTAGGTGTGTCCAAACTTTTGACTGGTAGTTTACGCCAGTACATACAACAAGTAGGTCACATGGGGGAGAGGCATTGTGCCATGAGGTGTTTTCCCTCGAAGCGGGTGAAGAAGGTTGTGTCTCTCTCTGGCGGGAGGTAAGCTTGGCTTATATGGCTTATATACATAGTTTGGGCTTTGTCGAGTAAAGCTTAAACTATGTATTTAGATTGTAGTTAGGTATTGTAGGTTGTTATCGTGGGTTGTTGTATGTAATTATTGTAGGTTAGTATTGTATTCGGCTGAGCCCGGTGAAGCAGGAAGCTAGCTAACCCACAACCTGGACTAGCTAGCGGGTAGCTACTGGTAACTATTAGCAACTGTGGATAGTTGTTTCATGCCTGAGAGTACCTGTAATTACGCCAGCTAGCTGCCTACAATAATTACATACAATAATGCTTACCATTCAGCTGTTTTTCTAACCTCATTGTCTGAAGCGTTAACGTTAGGTAGTAAGTGGCTACTGTGCTTGAAATTTAGATAGCTTGTTGCTACCTGGATAGCTACAACGACCTAGCGAACAGGCGCGAACTGGCTGAGTCAATTCAGTGGCTAGCTTTGCACTTGGCTAGCTAACAGTAGCTGCTGGGGGTAAGTTATAACCTACATTTGTGTTTTGTTTTTACATACTGGTAGCCAGAGTCGTTCAAAGGAATTCGGGACATGGGTGACTAGTTAACGTTAGCTTGGCTCTCTCTGTGTGTTCGTGCCATGGGAGGAGGGGTTTCTTCTTTGTCTGAAAGCAATGGCTAGCTAGTATGCTAACTATTCTAGCTAACTAACTGGCTGAATAAGTTGACGACGGACTCGCTCAAGCTGTCGGGACTAACCCACAACGTTAGACACGGACACGAATGATCTGCTTGGCGTGTTGACAAACTGGTGGTTTGTTGTGGCCAAGTATTGGTGCTAAACCGTGTTGTTGGAGTCCGGCATGCTAGTTGGCTGTGGCGTCATATGACTAGGTGCCCTGAACGATTTTCACGGAAGAATACTGTACCAAGTTAGCTAGCTGAATAAACTAAGTTAGTCTATTCCTAGAAAACATTGAACCGCTGTTGTTTATAACAATTATAGTTTCTGAGGTGGAAGTTGGGAGAGTTATATTTGGGTGTTTCAGTGAAACGTAGGTGAGGGAGGCCCCGCTCTCTCGCTTTCCCAGATGTTTAGTTCATTTCATTCCGATCTGCTTTGCATTATTGTAGCCATTTTCTGTAGCCTGTCAACTATGCCTCTGTCTATCCCTATTCTCTCCTCGCCGCACAGGCTATACAAACGCCTCACACCACGTGGCTGCTGCCTCTCTAACCTGGTGGTCACTGCGCGCACCACCCACGTGGAATTCCAGGTCTCCGGCAGCCTCTGGAACTGCCGTTCTGCTGCCAACAAGGCATAGTTCATCTCAGCCTATGCTACCCTCCAGTCCCTCGACTTCTTGGCGCTGACGGAAACATCGATTACCACTGAAAACACTGCTACTCCTACTGCTCTCTCCTCGTCTGGCCATGTGTTCTCGCATACCCCGAGAGCATCTGGTCAGCGGGGTGGTGGCACAGGAATCCTCATCTCTCCCAAGTGGACATTCTCTCTTTTTCCCCTGACCCATCTGTCTATCTCCTCATTTGAATTCCATGCTGTCACAGTCACTAGCCCATTCAAGCTTAACATCCTTGTCATTTCTCACCCTCCAGGTTCCCTTTGAGAGTTCATCAATGAGCTTGACACCTTGATAAGTTCCTTTCCTGAGGATGGCTCACCCCTCACAGTTCTGGGGGACTTCAACCTCCCTACGTCTACCTTTGACTCATTTCTCTCTGCCTCCTTCTTTCCAGTCCTCTCCTCTTTTGACCTCACCCTCTCACCGTCCCCCCCTACTCACAAGGCAGGCAATACGCTTGACCTCATCTTTACTAGATGCTGTTCTTCTACTAATCTCACTGCAACACCCCTCCATGTCTCTGACCACTACTTTGTATCCTTTTCTCTCTCGCTCTCATCCAACACTACTCACTCTGCCCCTACTCAGATGGTAATGCGCCGTCGCAACCTTCGCTCTCTCTCTCCCGCTACTCTCTCCTCTTCCATCCTATCATCTCTTCCCTCTGCTCAATCCTTCTCCCTCCAATCTCCTGATTCTGCCTCCTCAACCCTCCCTTTCTGCATCCTTTGACTCTCTATGTCCCCTATCCTCCCGGCCGGCTCGATCCTCCCCTCCTGCTCCGTGGCTTGATGACTCATTGCGAGCTCACAGAACAGGGCTCCGAGCAGCCAAGCGGAAATGGAGGAAAACTAGACTCCCTGCGGACCTGGCATCTTTTCACTCCCTCTTCTCTACATTTTCTTCATCTGTTTCTGCTGCTAAAGCCACTTTCTACCACTCTAAATTCCAAGCATCTGCCTCTAACCCTAGGAAGCTCTTTGCCACCTTCTCCTCCCTGCTGAATCATCCTCCCCCCCCTCCCTCCCTCCCTCTCTGTGGATGACTTTGTCAACCATTTTGAAAAGAAGGTTGACGACATCCGATCCTCGTTTGTTAAGTCAAATGACACTGCTGGTCCTGCTCACACTGCCCTACCCTATGCTTTGACTTCGTTCTCCCCTCTCTCTCCAGATAAAATCTTGCGACTTGTGACGACCGGCGCCCAACAACCTGCCCGCTTGACCCTATCCCCTCCTCTCTTCTCCAGACCATCTCCGGTGACCTTCTCCCTTACCTCACCTCGCTCATCAACTCATCCTTGACCACTGGCTATGTCCCTTCCATCTTCAAGAGAGCAAGAGTTGCACCCCTTCTCAAAAAACCAACACTCGATCCCTCTGATGTCAACAACTACAGACCAGTATCCCTTCTTTCTTTTCTCTCCAAAACTCTTGAGCGTGCCGTCTTTAGCCAACTCTCTTGCTATCTCTCTCAGAATGACCTTCTTGATCCAAACCAGTCAGGTTTCAAGACTGGTCATTCAACTGAGACTGCTCTTCTCTGTGTCACGGAGGCTCTCCGCACTGCTAAAGCTAACTCTCTCTCCTCTGCTCTTGTCCTTCTAGACCTGTCTGCTGCCTTTGATACTGTGAACCATCAGATCCTTCTCTCCACCCTCTCCGAGCTGGGCATCTCCGGCGTGGCTCACTCTTGGATCGCGTCCTACCTGACCGGTCGCTCCTACCAAGTGGCGTGGCGAGAATCTGTCTCCGCACCACGTGCTCTCACCACTGGTGTCCCCCAGGGCTCAGTTATAGGCCCTCTCCTATTCTCACTATACACCAAGTCACTTGGCTCTGTCATATCCTCACATGGCCTCTCCTATCACTGCTACGCAGATGACACACAACTAATCTTCTCCTTTCCCCCTTCTGATAACCAGGTGGCGAATCGCATCTCTGCATGTCTGGCAGACATATCAGTTTGGATGACGGATCATCACCTCAAGCTGAACCTCGGCAAGACGGAGCTGCTCTTCCTCCCGGGGAAGGACTGCCCGTTCCATGATCTCGCCATCACGGTTTACAACTCCGTTGTGTCCTCCTCCCAGAGTGCAAAGAGCCTTGGCGTGACCCTGGACAACACCCTGTCATTCTCCGCTAACATCAAGGCGGTGACCCGATCCTGTAGGTTCATGCTCTACAACATTCGGAGAGTACGACCCTGTTTTACACAGGAAGCGGCACAGGTCCTAATCCAGGCACTTGTCATCTCCAGTCTGGATTACTGCAACTCGCTGTTGGCTGGGCTCCCTGCCTGTGCCATTAAACACCCTATAACTCATCCAGAATGCCGCAGCCAGTCTGGTGTTCAACCTTCCCAAGTTCTCTCACGTCACCCCGCTCCTCCGCACACTCCACTGGCTTCCAGTTGAAGCTCGCATTTGCTACAAGACCATGGTGCTTGCCTACGGAGCTGTGAGGGGAACGGCACCTCCGTACCTTCAGGCTCTGATCAGTCCCTACACCCAAACGAGGGCATTGCGTTCATCCATCTCTGGCCTGCTGGCCCCCCTACCTCTGCGGAAGCACAGTTCACGCTCAGCCCAGTCAAAACTGTTCGCTGCTCTGGCACCCCAATGGTGGAACAAGCTCCCTCACGACGCCAGGACAGCGGAGTCACTCACCACCTTCCGGAGACACTTGAAACCCACCTCTTTAAGGAATACCTGGGATAGGATAAAGTAATCCTTCTACCCCCCCTTACCCCACCCCCCCCAAAATACATAATAATAATATTAATACAAAAAAATATATATATATAATAAAATGCATATTGTAAAGTGGTTATCCCACTGGCTATAAGGTGAATGCACCAATTTGTAAGTCGCTCTGGATAAGAGCATCTGCTAAATGACGTAAATGTGTTGCTTTATTATTTTTTTTAAAACCAGGTTTGCTGTTCACTTGCGCTATAAAAGATGGAAGGGAGTTCCAGCACTAATGGCTCTGTATGATACTGTCCTTTAAAAAAAAATTGTTCGGGACTTGGGGACTGTGAAAAGACCAGTGGTGACCCGTCATTCAGGGCAGGTGGGGCAGAGCCTGTTTTGCATGTTATTTTGACATTAATACATGCCACATATCAGTTTGCAAACAATGAAAAATAAAAAATAAAAATAAATAATCATTGAGTTAATAAAGCCGCATACAAACTTGGTCTCTTTTTTGCTTTCTTGAGTAAGGCAGCTCCAAAATGCAGGTGTTTCAGCCTAGCTCAGTGCTTTCTGTGGTGGTGGGGCAGCCAGTGGTAAATATGGAGCGTAGGGGTTGGTTCTCTAGTTGCGCCGTGATTGGCTCAGTATTCTGTCACTCATGGGGACACTACATCACCGCCAAATCTAAGGGTAGGGCTAGAAAATTCAAGCCCCTTGGGTGCTGCCATAGAGTTACATTAGAAGTGCCCATCCAAGAAGGCTCAAGGTCATTGGCCACGGATAAAATGACGTCAAATCACGTTATATCACGTTATGGTGTGGGGGTGCTTTGCTGGTGACACTGTCTGTGATTTATTTAGAAGTAGCTTTGACTGGACTGATCATGTCAACATCATCATTTTAAAATCTTAGCTAGCAGTCAGCATCATGAATCAAGTCGACAATCTACTGGCAAATGCTTTTTAATCCTTGTCATATGAAGATAAATAATGAATAGAAATTATAGATAAAACGTGCTCATCGGCCATTGGACATAAACATTACACAACAAGTTGGAAATCTCAAATTCAACAATGAGTGGTTTGGAAGGAATTAGTGGCTAACTGCAAGCATTGCAAAGCAATCCCTAGCCTGGTACTCAGTGGAGTGGGTGTGTGGTTCCAAGTCTGGGTTTAAGGGTCTCTTTTCCAAGCTTAAAAGGATAAACATTCAATATTGGCCATGCTGTCAATCCAGCATGACTTCTGCCGCGCTCAAAAGAACTGGAAACTCTGAACTGGGAAATCTGACTTCAGAGAGTTCAAGACAACTGGGAACTCAGAAAAAAACGAGCTCTGACTGGGACAAAAACGTTTTGAACGGTCATCCACCTCGGAATTGCAAGTCGGGAACTCATGCCTCTTTCTAGAGCTCTGACCTGAAGATCACTGACGTCATCATGATTCGACCTTGTTTTCTTCCCGAGTTCCCAGTTGTCTTGAAAGCACCATAAATCCAGAGAATGCCAGACTTTGATGACAAGATTTGCCCACGAACGACCGCCGAGCCACCTTCCTGTTCAAGTGAGCACAGCACAACAAGGTGAGTCCAAAAATGTCTTGTATGCTGCTGAATAAATGATGTAATATGCCAGGGAGATATGTATACTGTAGTTAAGAAAATAATACTAATTGTATGTTGTGTAAGCTGTTAGTAGCCCATGTGCCTCACCCTAATAATTTGGTCCCTTTTACCCCTCTTAATTTCGCCTACTGTTCTGACTTGGTGGTGCACATGTAGCCTATAGCCTGTTTTAGAGAAATGTAATCATCGAAATTACATCGAAATGTAATCATCGAATATTGTAAGAGCTTTCATTGTCTGCTTATATGCCCCCTACGGTTCTGACTTGGTGTACAGGGAGAATACTGTAAGAACGGCACATGTTCTGAATAAGTGACGTAGTCAGTCTTTCCTTAACTCTTAGCCAAGATAGACTTGCATGCATAGTATTAATATTAGCCCTCTGATTACAATGAAGAGCAAGACGTGCGGCTCTGTTCTGGGCCAAGTGCAGCTTAACTAGGTCTTTCTTTGCAGCATGTGACCATATGACTGGACAATAATCAAGATAAGATAAAACTAGAGCCAGCAGGACTTGAATCTATATGTTTGACCATGACAATTTACAATCGAAGGTAACACCGAGTAATTTAGTCTCCTCAACTTGTTCAACAGTCACACCATTCATTACCAGATTCAGCTGAGGTCTAGAACTTAGGGAATGATTTGTACCAAATACAATGCTCTTAGTTTTAGAGATGTTCAGGACCAGTTTATTACTAGACACCCATTCCAAAACAGACTCCAACTCTTTGTTAAGGGTTTCAGTGACTTCATTAGCTGTGGTTTCTGATGCATATATGGTTGAATCATCAGCATACATGGACACACATGCTTTGTTTAATGTCAGTGGTAGGTCATTGGTAAAAATAGAAAAGAGTAGAGGGCCTAGATCGCTGCCCTGTGGTACACCACACTTTACATGTTTGACATTAGAGAAGCTTCCATTAAAGAAAACCCTCTGAGTCCTATTAGATAGATAAGTCTGAATTCATGATATGGCAGAGGTTGAAAAGCCATAACACATAAGTTCTCTCAACAACAGGTTATGGTCAACAATATCAAAGGCTGCACTGAAATCTAAAAGTACAGCACCCACAATCTCCTTATTATCAATTTATTTCAGCCAATCATCAGTCATTTGTGCCCTTCTCTATAAGCGTGCGGAAAGTCTTGTTAATTTGTTTACAGAGAAATAGCATTGTATTTGGTCAAACAGTTTGCTAAGAGCTGGCAGCAAGCTGATAGGTCTGCTGTTAGAACCAGTAAAGGCCGCTTAACCACTCTTGGGTAGTGGAATGTCTTTAGCTTCCCTCCAGGCCTGAGGACAAAGACTTTCCTCTAGGCTCAGATTAAAGATATGGCAGATAGGAGGGGCTATAGAGTCAGCTACCATTCTCAGTAGCTTTCCATCTAAGTTGTCAATGCCAGGAGGTTTGTCATTATTGATCAATAACAATAATTATCCCCTCTGCTCTGTGGCTGAGTGACTCACTGCTTGCTAACAGAACAGGGCTGCGGGCCACTGAGCGGAATTGAAGGAAAACTAAACTTCCAGGGTACCTATCATCCTCCCACTCTCTCCTCTCTTCCTCTGTATTCCCTTCTAAAGCCTCTTTCTGTCAATCTATATTTCAAGCTTCTGCCTCCAACCCTGGGAAACTTCTCCACTGCCTCCTAACTCCTTAATCCTTCGCCGCCTCCCCTTCCCTCAACCCTCTCTGCGGACCACTGAAAAAAAAGGTTGACGACATCCGCTCCTCATTCACTCAGCTTACTGAGCCCACTCACACAACTACCTTTCCCTCATTCTTCCTTCTCTCTCCAGATGAAGTCCTGCAACTAGTGATGTCCGGCCGCCCAACAACCTGCCCACTTGACCCCATCCCCTCCTCCAGACCATCTCTGGAGACCTTCTCCCATTCCTCACCTCCCTCAACTCATCCCTGACTAGTGGCTGCATCCTCTCTGACATTAAGATGGCCAGAATCCCTCCCCTCCACAAGAAACCAACACTCGACCCCTCTGATGTCAAAAACTAGAGACCGGTATCCCTTCTTTCTTTTCTTTCTGAAACACTTGAGTGCGTTGTCTCTGACCAAATCTCTCGTTATCGCTCTCAGAATGATTTTCTTGACCTTAACCAGTCAGGCTTCAAGGCGGCTCACTCAACTAAGACGCTCTCCTCTGTTCTCATCCTCCTAGATTGCTATACGGATGACACTCAACTACTCTTCTTCTTCCCGCCTTCTGACACCCAGGTGGCGACAGGCCTCTCTGTGTGCCTGGCAGACATCTCAGCTTGGATATCGGACCACCACCTCAAGCTCGACAAAACGGAGCTGCTCTTGTCTAAAATGCTAATGAAAGCATCACTGATCTAATTTTTCTCAGTAAGGTCAGAGTCTGACAACATGCTTAAGCAGGGAGGGAGAGGAATTTCCACGCTTCAGTGCATTAACTGTTTTCCAACATTTTGACAGATCACAAGCAGAGTCGGATATATAAAAAAGAAGTAGCTTGATTTGGCTTTCTTAATTGTGGAGGTGCATCTATTTCGCTGAAAAGCTGCCAATCAGCTACAGAGTCAATTTTTCTAGCCTTAGCCCAGGCTTGATTTCTCATCATAATTGGATCTGAAAGTTCTATAGAGAACCAAGGATTTGTTATATTTTTTACTCTAAGGCGTTTAAAAAGGGGGCGTGTCTGCCAAAGAGATAAAAATAGATGAGAAAAATTCAGGGTCAGGCATGCAGCTGATAGAGAAAAGCTCAGAGTAATACATATCATGAAGAAACCTTTGGGGAGAAAATATTTTATATACCCATAAAAGGTGAGCGTAACATACCCGTCAGTAGCTAAACATCTCTGTTTAGAGGGTTGTGTGTGTGTGTGTGTGTGTGGCTACCCACATTCTTTCCCTTGGTTTCTTATCTGGGTTTTAACATGACTGACTAATGACCTTGTACCTTTGGGGGGTTGAGCGTTCAAGAGATCATCTGTCCATCTCACCTTTGACCTGCATGAGCATGAGTTTCTTGTAGGGCACAGCGCTGTTGTTGGACATCTGGTCGGAGATGTTGACACTACGCAGGTTGACACTGCTGAAGTTCTCCTTACTGGCCAGCCCCGCCAGAGCCACCTCAGAGAATCCACTATTTTTATTCACTGGAACACAGAGATGGAGCCATAGGTTAGAGAAGTTATAAAGATATACAATATACCATATAATTAGGAATTAGAATACTAGAATGGACATGAACCTTCTTATGATGGTATAGATGCGGTAAAGGAGTCAATAGAACGCAGATGTTCCATTGACCAGTGGAGATTAGTCAAATCAGTCATGATTTATGTATTGTAACAGGCCCACATTGTGCTTACTTAACTCCAATTTGGATATATTTGGCTGTTTTCGCTGCATAATATGTAGAAATTGTCACTTTTCAGGTTTAGAAGAAGTGACTGCTAAATGCTAACTCCCGTTCCTATAAGCTGGTTAGCATAGCTAGCATACAGAAATCGTTGTTGGTTGTCAGTCGTTTTAACTGTAATGCAGTTCATTTGTAACGATGACATGAACATGTGTTGGGGTTGACATCCATACAAGCATCATACGCAGATTCTTACCTCAAAACAGTGTGAAATACACATATAAACAATAGCCTTTTTCTGGGGGGCAATGAGGAGACTCGGGATCTTTCCCCCACGTGTTTCCATGGCAATTCCACTGTTTTGGTTGATTTCGATTGACCTCTTTACCGCATCTATAAAAGGTCAGCCATTATGGTATGGGAGTTGGTCAACCATGGTTTGCCTGTGCAAGATAGTGTAAAACAATGAATTTTAAGATTATCTGCACTGTATGTTTGTTAGCTAGCCAGACAGTTTTAGTGGAATGATTCCATTGTTTTCAAATTAACTGCCAATATGACAACATTTCATTCAAACAATGCAGTCAATCCACAGCCATACACTGGCTGAAATCAGTTGACGATAGGATTTAGACAAGTTGTAAACGCAATAAGTACTGATATTGTATCGTAACAACACACAGCTTTCCAAGACAACAAGAATTGAGACATTTATGGCCTGTTTATATATATTTTAGAGGCCGTTTATACTGAAAATTGGTATACAACCCGTAAAAACTGTATTTATAATTATATGACAATATTTTAGGTTAACAATTTTATTACACAATTTCTGATATATCACATGCTTTACTTTTATTTTCCTGTATAAGTAAAAGCAGGAAATGCATCACAGGTCTATGCCTCTACTGCAATTCATTCCAATTAGACTGGTTCTGGAACTTTAATTTAATAGGATCTCTATGCAATATACACAGTACAGTTGACATTACAAACACACTGAGCCACTTCGGACAAACCAGAGTTCTTATTCCCTGGAACACAGAGACAGAGACAGAGCAGGGGGTAGAAGGACATGTATAGATATATACAATATACACAGACACAAAACACATACTGTACATTACACACAGACATACTGTACACACAAGTCATACAGATAAAATGTAATGCGATTAAAGGCAATAAAATACTCTCAACCTTGAAATTGATATTAGAAAAACCCCAGAATCAACCAGGTTTTCTGGAAAAACAGGTAATTTATTTATTATTTTTCAACCCTACCCAGAACCCTTCAGGGCCCCCAGTCTCATGAAGTATTTTTATAACACTAAGAGATGGGAAGAGGAAGTTAGAGTGAGTAACACGCCTTTTAGTTTGTAGCTTTACACAGCCCGGGACACACTTTTTATGCGACTTCGATACAGCTACGAACGGAAGTGATTTTCTTAGCAGGTTAGGAGAGAATTTTCACAAAACCCTAACCCTTTTCCTAACTTTAACCTCAGTCTCCTGCTACGTTAATTATCATGAAGAGTGTTTCGCAACACAGCCCACTGCACGTTACCCAACCCATAATGGTAGAAAAACAACAGTGAATATTTGAAGGATTGCTCTGCACAATACCAGGAAATTAAGGCAAGGTTGCGTCCATAATGGCACACTAATTCCCTATAAAGTGGTAATTCCCATATGTAGTACACTCCTTTTAACCAGGGCCCATGTCTTATATGAATCAGTTCAGGTATTGTAGTATAGGGAGGAAGGGAGTTATTAATATATGATTGAAAGTGTGCTCTGGAAAGTTTGCTGTCGTGGGAAGTGTTGGAGAAGATTTCCTCATAGTGCTGTTGTGGTTCTGTTAATATGTGTGTCTCAACCACAGCACACACCATCCACCTCTGCATAGACTGACAATGCATTTACAACTGAATACAAGCACAATCAGATCTAAAGCTTCTTTTCCCCATATTCCTAGTTATCTAAACTCCCCCAAACCCTAGCCCCTACCCCTAGCACTTTTGTAGATCTGAAGGGATTGGATAGGTATAAGTTAAGCAATATGGCAAAAACATATTGTGGACTAACCCTAATCCTTCTCAGCCTTTATCCTCTTGCTCTACATCAGGACTATGTTGAGTCTCTGCTCTATGTACTCCCTCTCTCAAGTCCTCCCTCCCTCCCTCCCGTGTACTCACTCTTCTCTTGCTTCATCCTCTTGCTCTCCAGCAGGCCGATGTTGAGTCTCTGCTCTGTGTACTCGTGTCTGATGTCCTCTCTGGCCGCCAGCATCTTAAGAGGGTTCCTGGATGACTGGACGTTGCGCACTGGACGCACCGACCGCTTGTGCTCCACCATGGCTGAGGTCAGCCTAGGTCAGAAGTTAGGGGTCAACAGGAAGCAGGTGCCGGGTTTTTACAGTGTTGAATCACCCCTGACCTCTGCTCTGTATATTCGTGTGTGTGAGTGTATGTGTGCGCACACATGCTTACTTGGGTATCTGGGTACCACCGAAGATGTCGTCAAAGTCGTCATTGATGTCCACCTTGCTGTTCATGTTGAGGGGCATCTCGGCCACGTGGCGGTAGAACTTCTCGAACATCTCATCATCCAGATTCATGACTTCTTTGACCGTCTTCTCTGTCACTGTGATGGTGGATTCCTGCAGGCCGCCCACTGACGGGGGAGAAGCATGGAAGACAAGATGAGTAACATAACATTATCCTCAAGGCGTCCTCAGTAGTCTCCGATGGCGTTTTTACCGAAGATTCCGGTAACTTTAGTAAATTACCTGTAGCTTTGCAACCCTAGACATAACCCAGTCACTAAGGCCACAATAGACAGAGACCGTCGGTCCTAATTCGCTCCCAACCCCTCCCCCTTGGCTTTAAATCTTCAATGTTTGCAGATCTGTGGGGTCTGGATAGGTATAAGCAGTGTGGTGTTGGAGCTTCCACCCTATTCCTTCCACCTTACAGATCTGCAAACATCACAGGGTTAGTGCCAAGGAGGATGGGTTGGGAGCGAATTGGGAAAGACGGAGACAGTATACTAGAACAAGACACTCACCTTTACTGTTCAACCTGCCCAGGAACGACTCCAGCTTATCCAGTTTCCTGTCTGACTCCAGGTTCATGTCCGGTTTGGCCTCTATCTCTGCAAAGGAACATACAGGAGTTACTCTATGAATGGAGAGAGACTGACATCTACACTTAGTCAGCGTGGGAATAGGGTGCCATTTGGGACTCACATTAAATTAAATCTGAAGACATCCATTCATAAAAAATTTAAATCACAATAGCAATGAAGGTGACATTTGTCTCATGCATCAACACAGCGTTTCAGTTTGTGAGGGCAACCAAACACTATCCCGGGGTTCATATTCTATCAGATATTGGTTACCAGATATAATAACAATGACCACACCAATGATTAATGTCACAGTGATTACACATGACAATTGCAGGCGATATGATGCACACAATACAACAGCAAAAGGAATTTTAAAACACCTTCAGTATCAGATAAATCCTCAATTTCTTATAGAATAAAAACAAAGACAATTGATTATAACCAGATGTCAACATTGGCAAAATAAGTATTGCACTGTAGTTTGGTCGTGAGTCAAACAGCACAGAGGCTACAATAGCTTCGCAGTGATTGGATTACTTTGAGGTGATTCTTGACATGGGCATATCAGTACTAGTGTATTTTATATTGAATGACTATTGATACACACATTTTATGATGAAGATGAGTAACATAACATTATTCACAAGAACTACTCAGTAGTCTCTGATAGTGTGTTTACATTTAGGTCGGCATGTATCTAATGACAGTAAAGGACATAACCCAGTCCCAACCGTTTACCCCAAACAACATAATGCAGTCACAACCACGGGTTGGAACTCAAATGATTTTCCAATCATTCTGAACAGAACCCCTATTTCTTTCACTCTGTTCCAGTGTTCCGACCAGAAAATAAAGCTCTGAAACAATAAAAAATTAAAAAAAAAAAAAAAACGCTTTTGCAAAATAGCTAATTAATATACTTGATCCATTAGCATGGATAGAGAAGCTTGCTATGGAACGCATAAGGTAGTTATTTACATGTTTGATTGGTCAGATAAATGCAGGCGCGAGATGCCACACAAATTTCACCGGTGAGGAGAGAGCGACGGCAGGAAGCCGGTTAAGAGCGTTGGGCCAGTAACCGGAAGGTCGCTGGTTCGAATCCCAGAGCTAACTAGGTGAAAAATCTGTCAATGTGCCCTTGAGCAAGGCACTTAACTCAAATTGCTCTTGTAAGTTGCTCTGGATAGGAGCGTCTGCTAAATGACTAAAATGTAAAATGAGAGAGGGGTGGACATGGAGGGTGCTCGGCTTGGACATCACGACATGACGTAAACTGGAATGTGTTTAGGCTATTACTAGCATTATAACTTTACAGAATTATATACGAGACATTAGGCATCTTTTTGGAACAAAAAAATTACATTAACCGGTTCTCAAGATCTTAAAATTCACAGTTATGTTCTGGAACACTAGAGATCACTTTCGTTCCAGGTTCTGTTTCCTAAAAATTGTTTTGTTCTTTTTCGGTTCTGTTCCCTGAACCCCTGGTCAAAACCATTTACTGTAAATAATATTAAAGGACAATTCCACCCAAAAACTATATTTTGGTATTTGTTTCAATAGTTCATTGTTGACATAGTCCCAAACTGTTTTGCTTGTCAGCAATCAAGTTTTCAAGATATGTAACTTTCAAAATAAAGAAATCATCCTCATATGATGCTGCGTTTTGTATCATATGATGCAAAATACATCATACGGAGATGATTTCTGTATTTTGAAAGATCGTTTTTGGGTGGAGTTTCCCTTTAAGGTGACTCATAGACCAGAGAGGAGAGAGAGGTTCTGGTTCAATTATGATTTTTCCCTTTCTCACAGAAATGTGAACTCGTTCAATCCCCTCAAAAGTTTAAAAGCTTTGGATTGGTGCAATAAACATGGTAGACAATCTGTCCAATGCTTTTGAATCGATGAGGGTGAGGGAGAAAGGGGACAAACTGAATTGGGCTACTGACCTTCCAGGGGCTTGGAGATGGCTGGAGTGGTGTTCTTGGGTTTGGCGGAGAGAGACGTCACAGGGTTGAAGAGAGCAGAAGGAGAAACCAGACCTGAAACACACACAGATGGACAGATATTAACAATATAATTGGATGTTCCACTACATGGAACAACAGAAGAGAATTGAGAAGTTAGGGCATAATGTTAATGAACTACTGTAATGTAGGTCATGCTGCAGCTCCTTCTATTTTACAGACTGATATATATTGTGTTTGAGCTACTGTAGCGATAGGCTAGCCACCCACCCAGCAGCAACAGTAGTACTGTAACAGTAACTGTCTGTCAGTCAGTGTTTGTGTTCTACCCTCCCTCTCCATTTCTGACAGTAATCTACCATGTCACCCTTAATCTCACTCAGCAGTAAACCTGACTGAACCAGGAACCGCCAAGACCCTCTGTACTACAGCTAATTGGATAATAGGAGACCAATTATATAATTTTCTGCCCGAGTGAAATACACACGGTGACTGCTGCTACTCTATGGGAGCTGGGAGGGTCTGGGAAGGCTGGAGGGAGAATTCTATTCACTGGCTGCCTAAACGAACTGCAGGATTATATGGAATGAGTGTAAATGAATTGTGAATTAAAACTGAAGACCACTTATTCACTGACTGACACAAAACCTGGCTCTGTGTGAGCTTGGATGCGTGTGTAAAAATGTGTGTTTTTGCGCATGTGTGCCCGTGCATGCGTGTGTACATTAGATGATCCCTGACCTTTCTTGATCATGCGTGCGGCCACAGTGAACTGTGTGGAGTCGTTAGCTGCCCCATGGCCCTTGGACTTCCAGGCCTCCTCTCGGGCCACGATCAACTGCTTCCTCTCATGGATGGACATCTCTATACGCTGGCTCTGGTTTTCCGTAGTCTCCTCACCTCCTCCCATCCTCTGCTAGGAGAACACAGAGATGGGGATAGGGAGACCCGGGGTGTATTCAGTGATATGAAACATTGTCTGTGTCCTAAATGGCAGCCTATTACCTATAGTGCACTATTTTTGATGGACCCTGGTCAACAGCAGTACACTACATATGGAATAGGATGCCATTTGGGACACACCCCCAAGGTGTATTCAGTGAGGTGAAACTTTCAGAACTTTGAAGATGGAAATGTCTGTGCGGTTGTGGTGTGGTACTAACTATAATTACCTTTCACTTAATGTAGCACACCACTGAACAACATCAATAATACCCGGCATACCCATAGATCTCCCCATAACAAAAATGCCTTGTGTCTACTCTAGCATATCTACAGACTACCCTTAACAAAAGTGCCTTCAATATCATATGAATTGACTGGTTTGACAAAGAGAAGTGAAAAAATGTATAGTGTATGGGATGAAATGGAATGAATGCACAATATTTGTTTACAGTTCATTTAATGAAAGAGAACCCAATCACATGACAGAATGAAGGAGAGTATGGGAGTTGGATGACCATGTCAGGACGAGCACAAAACGAAAGCAACCACACAAATATAAACATCCACAACAAGTTAATTCCCATGAGTACACACACAGACACACTTGAATTCTGTAGCCAACATCAAAGCTGCACTGTAAGCCTATGAGTAGCGCTGCAGTAGGCCTATATGTGTGACAGTAGGCCTATATATCTGTGAGTGAGTGACTGTTGGACTATTGGAGTGGGTGAAGGGTTCACCTTCCTTCTCCACGGGTGCCTCTCATCCCTAACCAGGGAGGCACTGGTCACTCTGGACAAGGGGGGGCTGAAGTTTCCAGACAAGTGGGGGCTGTTGACTCTGGACATAGGGGGACTGGTAGCCTTCACATGACCGGGAAGATGGGTAATGGGTGGAGGAAAGGAAGGGCAGAGGAAGGAAAGAAGAGAGGGTGAAATGAGAGGAAAGAGTGAAGGACCGAGAGGAGAGGATGCAGCCTAGGTGGAAGCCTAGCCAGAAGGTGTGACATTTAATCTTTGTTTTTGTTTTACCTTTATTTAACTAGGCAAGTCAGTTAAGAACAAATTCTTATTTACAATGACGGCCTACACCGGCCAAACCCGGACGACGCTGGGCCAATTGTGCACCGCCCTATGTGACTCCCAATCACGGCCGGTTGTGATACAGCCTGGAATCGAACCAGGGGGTCTGTTGTGACGGCACTGAGGCACTGAGATGCAGTGCCTTAGAACGCTGCGCCACTCGGGAGCCCAATCTCACCAACACCATAGAGCGTCAAAGCTATGTAGCGTCACACCTATCACGCGACAAAGCTATGTACCGTTAAAGCTACAGATGCATAGAACCAAAGCTCTTGAAGCACTGAGCGTCAAATATATAGTTAAGCAATAAGGCACGAGGCGGTGTGGTAAATGGCCAATATACCACTGCTAAGGGATGTTCTTAAGCACGACGCAATGCGGAGTGCCTGGATACAGTCTTTAGCCGTGGTATATTGGCCATATACCACAAACCCCCGAGGTGCCTTACTGCTATTATAAACTGGTACCAACGTAATTAGAGCAGTAAAAATAAATGTTTTGTCATACCCGGGGTATACGGTCTGATATACCACAGCTGTCAGCCAATCAGCATTCAGGGCTTGAACCACCCAGTTTAAAATAGCTTATAAATAACCATGCTCTTCATTGACATAACTAGGCTTGGGGAGAGAAGGCATGTTTTTAATAGGCCCTGAAAAAAAGTTGCCTCAGAATTGTGCTGTGACGGTAGGACAGGGAGAGCAGCAGCAGAGCAACATCATTACAATGCCTCCAGACATATGGCTAGCATTTTAGGAGTAAGGACAACTATAGAGACCTTCTAGAACTGCAGGGTAGCAGATTTAACACAAGAGCTCACAGCAGAAAACAGGCCTGGGCTTTTTTTGGGAGAGTATACAGTAACGGATATAGTGAATAATATGCATCCATATAGTAGATGAGCTTACCATGCAAAGCCTACAGAGACATGCATGATCTTTGGTGTAGATACTAAGCACATTATTACTCAATAACACTAACTGTATAAAGCATGGAGGCTTTAAAAGCAGCCCATAAGGCAGGTAGGTAGGCTATGCAGGCTGGCTATAGTATGCAGGCTATCAAACTGGATGCATGATCTCACCTGGCTGTTCTGATCAAGACACTGATTAATATCATTGTCAGGGAGATCAGGAGGAGAGGAAGTGGTGGTAAAGACGGGCTTCTACGGAGGGAGGGCCATGGAAGACACAGACAGGTCAAACGGACAGACAGACAGAATCAATGACAGAGGGGAATAAACAGTAGATGGAAAAACCGGGATACCTCCAACCCAATATTTTATAGAGCTGCATATGCAACTGTACTTTGACAGTGGTTTGTAAATGTGGATTGTTGTCAGCCTGCACGCACATGCACACCTTCATCCAACACAATCAATGTCATGCAGTTTATGAGTCTGGATTTAAATGGCTGTATAGACAGGGACTACGACCTGGTGAATTGGTTTCAGCGTCACACCTGAAACCAAGGCTGCCACACAACTGGCACCCTGTTACATTTGAGTCATTTAGCAGACGCTCTTATCCAGAGCGACTTACAGTTAGTGAGTGCATACATATTTTTATTCATACCGGACTCCCGTGGGAATTGAACCCACAACCCTGGCATTGCAAGCGCCATGCTCTACCAACTGAGCTACACGGGACTACACAAAGCACTTTATAGGGAATAGGTGGCTATTTGGGATGCAACCCATGCCATCACCACTTTACACAAAAAGCCTTGAGACGAAGCTACAGCAACAACCACAGTAATGACATCTGATGAGCAGTAGGACTGAATTAGAGCAGGTAACACACAGTGTAAACATGACAACACACCATCACCATGGTAATAAATTAAAACACTGATAGGGTTGCACATTTCTGGACACTTTCCCAAAATTCCCAGTTTTTCAAGAAACCCAAGTTGGAAGATTCCCAGAATCAGGTGGGAATAAGCAGGAAATCCAGGAATCCTCCAACCAGGATTTCTGGAAAACATGGGAAAGTTACCGGAATTTTGCAACCCTACGCAGACCACACCACTGTCATTAGTGCCTTGACCCCTCAAGCATCAATACTACTGTGTATAAAACACCACCAACACACCAGGGTATGTGTTAGGTTCCCCACTAACACACTGGTCTTACCCAGAGCTGATCAGACACAGCCAACTCATTAATCAGCATCCCTTCTTCCTAAAGAAACACAGCCAGGAGAAAAAGGACAAGTGTTCTTGTCATCCGCATGGCTGAGACTAAGCTAAAACGTCAACCTCTCTCCCTCAGCACCCTATAAACCTTAACTGACTATTGAGATGTTGACTTTGAAATACAAGCTATATTCTGTCAGGTGTGATCTAAACCAGGGGTTCCCAAACTTTTTTCCCCCAGGGCTCCCTT
The DNA here is from genome assembly GCF_020615455.1 of Coregonus clupeaformis. Taxonomy (NCBI): domain Eukaryota; kingdom Metazoa; phylum Chordata; class Actinopteri; order Salmoniformes; family Salmonidae; genus Coregonus; species Coregonus clupeaformis. Next base: position 46,450,961 of record NC_059198.1, on the reverse strand, counting down.
CTTTCCCCATATATTAAATACAACACCAGTTTTATTTTGTTTCATTCAAGGGACCTAAGAAAATGTTTTGAAGCTCATTTCATGCAATTCTACGTAGTTTAACAAGTTTAATTACATATTTTAGGTACGAAGATTAAGAAAATAAAGTCTAGAGCTGATTTCCCCAAATGTTATTCCACTACCAAATATGTTTTATGATAATTTATATGAACACTTAATTTAATTATACATACTCTTTTAGAGAAAGTGAGTAGATCAATTGATAGCGACAGAGTCACTTCCCAAGCAAAGTCCAACTTCTTTGACTCCCATGTGCAGAGTTGAGTCTTCCTCTGGAATTTTACTGCTTGTTTTTAGCCTAAAGCATTGTATACTTATCCATCATTTTAGTACGGTATAAACAATTGCATATATATATATATATATATATATAAAATCAAGATGCATACACATACACCATATGGGGGATGCCCCCTAGGTTGGGAAACTATCATTTAAACAATGTTTTTAGGAAACCAAACCACTTTTTTTACTTTCAGTTGAGTGCCTGAAGTTGCTGTGAGCTACCTTTAACATTTTAAGCAATGATTCAGTGTAGTTTAAACTCTTAATAAGCATGGACAATGACATCCTAGAATATAATCTCATAAAGGGGTTGCATTTTCTTATCTCTAATTCCTACTGTACTGTAGGCTACAGTACATCTCCTTTGATGTCAGAAGGAAATGGTCTTGATTGAGCTCCCTAGCCAGGCTGAATGGGAGGATAGAAAAAGAGACTGAAAACAAAAACATCCATCCTTGACCTCCTTTGAAGCCCTAAAACGGGCTTATTTCAGTTGATTCACTGTTCTTTGATCCTGACTTTATACATTTAATTTCCTCAGTGTTCTTAGCTTAATCTACAGAGTTAAAAGATCAGGGTCCATATTCATAAAGCGTCTTAGCGTAGGAGTGTCGACCTAGGGTCAGAGTCCCATATACACCCCCGCCCTGTCCATGTAATCTCATTCATTATGATTTAAAGGGAAAACTGATTCTAAAAGAGCACTCCTACTCTAAGACACATGATGAATACGGAACCAGGCCTGACAACAGTCTCCTTTTGGTTTCATGAGGGGGAAAATCAATCAAGTTTATTGCAAAATCTTCAGAGGCTGTCATAACTTGACAAATGGCAGCTGTCATCGCATGTGTAACCTATCGTAGTAGGCGTAAAAGAAGCGCCTAAAACTAGTTTCCCTATATACTGGTCTTGACAAGAAGAAAATAAACTGTCGGGGGAGGTACTCTTCTGCACTGTTCAACCAATCCAGTAAATGTGGAGGAGGAGTTAAGATGGAGTGTCGCCTTGTTAACGTCCAAAAGCGGAAGTCGCTTCACAGGTGCTCTTTCCATTTCCCCTGAAAACCGGAACATCCGGTTGTTGGGGACTCGGCAGAGGTTACCGCATGTGGAACACCGAGGAATGTTTTCATTCAGTTATGTCAATTACACCCGTACTGTAAAAAAATAAATTAGTGACAAAGCAACAACAAAATTGGATTGGTGAGCCAAAACAAAATATGGTATTTCCGCTTCGGTGGAAGGACAGAGAATAGGCGAGGTTGTGAATAGTTCTAAACAGAGAGGTAAGTGTAAAAATCACCCCACACCATTTAACTCTCATGAAACGAAACATAACTACAGTGCGCATGCAGAGATTGAAATAAAGGTTTATTTTGAATGAAAAAAAGACGGAAGGAAGATAAATGGATAGAATAGGAGAAATAACATAGAACAAGCCTGGTTATTGTAGGCTAAAGACAAGAGACAGAAATGACAACAAACATGCATTAGATTCATATACTACATTTCATGTACAGTGAGGGAAAAAAATATTTGATCCCCTGCTGATTTTGTACGTTTGCCCACTGACAAAGAAATGATCAGTCTATAATTTTAATGGTAGGTTTATTTGAACAGTGAGAGACAGAATAACAACAAAAAAAATCCAGAAAAACACATGTCAAAAATGTTACAAATAGATTTGCATTTTAATGAGGGAAATATGTATTTGACCCCCTCTCAATCAGAAAGATTTCTGGCTCCCAGGTGAGATTAGGAGCACACTCTTAAAGGGAGTGCTCCTAATATCAGCTTGTTACCTGTATAAAAGACACCTGTCCACAGAAGCAATCAATCAATCAGATTCCAAACTCTCCACCATGGCCAAGACCAAAGAGCTCTCCAAGGATGTCAGGGACAAGATTGTAGACCTACACAAGGCTGGAATGGGCTACAAGACCATCGCCAAGCAGCTTGGTGAGAAGGTGACAACAGTTGGTGCAATTATTCGCAAATGGAAGAAACACAAAATAACTGCCAATCTCCCTCGGCCTGGGCCTCCACGCAAGATCTCACCTCGTGGAGTTGCATTGATCATGAGAACGGTGAGGAATCAGCCCAGAACTACACGGGAGGATCTTGTCAATGATCTCAAGGCAGCTGGGACCATAGTCACCAAGAAAACAATTGGTAACACACTACGCCGTGAAGGACTGAAATCCTGCAGCGCCCGCAAGGTCCCCCTGCTAAAGAAAGCACATATACAGGCCCGTCTGAAGTTTGCCAATGAACATCTGAATGATTCAGAGGAGAACTGGGTGAAAGTGTTGTGGTCAGATGATACCAAAATGGAGCTCTTTGGCATCAACTCAACTCGCCGTGTTTGGAGGAGGAGGAATGCTGCCTATGACCCCAAGAACACCATCCCCACCGTCAAACATGGAGGTGGAAACATTATGCTTTGGGGGTGTTTTTCTGCTAAGGGGACAGGACAACTTCACCGCATCAAAGGGACGATGGACGGGGCCATGTACCGTCAAATCTTGGGTGAGAACCTCCTTCCCTCAGCCAGGACATTGAAAATGTGTTGTGGATGGGTATTCCAGCATGACAATGACCCAAAACACACGGCCAAGGCAACAAAGGAGTGGCTCAAGAAGAAGCACATTAAGGTCCTGGAGTGGCCTAGCCAGTCTCCAGACCTTAATCCCATAGAAAATATGTGGAGGGGAGCTGAAGGTTCGAGTTGCCAAACGTCAGCCTCGAAAACCTTAATGACTGGGAGAAGATCTGCAAAGAGGAGTGGAACAAAATCCCTCCTGAGATGTGTGCAAACCTCGTAGCCAACTACAAGAAACGTCTGACCTCTGTGATTGCCAACAGGGGTTTTGCCACCAAGTACTAAGTCATGTTTTGCAGAGGGGTCAAATACTTATTTCCCTCATTAAAATGCAAATCAATTAATAACATTTTTGACAGGCGTTTTTCTGGATTTTTTTGTTGTTATTTTGTCTCTCACTGTTCAAATAAACCTACCATTAAAATTATAGACTGATCATGTCTTTGTCAGTGGGCAAACATACGAAATCAGCAGGGGATCAAATACTTATTTCCCTCACTGTATGTTTGCCAAATAAATGTGCAAAACCACAACGGATATGTATATCAATTAATACAATTCCTTATATTGCTCAGGAAGTTATCTTGACCAGAATACTGGATTTAAGGACATGATGTCAACCTTAATCTGGTCTTCTTAGTATTACATTTACTTGGAAACAACAGTACAATGTCTTCAGAATACACATATGGTGAGCTAGCAATTTAGACAACGAATTTAGGATTACAGAATATGGTAAAACAGTGTAAATACAGTACTACTGATATAGGCCTACTACTCGTTTCCAAAATCAAAATAACCACCAATGACTATCATATTTGAGAGTAAGTGCAGTTTAAGATATGCACAGCAATTCTGGCCTCAAGAAGCTTATAAGCATGATAAGAAGCATGCTTTATAAATTATTCTAACATGACAGAGATGAAAAGGAAAAGACACACACAATATCCATGACAATACACAACCCCTCTGTTTAGAGACATCCACAACTTTGTCTTGATATGCATTTACAATGAGTTCATATTAAACCAACAATTGTACTTTAACTTGTGTCAATGAACCAAAAATAAAGGTGTCTAAAGGCGATAACTGAATGAAGCGACAACATCTGCACATGACAATAGGATTAATGTAGGCAAATGTTCTTACAATTTCCCCTTTTGGGATTACTTGATTAGAAAAGTACGCAGCAAATTAAGGTGTTTGTGATTTCCCCCAAAATATACCTTAAAAACTGCCTGATTGACTTTTTCATTACATAAAATTGTCAGCCAAAAGACTTTAACCATGTGCTTGTGTTGAGTCTTTAGTAGGGGTATAGTTTTCTGTTGATAAAGGAGCGTACCATACAGTATATACAGTAGTGAGTCAGGTTACCTTCTTCTTGAAGCTCTGCTCCACCTCCCATAGCTGAGCGTGACGTTCTGACACGGCCACCTGCACCACGTCCTGCTTCCTATTAATCCTGTTCCTCCAGTCCTCCTCGCCACTCTTCTTCAACAGGGCCAGCCTGGGGGGGGGGAGAGAGAGAGATGTCAGTCTTTGTTCTGCCAAGGGGCCATGGTTGTACAACACTAAGACACATGTAATACAGCATGCACAGTGTATTCTTTGAGCCATCTGTCCAATAAAGGTAAATTGGATCAATGACAACAAGCTGTGAGAGAGCTGGAGAGATGGACGATAGAGCTCTGGCTAGCCATAGCTAAAGCTTTCCCCATATGGTCTCAGCTCAGTCATAAAGTTAGAACCTAGACCGTCACTCTACAAACTAGGTCCATTATTTAGAATTTGGAATCTTGCTCCTATTCTACAAGGAGCCAATCAGAGCGTTGGGATGGTCTGGATGCTTAAACGACTGAATGTTTGGGTTGAGTGCGTTTCCTACAAAAGTGTGAAATGACAAACTATTCCCTATATAGTGAACTACTTTTGACCAGTAACGCAATCAAAAGTAGAGCACTATATATGGAATAGATTAGCATTTGGGACACAGACGCACAGAACAGTGCTGAGAATAAACAGATCAGACTAGGGCAGGTCAGACCGAGGGCACACTGTCAGCCTCAGCCATGGATCTGGACTATAGCTAAACACAATGATGGTGACACCTAAAGCACAGCAAGACCAAACAACACTTACAACGGTCAGTCATGATGAAACCAGAGTTGGGAGTCTGCTGCCAACGTTTGATTTAGCTTCATTTTAAAGGAGGAAGGAAGAGCTTAAGGAGTTTGTTCTTATAATCATCATCAAAATAGTATATTGTACTCCTGAGTGGCGCAGTGGTCTAAGGCACTGCATCGCAGTGCTAACTGTGCCACTAGAGATCCTGGTTCGAATCAAGGCTCTGTCGCAGCCGGCCGCGACCGGGAGACTCATGGGCGGCGCACAATTGGCCCAGCGTCGTCCAGGGTAGGGGAGGGAATGGCCGGCAGGGATGTAGCTCAGTTGATAGAGCATGGTGTTTGCAACGCCAGGGTTGTGGGTTCGATTCCCACGGGGGGGCAGTACAAAAAAATATGTATTCACTAACTGTAAGTCGCTCTGGATAAGAGCGTCTGCTAAATGACTAAAATGTAAATGTAAATGTACCATTGGCAATGGAGGTATTAAATAGACTTGTGCTGAAGCGCATAGCACGTAAAAATAGTCTGTCCTTGGTTGCAACACTCACTACCGAGTTCCAAACTGCCTCTGGAAGCAACGTCAGCACAATAACTTTTCATCCGGAGCTTCATGAAATGGGATTCCATGGCCAAGCAGCTGCACACAAGCCTAAGATCACCATGCGCAATGCCAAGTGTTGGCTGGAGTGGTGTAAAGCTCGCCGCCATTGGACTCTGGAGCAGTAGAAACACGTTCTCTGGAGTGATAAATCACGCTTTGCCATCTGGCAGTCCGACGGCCAAATCTGGATTTGGCGGATGCCAGGAGAATGCTACCTGTCCCAATGCATAGTGCCAACTGTAAAGTTTGGTGGAGGAGGAATAATGTTTTTCATGGTTCGGGCGAGGCGCCTTAGTTCCAGTGAAGGGAAATCTTAATGATACAGCATACAATGACATTCTAGACGATTCTGTGCTTCCAACTTTGTGGCAAGAGTTTTGGGAAGGCCTTGCCTATTTCAGCATGACAATGCCCCTGTACACAAAGCGAGGTCCATAGAGAAATTGTCTGCCGAGATCGGTGTGGAAGTCTTTCTGGGTAAGTCTCTAAGAGCTTTCCACACCTGGATTGTGCAACATTTGCCCATTATTATTTTTTACAATTCTTCAAGCTCAACCATTTTCAGGTCTTGCCATAGATTTTCAAGTAGATTTGAGTCAAAGTGGTAACTCGGCCACTCAGGAACATTCACTGTCTTCTTTGTAAGCAACTCCAGTGTAGATTCGGCCTTTTGTTTAAGGTTTTTGTCCTGCTGAAAGGTGAATTCATCTCCCAGTGTCTGGTGGAAAGCAGACTGAGCCAGATTTTCCTCTAGGATTCTGCCTGTGCTTAGCTCCATTCCATTCATTTTTTATCTTGAAAAACTCCAGTCCTTAACGATTACAAGCATACCCATTACGTGATGCTGCCACTACTGTGTTTGAAAATATGGAGAGCGGTACTCAGTAATGTGTTGTATTGGATTTGCCCCAAACGTAACACTTCGTAATAAGGACATAAAGTGAATTGCTTTGACACATTACTTTAGTGCCTTGTTGCAAACAGGATGCATGTTTCGGAATATCTTCCTTCTTTTCACTCGGTCAATTAGGTTAGTATTGTGGAGTAACTACAATGTTATTGATCCATCCTCAGCTTTCTCCTATCACAGCCATTGAACTCTAACTGTTTTAAATTCACCATTGGCCTCATTGTGAAATCCCTGAGCGGTTTCCTTCCTCTCCGGCAACTGAGTGAGGAAGGACACCTGTATCTTTTGGGTGTGTTGATACACCATCCAAAGTATAATTAATAACTTCACCATGCTCAAAGGGCTATTCAATGTCTGCTTTTTTAAATTTTTACCCATCTACCCATATGTGCCCTTCTTTGCGAAGCATTGGAAAACCTCCCTGGTCTTTGTGGTTGAACCTGTACTGCTCAACTGAGGGACCTTACAGATAATTGTATGTGTGTGTTACAGAGATGAGGTAGTCATTCAAAAATCATGTTAAACACTATTATTGCACACCGAGCCAGTTTGCGCTGTTCTGTGAAGGGAGTAGTACACAGTGTTATACGACATCTTCAGTTTCTTGGCAATTTCTCGCATGGAATGCTCGCTGGAAGTCGTTGGGTGAGGTTGTGTCTCTCTCTGGCGGGAGGTAAACTTGGCTTATATGGCTTATATGGTGTCGAGTAAAGCTTAAACTATGTCGTTAGATTGTAGTTAGGTATTGTAGGTAGTTATCGTAGGTTATTGTAGTTATCGTAGGTTATTGTATGTAAGTATTGTAGGTAAGTATTGTATTAGGCTGAGCACGGTGAAGCACGAGGCTAGTAACCCACTACCTGGACTAGCTATTGGGTAGCTACTGGTAACTATTAGCAACTGCGGATAGTTGTTTCACGCTTGAGAGTACCTGTAATTACGCCAGCTAGCTGCCTACCATTCAGCTGTTAACGTTAGGTAGTTAGTAGCTACTGTGCTCGAAATGTAGCTAGCTTGTTGCTACCTGGATAGCTAACTAAACAATAGCTGGAACGACCTAGCGAACAGACGCGAACTGGCTGAGTCGATTCAGTGGCTAGCTTTGCACTTGGCTAGCTAACAGTAGCTGCTAGGGCTAAGTTATAACCTACATTTGTGTTTTGTTTTACATACTGGTAACCAGAGTCGTTCAAGGGAATTCAGGACATGGGTGACTAGTTAACGTTAGCTTGGCTCTCTCTGTGTGTTAATGCCGTGGGAGGAGTTTTTTTTTTTCGTTGGCAGGAAGCAATGGCTAGCTAGTATGCTAACTATTCTAGCTAACTAACTGGCTGAATAAGTTGACGACGGACTCGATCAAGCTGTCGGGACTAACCCAGAACTTTACACAACGTTAGACACGGACACGAATGATCTGCTTGGCGTGTTGACACACTGGTGGTTTGTTGTGGCCGAGTTTGTTGTGGCCGAGTATTGGTGCTAAACCGTGTTGTTGGAGCTGGCATGCTAGTTGGCTGTGGCGTCATAGGATTCGGTGCCCTGGACGGTTTTCACTGAAGAATACTGTACCAAGTTAGCTAGCTGAATAAACTAATTTAGTCTATTCCTAGAAAACATTGAACCGCTGTAGTTTACAACAATTATAGTTTCTGAGGTGGAAGTTGGGAGAGTTATATTTGGGTGTTTCAGTGAAACGTAAGTGAGGGAGGCCCGCTCTCTCGCTTTCCCAGATGTTTAGTTCATTTCATTCCGATCTCCTTTGCATTATTGTAGCCATTTTCTGTAGCCTGTCAACTATGCGTCTGTCTATCCCTGTTCTCTCCTCTCCGCACAGGCTATACAAACGCCTCACACCGCCGTGGCTGCTGCCACTCTAACCTGGTGGTCCCTGCACGCACGACCCACGTGGAGTTCCAGGTCTCTGGCAGCCTCTGGAACTGCCGTTCTGCAGCCAACAAGGCAGAGTTCATCTCAGCCTATGCTACCCTCCAGTCCCTCGACTTCTTGGCGCTGACGGAAACATGGATTACCACTGAAAACACTGCTACTCCTACTGCTCTCTCCTCGTCTGACCATGTGTTCTCGCATACCCCGAGAGCATCTGGTCAGCGGGGTGGTGGCACAGGAATCCTCATCTCTCCCAAGTGGACATTCTCTCTTTTTCCCCTGACCCATCTGTCTATCTCCTCATTTGAATTCCATGCTGTCACTAGCCCATTCAAGCTTAACATCCTTATCATTTATCCCCCTCCAGGTTGACGCCTTGATAAGTTCCTTTCCTGAGGATGGCTCACCCCTCACAGTTCTGGGTGACTTTAACCTCCCTACGTCTACCTTTGACCCATTTCTCTCTGCCTCCTTCTTTCCACTCCTCTCCTCTTTTGACCTCACCCTCTCACCGTCCCCCCCTACTCACAAGGCAGGCAATACGCTTGACCTCATCTTTACTAGATGCTGTTCTTCTACTAATCTCATTGCAACTCCCCTCCAAGTCTCCGACCACTACTTTGTATCCTTTTCTCTCTCGCTCTCCTCCAACACTACTCACTCTGCCCCTACTCAGATGGTAATGTGCCGTCGCAACCTTCACTCTCTCTCTCCCGCTACGCTCTCCTCTTCCATCCTATCATCTCTTCCCTCTGCTCAATCCTTCTCCCTCCAATCTCCTGATTCTGCCTCCTCAACCCTCCTCTCCTCCCTTTCTGCATTCTTTGACTCTCTATGTCCCCTATCCTCCCGGCCGGCTCGGTCCTCCCCTCCTGCTCCGTGGCTTGACGACTCATTGCGAGCTAACAGAACAGGGCTCCGGGCAGCCGAGCGGAAATGGAGGAAAACTAGACTCCCTGCGGACCTGGCATATTTTCACTCCCTCCTCTCTACATTTTCTTCCTCTGTTTCTGCTGCTTTAGCCACTTTCTACCACTCTAAATTCCAAGCATCTGCCTCTAACCCTAGGAAGCTCTTTGCCACCTTCTAATCCCTGCTGAATCCTCCTCCCCTCCCCCCCCTCCTCCCTCTATGTGGATGACTGCGTCAACCATTTTGAAAAGAAGGTTGACGACATCCGATCCTCGTTTGTTAAGTCAAATGACACTGCTGGTCGTGCTCACACTGCCCTACCCTATGCTTTGACTTCTTTCTCCCCTCTCTCTCCAGATGAAATCTTGCGACTTGTGACAGCCGGCCGCCCAACAACCTGCCCGCTTGACCCTATCCCCTCCTCTCTTCTCCAGACCATTTCCGGAGACCTTCTCCCTTACCTCACCTCGCTCATCAACTAATCCTTGACCGCTGGCTATGTCCCTTCCGTCTTCAAGAGAGTGAGAGTTGCACCCCTTCTCAAAAAACCTACACTCGATCCCTCCGATGTCAACAACTACAGACCAGTATCCCTTCTTTCTTTTCTCTCCAAAACTCTTGAGCGTGCCATCTTTAGCCAACTCTCTTGCCATCTCTCTCAGAATGACCTTCTTGATCCTAACCAGTCAGGTTTCAAGACTGGTCATTCAACTGAGAGTGCTCTTCTCTGTGTCAAGGAGGCTCTCCGCACTGCTAAAGCTAACTCTCTCTCCTCTGCTCTTGTCCTTCTAGACCTGTCTGCTGCCTTTGATACTGTGAACCATCAGATCCTCCTCTCCACCCTCTCCGAGTTGGGCATCTCCGGCGTGGCTCACTCTTGGATTGCGTCCTACCTGACAGGTCGCTCCTACCAATTGGCGTGGCGAGAATCTGTCTCCTCACCACTGGTGTCCCCCAGGGCTCCGTTCTAGGCCCTCTCCTATTATCGCTATACACCAAGTCACTTGGCTCTGTCATATCCTCACATGGCCTCTCCTATCATTGCTACGCAGACGACACACAACTAATCTTCTCCTTTCCCCCTTCTGATAACCAGGTGGCGAATCGTATCTCTGCATGTCTGGCAGACATATCAGTGTGGATGATGGATCACCACCTCAAGCTGAACCTCGGCAAGACGGAGCTGCTCTTCCTCCCGGGGAAGGACTGCCCGTTCCATGATCTCGCCATCACGGTTGACAACTCCGTTGTGTCCTCCTCCCAGAGTGCAAAGAGCCTTGGCGTGACCCTGGACAACACCCTGTTGTTCTCCGCTAACATCAAGGCGGTGACCCGATCCTGTAGGTTCATGCTCTACAACATTCGGAGAGTACGACCCTGCCTTACACAGGAAGCGGCACAGGTCCTAATTCAGGCACTTGTCTGTTGGCTGGGCTCCCTCCCTGTGCCATTAAACCCTTACAACTCATCCAGAATGCCGCAGCCAGTCTGGTGTTCAACCTTCCCAAGTTCTCTCACGTCACCCCGCTCCTCCGCACACTCCACTGGCTTCCAGTTGAAGCTCGCATCTGCTACAAGACCATGCTGCTTGCCTACGGAGCTGTGAGGGGAACGGCACCTCCGTACCTTCAGGCTCTGATCAGTCCCTACACCCAAACGAGGGCATTGCGTTCATCCACCTCTGGCCTGCTGGCCCCCCTACCTCTGTGGAAGCACAGTTCCCGCTCAGCCCAGTCAAAACTGTTTGCTGCTCTGGCACCCCAATGGTGGAACAAGCTCCCTCACGACGCCAGGACAGTGGAGTCACTCACCACCTTCCGGAGACACTTGAAACCCCACCTCTTTAAGGAATACCTGGGATAGGATAAAGTAATCCTTCTACCACCCCCCTTACCCCACCCCCCAAAAAAATTAATAAAAATAAAATTAACATATTGTAAAGTGGTTATCCCACTGGCTATAAGGTGAATGCACCAATGTGTAAGTCGCTCTGGATAAGAGCGTCTGCTAAATGATGTAAATGTAAAATGAATAGCCTTCATTTCTCAGAACAAGAATAGACTGACGAGTTTCAGAAGAAAGTTATTTGTTTCTGGCCATTCTGAGCCTGTAATCGAACCCACAATTGCTGATGCTCCAGATACTCAACTAGTCTCAAGAAGGCCAGTTTTATTGCTTCTTTAAAATCAGCACAACAGTTTTCAGCTGTGCTAACATCAATTAGCCTTTTAAAATGATCAACTTGGATTAGCAAACACAACGTGCCATTGGAACACAGGACTGATGGTTACTGATAATGGGCCTCTGTATGCCTATGTAGATATTCCATTAAAAAAATCAGACGTTTCCAGCTACAATAGCCATTTACAACATTAACAATGTCTACACTGTATTTCTGATCAATTTGATGTTATTTTAATGGTAAAAAAAATTGCTTTTCTTTAGAAAACTAGGACATTTCTAAGTGACCCTAAACTTTTGAACGCTAGTGTGTGTGTGTGTGTGTGTGTGTGTGTGTGTCCCAGTTCTTCCATGGCCTGCATACTCAGATATGTCAACCATTGAGCATGTTTGGGATGCTCTGGATCGACGCATACGACAGCGTGTTCCAGTTCCCGCCCGTGTACGACAGGGTATTCCAGTCCCCGCCAATATCCAGCAACATCGCACAGACATTGAAGAGGAGTGGGACAACATTCCACAAGCCACAATCAACATCCTGATCAACTCTATGCGAAAGAGGTGTCACACTGCATGAGGAAAATGGTGGTCACTCCAGATACTGACTGTCTTTCTGATGCACGCCTCTACCTTTTTTTAAGGTATCTGTGACCAACAGATGTATATCTGTTTTCCCATTCATGTGAAATCCGTAGATTAGGGCCTAATGAATTTATTTCAGTCGACAGATTTCCTTATATGAACTGTAAATTGTTGCATGTTGCATTTATATTTTTGTTCAGTATAATTTCCTCCTTATCAGAGAGACAAGAGGAATGGGGTTAGAGCCAAGCAGCTCTCTCTCTCTCTCTCCCTCTCGGTCTTCTGCCGACCATCACTGCTGTCTTCCTCCTTGGGTGCTCACAGCTCCAACCAACCAACCAACCTACCTACCGCCCAAAATAAATCCCTTTAACTCACGTCAAACGCACCCAGCGCTGCCTCACTTTCTCTCTCGCTCTTTACTTCCATCTCCCTCGCAACCTACATTCCACAATGAGAGTCAAGGTGAGTCTCTCACCCTCTCCTTCCATCTCTCTCGAACATACTAATATAAGAATAAGAAAATAAAACACTACATCTTATCATTTTGACCTCTGCAGATCAAAAACTGACTCAAGTCCACAAGCATAAACATACTGACTGAGTCAGTGTCAATATCCAACATGAGTCAACAACAATTCAAATAATGCATGTGGCTGTTGCTGTCCCCTCTGACAGACTGAAACAAACAAACAGGACTACGCTTCATTCAAAAACTACACAGCCCATTCAGACAATGATTCAGAGAATGAGGACAAAATGTAATATGCTCACACACATACCGTACAGAGAATGACCAAAACTGCCTTGCCAAAAATTATTAATTACACTTTGGATGGTGTATCAATACACCCAGTCACTACAAAGATACAGGCGCCCTTCCTAACTCAGTTGCCGGAGAGGAAGGAAACCACTCAGGAATTTCACCATGAGGCCAATGTTGACTTTAAAACAGTTACAGAATTGAATGGCTGTGATAGGAGAAAACTGATGATGGTGAGCAAAACAAGCTGTCCAGAGCCAACTGCCTAGAGACTTTCCCTAATCAACCCAGGGTTTCTTTGCTGAGAAAAAGAAAAGGAACTCACCTGTCTTTGATGGACATCTGTCTAGCCGACATTGCTTCTGAGAGCTCTATGTCCTCTTGCTCCGACTGGACCAGGCTGTGTGTGTATCCCAGATCACTGCTGCCGTCTGTGTGTGTGTCTGCGCCGCCCAGCTCCCGAGCCTGAGGCAGCAGTGTGTGTGGAGAGAGAGATGCACTCCTTAGCTGCTCTGCTGCTCTCGATGATGACACACTGGAGTCTGGCAGCTCTGCACACACACACAGGAAGGCGTTAGGAGAGCTCCCCTAGCACAATCATGTTTGCAAACAAACGTATCAAAACATCTCAAAACAGCTGTAGAGAAGCGTAACACTCTCACAATGTTAAAACCCTCCACCCTGTTGCTCCTCTAGTTGTGTGAACAGTACAGCGAACCTCCCTCTACAGAAGTCACACCATAGCTCTGGATAAGAGCGTCTGCTAAATGACGTAAATGTAAATGTAAATAAGAGTCTCTCTCTCGCGACTGGGCCGTGCCCTAGCACGCTGCGGGAGAAGCCAAACGCTGATACAGACTGACAAGACAAAACAGGGGAGAGCTAGCTAGAGTCTGCGCCCACTGTGTAATATCAAATAAGGGAAAGCTTGAAAACCACAGCCACTGCGTGTCAACATAATTCATACACACAACACAGGATTTTTTTTTTTTTTGGGGGATACAGCATCTCTGGTATTTTTCAGCTTATCACTTCAGTTTACACTGTGTGGTATTATTGGCTATGTTGATGTTTTCTTTGCGAGTAGTCTACATGGATTTACAGGAGCCATAGTGGATGTACCAAGGGGGAAATAAAAACATTTAATTGAGCTAATGTGATCTGTCAGATGGTCGGCATCGGAAATAATTTCATAACTCTCTCCCACACACACACACATAGCCAAGCGATGATCACTCGTATACAGTCAAGTTCAGAATTATTGGCACCATTGATCAAGTGGAGCAAAATACTAAATAACACAAATATATTGTATGCAAAAAAAAAAAAAAGGGAAATTATACTAATACTCAGAGAAATAGATTGTGTTTAAGTAATAAAAACAAATCTAAAAAACATTGGGGTTAAAATGAATGGCACCCCTGTTTTCAATACTCTAGCACTCTCCTGTTTTCAATACTCTAGCACTCTCCTGTTTTCAATACTCTAGCACTCTCCTGTTTTCAATACTCTAGCACTCTCCTGTTTTCAATACTCTAGCACTCTCCTGTTTCGAGGATAAAGACAGAGCCTTTACCGCCAAAAGATTATGAGATTGGAGAACACGCTGGGAGAGATGTTAGACCATTCCTCTATACAGAATCTTTCCAGATCCTTGATATCCTTCGTTTGCGCTTATGGATTGCCCTTTTCAATTCAAACCACAGGTTTTCAATGGGGTATAAGTCCAGAGACTGAAACAACCCTTCCTCCCTCACACCCTTTTCAAAGTTTTGTTGTGTTGTGTTACAGCCTGAATTTAAAATGGATTAAATTGAGATTTGTCGTCACTGGCCTACACACAATACCCCATAATGTCAAAGTGTAATTATGTTTCTTTTTTTACAAAGTAATTAAAAATAAAAAGGTAAAATGTCTTGAGTCATTAAGTATTCAACCCCTGTGTTATGGAAAGTCTAAATAAGTTCAGGAGTAAACATTTGCTTAACAAGTCACATAATAAGTTGAATGGTGTGCAATAATAGTAATAATAATAAATCTGACATTGAATATCCCTTTGAGCATGGTGAAGTTATTAATTACACTTAGGATGGTGTATCAATACACCCAGTCACTACACAGATACAGGCGCCCTTCCTAACTCAGTTGCCGGAGAGGAAGGGAAACCGCTCAGGGATTTCACCATGAAAATAATAAAGCTGTGTAAAGCTCAGAGACTTACTCAGAAAGACTCACAGATGTAATCGCTGCCAAAAGTGATTCTAACATGTATTCTCAGGAGGTTGAATACTTTTTTACTCTAGATATATTTGTTTACAAATGTTCTAATTATTCTTCCACTGAGTATTTTGTGCAGATCGTTGACAATTTTTTAATTTAATCAATTTTAATCCCACTTTTTAATAAAACAAAATGTGGAAAAAGTCAAAGGGTGTGAATACTTTCCGAAGGCACTGTATGCAGGCATGCATGCACGCGCGTGCGTGAGAGAGAGTGGAGAATTTCTAAGAATTTGATGTGGATTTTTTAAAGCATGAGGCCAGAGTGAGAGAAAGTGAAAGACTAACAGAAAAGCCACAGCGACAACCCTTCCTCCCTCTTTCCCCCTGTCAATCCACAGCCCCTGGAGGCTTGTTTTACCAGCATTGCTGGGGAGTAGTGAACTACATGTAATTTAACTACATTTTGCAGTAGCTTGGTGGTAGTTGAACTAAATTAAAATCTTGTTAGTGTTTTCAGTAGTTAATTACTTTATTGCTATATAGCGGTGTGGCCAACTACTGGAATTACACACTACTTGTTTTGCAAAAAGAAACAAAAATATGGGTGTGCAAGACTTTCATTTGTTTTTTGTGTTTAGTAGGCTAAACTACACACTTTGTTAACATCTGACTGCAGAGTGATCTGTTCTTGTAATTTGTAGTCTATGACATTTCATATTTCGATATGATAATTTATCATAAAGTACTTTTTCAAAGTAACTTTAGTTAAGAAAACTATATTTTTCTTAAGGGTAGCTTCAGTGTAGCTTACTATTCCAGTGTGAAATAATAGGTACTGTAGCTTGGTAAACTATATTTTCAGAGTAGCTTCCCTAACACTGCTTACCAGTGCTGATGACCTTTGACCTGTGTCTGTCTGGGTCCTGGAGGTCAAATGATGACTGTCTCAGATAGCCCCTCTGCTCCTGGTGCTGCCTCTGGTCCTGGTGGAGACCACCACCACCGCTCTCTGACCCATTCAACACGCGCTGGGGCTCCACACCCTCACCACCACCCATCCTGGCCACATGCTGCTCCTCCTCCCACTCCCTGCCCCCAGACCGGGCCTGAGGCTGGGGCAGGGGGGGATTTCTGACACCTCCCTCCGGAGATGGCAGCTTTCTCTTCCCTCCCCACAGATCACCCTCCTCTCCCTTGGGGAGGATGGTGGTGGTGTCAGCCTGGTGCATCTGGAGATCCAGAGAGGCTTGGTGGTGGGGACCGGGCACAGACCTCCAGACAGCATTGGTCGGTTCTGTGATCTGGGTGGGAGGGCTAGGGTGATGGTGGATGGACCTCTCGTAGTACCCAGGGTTTGGTGCAGCGGGAGTGGCCTCGGCTGGGCTACCCCCGCCCCCCCTGGCTAAGTGGATGTCCCCTGCGTGGTCTGTGGAGACCGTGGCCCCAGGTCTGAGGGCTGATGAGGATAGCTGGCCCAACCTGGCCCCGTTATGGATCTGGGTCGAGGGAAAAGGGGAGAAAAGAGAGTGGGATGAGAGAGAGGGAGGGAGAGAAAACAAGGTCAGCTAGAGTGGACGAGAAGCTCCCTCAGCAGATGAGTCTGTCCGCCCAGTAATAGTGAGGCAGCAGGCTAACCAACAGACAATGGAACTCTAGATAATAACGCTGACTAATCACAGGCTGACCCACTGCACTTCCTGTGTGGATCAAAAGGACTGCAGTTTGCCTAGCCAATCACGGCCCACGTCACAAAGCCATGGCCAACCAGTCATGTCCCCCCACTCACTGACAACCACAAAGCACAATGAGTCCAGGGTCATATTCACTGGGCACCAAACAGAAGCAAACTGACCGAAACAGGTAGGGACCTAAGAACCACTTGTTTATGTTTTTGGTTACGAAACGTTTTGCTTCAGTGTGCACTTATGAATGCGACACAGCTGCTGCCAACAGTCTGTGAAGCAAGGGATGAGTTCAGGCACACACTCTCTCGCTCTCTCCTCCCGCTCTATTCACAGAATCATGCTCTAAGAATAACACTGAATCAGTAGACATTGACGCAATCGTCCATTCGTTTAGGATTGACCCACAAATGTCACTTCTCAACTGAGAAAAACAACAGACAATTTCTCTGATGTTTATCAAGAACGCTAACATCTAGTTATGACAAAAGTCATTCACTTTTATGAATCATCTCATCTTTGTTGTTACATCATTTCCATATCCTGTTGTGGTCTAAACATAATCAAGTTAAAGGACATTCCTCAACTTCTAAGTCGAAGGACAAATCTAGAAATCACTTTTACAACACACATAACAATAAACAAACTAATGTATTTTCTCTGAGGTAATCTGCTCAGATTCCAACAATGTACTGTACATTTACAGTGTTGTACTCTTTATGAGAGGAAAGTAGGTAGATCTCAATGCTCTGTCTGAACAAGCTGTACTCATACTTTTATACCATTTAGGAGTGAATAATGTTAAGACTTTACTGTCTGTGTCAACTCTATACTGTACGGCTCACTAACTACAGTCCAAGAAGCCCATTCCTTAATTTGTCCCTCTCTTTCAGTCACAACAACCTTGTTTCTAACAGTGACTGTTGAGAGATGAACCTCGGCTGATAAACTGTATTCAGTCCATCCCTCCATTCAGAGAATGAACGAGGGATCAGCTTTATATTCTCCTCCCTTTTCCTCTGCCAAAGAGCAGCTCAGTGAAATATTGTCTGCATCCCAAATGGCACCCTATTCTCCATTTATTGCACTACTTTGCACAGGGCCCCCAGGGCCCAAAAGTAGTGCACCACCGGAGGCTGCTGAGGGGAGGACGGCTCATAATAAGGCCTGAACGGAGTAAATGGAATGGCATCAAATATATGTAAACCATGAATTTGATACCATTCCACTAATTCCGCTCCAGCTATTACCACCAGCCCATCCTCCCAAATTAAGGTGCCACCAACCTCCTGTGTAGTGCACAATATTGGGAATAGGGTGCCATTTAGGAGAAGCCATGCTCAGCCTTCGTACGCACATCATCACACAATCTCTTCATTGACTTCACAGGCCAATCAGGAAGTTACAGAGCACAAGACACACAAGTGCTAATTAAATCAGGTATCCTTCAAAAAGCTGCTAGGGCATGCAATGATACTGTATTTCACTTTCAGGTGAAGCAGCCTCAGATTCATTAGAAGAGCAGCAGCAATTAATAAATCGATTTTCTAAGTAATTGTATGCTATTGCCATTTTATTCCTAGAACTAACTAATTAATCTGTTCTTTTAATTTTGGTCAAGCACAAATGAACGAAGCTGAAGTGTTGCCAAGAGCCAAGCATAGCTCCAGTTGCATCAGCCTCCACTGCCTGGCCATCATGCCGTGGGTAGAGCCTTACTTGTGTGATGTCACACTGGCCCCCGTCACCTAGCTCCTGCTCATCACAGGGGTCAGTGTCTGAGGGCTCCTGGACCAGAGAATACACACACAATCTCACACACTTAGAGAAACGGTATGTGTTTGTGAGTGTGTCATTTCTATGAAATTGTATTAAACACACAATGGGTGATGTTGAAAGTCAATAAGGGGATTAGAGGCTTGAATCAATATTATAACTAGATAAGGAACAACACTATGTAAGAAGGGGTATAGATAGTACATGATTACAGCAACAATCACTACAATGACCACGTCACACACGAATACAGCCAGAACTCCTCCTACAGCCAGAACCCCTCTACAATATCTGCTCCATTGTCTCTGCTCCTACCTGCTCCAGGTCTCCCAGGGTGATGGGCTGGGTCTGGTAGCGGGCGTTGGCCCTGCGCCCCCTGCTATCAGGCCTGGTGCAGGTCACCCTGGTGGCTGGCTGGGCCAGCCTGTTGAACAGAGCCATCTTCTCTGCCAAGCTTAGGGTGGACAAATCCGGCTCTGCGTCCCCCTGGCCCTGCTGGGTTTTTGATTTGATTTGATTTACTTGACAATTTAAAAACACAATTATACCACATGTCGATACAATGCATTGAAAAGCATTGAAGAAAACACACATACATTTAAAAACATAATTGTGGTCCTCTTTGGCCAGAAGGCAGGATGGCTTACTGATGATGATACATACACCAGATTATAAATATATAAAAACAATATACATCATTCATCAATACATACATGATTCTCAGGAGGAGAGGAGGTCTGTAGGAGCTTGGAGGAGGTCCGCTGAGCCACCCTCTGGAACTCCAGGGCATTATGGGCCTGCCGCGCCTCCCTGGCCTGCTCCCTGGCTGCAGCACTCTGCTGCGAGGACGCCTGCAGGCTGGGAGGAGGAATTACACCCACAGAGGGGGAGATGGGGGGAGGGAGGGAGAGAGGGAGAAGAACATGAACAGGAAGGCATGCTAGTTCATGCAGGCCAGGGCCATGCTACACAGACATATAGGGGGTACTGTCCAGTGCATAGCCTACAGTGTGGACAAATACAGTATCATAGTATTGGCCGGTTGATAAAGCACAATTTCTGTGCTCCATCTTTTGAGAGGTTGTAGGAGATCCTGGATACCACAAAATTGACAATGGTGTAACAGCATAAAGTGTTAGGAAAATAGAAAATAGCGTAATATACGCAACAGATTTAACATGCAAGTTGTTCCCTCAAAATACACAAGGGGGTGCCAAACATCCAAACACCCCACCTGACCTTGTGAGAACAGATTGATGTTTGAAATTTCCACACAGCAAAGGTTAATATAACCACACACAAACGCATACTCTGTTTGGACCAAATGCTAGTCAGCTTTCAACAACAACAACATCTCCATCATGGTGATGGATCCAGTAAACAACCAACCATGCATTCAGCCAGTGTACTGTAGCCGTTCTGGTTAGGTTATAGCCTGGTACCAGTTCCGTTTGTGCCGTCTTGCCAACTCTGACCATAGGAGTTAGAAAGACAGCACAAACAGATTTGGGACCAGGCTAATTAGGTTAGTGTCTGGGTCAGGATAACCCCTGAACTCCCATTGGCTGCTAATACCACACGCGTGTGCTCACTTCCGTGCCCGTGTACCTGTATGGTGTCAGTTTGCTGCTGACTAGAGTGGGGCTAGGGATGCGTGCTACCGCCGTATGGTCCGACACGGTTTGTGACGAAGGAGCAGAGACACTTTACAGTGACAGTATAGAGAGTCACAGAGACAGAGGGAGACACAGAGGGGACATAGAGTGAGCCATACAGAGACAGAGGTGACAGCAGGAAGAGAGATGGGAGAAGGAGAAGAAGAGATCCAGATGACTATTTTGAATGGGATTCCCCTTTAAAGCTGAGATCCTTGAAAGGTGAAACAGTGCCACTGGGCGACTCAGGCACATTTGTTATTGTTTTTGAAACAGAGAATTTTAGCATCCAGCATTGGTATTAGAATCCAGCATCCAAATCGTACTACATACTCTGTTCTATTGCGCGTGCAATGATGTGCAACGATGTTGGGGAAAAAACTGTGTTGTTTGAAGAAACATAATTGTTGTAATATCACAAACGGCTGTGACAGTTTGACCGCTAAGGATTCCAGCTTTACATTAAGGTAGTTCACTTCACAATAGAATAGTGAGTATATTGTAAATTGAGTGTTTATAAGCTGCTATAAGCTGTTTATACTGTGTTAAGTGTTTATAAGCTCCTGTGGATCCTTACTACGTTTCAGTGTCAAGCCCTTGGAGAGTCAAACCTGTGTGACTGTTTTAAAGCAAGGTGAAAAGGTAACAGCCGCTTTCTCCATCCTCTTTGTATTAACCAACTGATCGGAACCAGCAGGCAAGTCACAGAGCATGTTCTAAATCAAAACACATTACCTTGCCTGACTGGAGCGGGAATTACTGACTGTGGCTTTCTATCAACAAAACAATGGTTGTCTCACAAATGGGGGGAGGGAGCGAGAGAGAGTGAGCGCAAGGCAGATGGAGGAATGGAGAGGCAGGTGTAGTTTGGACTTACGTGGCAGCGATGACCACCTCCTCAGTAGTGACTGGCTGGGTATGGGAGCGGTCCTGGGTGCGTCTCAGTCGCCTCTCCATGGCCACGTTCCGTGACGGTGGTTTTGGGGCGCCCCCATCCGTGTTCCTCTCCAACTCCTTGGTAGGCCATGCAGGGAGACCAGAGTCATCTTCCATGTTTTCAAACCAATTCAAAGCTCAAACTCTCAGTTAAGGGAATAGATTGATACTTCAATAGAAAAGAGTAAAAGAATAGAGAAATCCGTTGGTTTTAGATAATCCAATAGAAAATAAATGAATTCCAATATAATTCAAATACATCGACTAGAGAAATCTGTTCAGTTAACCAGAGCCTCTGGAGTTACCCAAGTACCCAGCCAAAATAGGGGAAGAAATGGCTGTTGCAAGGTTTGATTTTGTAAATCTTAACAATGAGGCATTTGCATAGAGAGTGAAGGTGGACTTTGTCTTACGATATGAGGAAAGAGTTAATCATGATGTAGCACAAGACGTTAGCGTGAGACAGATTGATACAAGAAAGCACATGTTCGCCGTGCTTGACCTAGCCCGAGTGCCAGTCTGTTTCTGCTCTCTTGCCAACTCCTAATGGAATTATCATGCAAATGATAGCAATGGAGTTATTACTTGAAACGCTATCTCTGTGTCATTACTATGACTACATCAGCTAATAACTTTTGACAGTATATTCCACATGCAAGTTGGCCAAGAGAAGATTCTGTATGGAAAATCAGTCTCAATGTTTATGTAGTTGATTAGAATATTTCTCTCTGTCCATCTGTGTCATGCCCAACACCAGCATAGAGTCAACTGCTCAGCTCACATCAGTGTGTGGAGTAACTGAGTCAGAGGACGAATGCTGTGTGTATTTGTGTGCATGCGTGCGTGCATTGCTGCGTGTGTACGTGCGTGTGTGCATGTGCGTGCGTCTAAAAGGCCATGTCCACTTCTTGCTACCCCCAAGCAAGATAAACACAGGTGAGAGAAAACACCAAAGCAACATCGTGTCCTTTCGTACTCTGAAGAGAGAACGCTTGGCTGCAACACTCAGCTTGGCCCGCTCATCCAACTTCTCTTCATCGGCTAGAGAGAGAGACAGAGAGAGAGGGGAAAAAAGTGAGAAGGAGAGGAGAGGAAGAGAGAGAGCAAGATGAATATCACAAGGAAAATTCAAATTCCAAGTGTCTCAAATAGAGCGAGAGTTGGAGAATCTTGAAAACCAATTCCCATAATAAAACAGCATGCTTGAATCCTTTAAAACCTACTTAATTTGTTCCACCTGTAGTGAAGTAAGTACTAAATGCCAGTCCAATGGCTGCAAATTGAGTTAGATCTCACAGCTTGTGCTGTGAAGTACTACAGGCCAAAGGTTTATAATCATCATGATGGTCACCATCTGTAATGTCTATAGAACAAAGACAAGCAAAACTTCCATGTGGTGTGAGTGACTGCAGTGTGTTTGGGAAACAGAGCCAGAAATACAGTGTTTCCCCTGTCACTGGCCTACACACAATACCCCATAATGTCAAAAAATTTTGAAATTTCTACAAATTAATAAAACATTTAAAGCTGAGTATTTAGTCCATTTGGTATGGCAAGCCTAAATAAGTTCAGGAGTAAACATTTGCTTAACAAGTCAAATAAGTTGCATGGACTCACTCTGTGTGCCATAATAGTGTTTCACATGATTTTTGAATGACTACCTCATCTCTGTACCCGACACATACAATTATCTGTAAGGTCCCTCAATCGAGCAGTGAATTTCAAACACTGATTCAACCACAACGACGAGGGAGGTTTTGCAATGCCTCGCAAAGAAAGTCACCTATTGGTAGATTGGTAAAAATAAAAAAAGCACACATTGAATATCCCTTTGAGCATGGTGACGTTATTAATTACACTTTTAATGGTGTATCAACACACCCAGTCACTATAAAGACACAGGCGTCCTTCCTAACTCAATTGCCGGAGAGGAAGGAAACCGCTCAGGGATTTCACAATGAGGCCAATGGTGACTTTAAAACAGTTACAGAGTTTAACGGCTGTGATAGGAGAAAACTGAGGATGGGTCAACAACATTATAGTTACTCCACACTACTAACCTAATTGACAGAGTATAAAAAAGGAAGCCTGTACAAAATACAAAAATCCTAAAACATGTATCCTGTTTGCAACATGGCACTAAAATTATTTAAAAAATGTTTTGGGCAAATCCAATACAACACATTAATGAGTACCACTTTCCATATGTTCATGCATAGTGGTGGCTGCATTATGTTATGGGTATGCTTGTAATCGTTAAGAACTGGGGTTTTCAGGATACAAAATAAATGGAATGGAGCTAAGCACTGGCAAAATCCTAGAGGAACACCTGGTTCAGTCTGCTTTCCACCAAACACTGGGAGATTAATTCACCTTTCAGCAGGACAATAACCTAAAACACAAGGCCAATCTACACTGGAGTTGCTTACCAAAAAGACAGTAAATGTTCCTGAGCGGCCAAGTTACAGTTTTCACTTAAATCTAATTGGAAATCTATAGCGAGACCTGAAAATGGTTGTCTAGCAATGATCAACAATCAATTTGACAGAGCTTGAAGTATCTGAAAAGAATAAGGGGAAAATGTTGCACAATACAGGTGTGGAAAGCTCTTAGAGACGTACCCTAGAAAGGTACCCTAGACTCACAGCTGTAATCACTGCCAAAGGTGCCTATACACAGTATTGACTCAGGGGTGTGAATACTAATGTAAATTAGATTTCTGTATTTAATTTTCAATAAATTAGCAACATTTTCTAAAAAGAAGTTTTCCCATTGTCATTAGGTAGTGTTGTGTGTAGATGGGTGAGAAGAAAATTTGTTTTACCCAACTTTGAATTCAGGCTGCAACATAACAAAATGTCGAATAAGTCAAGGGGTGTGAATACTTTCTGAAGGCACCGTATATTCAGTACCAGTCAAAAGTTTGGACACACCTACTTATTTTTACTATTTTCTACATTGTAGAATAATAGTGAAGACATCAAAACTATGAAATAACACATATGGAATCATGTAGTAACCAAAAAAGTGTTAAACAAATCAAAATATATTTTATATTTGAGATTCTTCAAAGTAGCCACCCTTTGCCTTGACAGCTTTGCACACTCTTAGCATTCTCTCAACCAGCTTCATGAGGTAGTCACCTGGAATGTGTTTCAATTAACAGGTGTGACTTGTTAAAAGTTTTGTGGAATTTATTTCCTTCTTAATGCATTTGAGCCAATCGGTTGTGTTGTGACAAGATAGGGAGGGTATACAAAAGACAGCCCTATTTGGTAAAATATCAAGTCCATATTATGTCAAAAACAGCTCAAATAAGCAAACGGAAACGACAGTCCATCATTCATTTAAGACATGAAGGTCAGTCAATCCGAACTTTGAAAGTTCTGGCTCTCATGAGGACCGCCACAGGAAAGGAAGACCCATAGTTACCTCTGCTGCAGAAGATAAGTTCATTAGAGTTAACGGCACCTTAGATTGCAGCCCAAATAAATGCTTCACAGAGTTCAAGTAACAGACACATTTCAACATCAACTGTTCAGAGGAGACTACGTCAATCAGGACTTCATGGTCAAATTGCTGCAAATAAACCACTACTAAAGGAAACCAATAAGAAGAAGACTTGCTTGGGCCAAGAAACACGCGCTATGGACATTAGACCAGTGGAAATATGTCCTTTGGTCTGATGAGTCCAAATTTGAGATTTTTGGTTCCAACCAGCGTGTCTTTGTGAGACGCAAAGTAGGTGAACAGATGATCTTCACATGTGTGGTTTCCACCGTGAAGCATGGAGCAGGAGGTGTGATGTTGTGGGTGTGCTTTGCTGGTGACACTGTCTGTTATTTATTTAGAATTCGAGTCACACTTAACCAGCATGGCTACCACAGCATTCTGCAGCAATACGCCATCCCAACTGGTTTGCGCTTAGTGGGACTATCATTTGTTTTTCAACAGAACAATGACCCAACACACCTCCAGGCTGTGTAAGCTTTGCACACGCTTGGCATTCTCTCAACCAGCTTCACCTGAAATTATTTTCCAACAGTCTTGAAGGAGTTCTCACATATGCTGAGCACTAGTTGGCTGCTTTTCCTTCACTCTGCAGTCCAATTCATCCCAAACCATCTCAATTGGGTTGAGGTCGGGTAATTGTGGAGGCCAGGTCATCTGATGCAAATAGCGCTGTCATCAAGGCAATGGGTTGCTACTTTGATTAATATAAAATATATTTTGAATTGTTTAACACTTTTTTGGTTACTACATGATTCCATATGTGTTCTATATTACATATAGTTTTGATGTCTTCACTATTATTCTACAATGTAGAAAATAGTCAAAATGAGTAGGTGTGTCCAAACTTTTGACTGGTAATGTATATTTCTGCCGGGACCCACTTTTAAATGGATAGTCGTTGGCTCAATGACTGGAAGTATGAGAACAACTAGCACCACCAGAACATCATGACATCACCTTGAAAGCATCCCCTTAGGCTGACGCCGCGCTACACTGCTGAATGACTGAGGGCGGGTATTAAACCGTGTGTGTGTTTGCGTGTGTGTATAATTATAGGAACCAGATGGATGTATAGTGCTCTGCTCCGTAGAACCGTAGCTGTGATATGTACTGTGAGCACCAACAATAACTAAAATGTTTTTCTTTCTCCTTTATGAATCATACACTATATATACAGAAGTATGTGGACACCCCTTCAAATTAGTGGATTAGACTATTTCAGCCACAACAGTTGCTGACCGGTGTATAACAGCGAGCACACAGCCATGCAATCTCCATAGACAAACATTGGCAGTAGAATGGTCCGTACTGAAGAGCTCAGTGACTTCAAGGTGCCACCGTCATAGGATGCCACCTTTCCAACAAGTCAGTTCGTCAAATTTCTGCCCTGCTAGAGCTGCCCCGGTCAACTGTAAGTGCTGTTATTGTGAAGTGGAAACATCTAAAGAGCAACAACGGCTCAGCCACGAAGTGGTAAGCCACACAAGCTCACAGAATGGGACTGCTGAGTGCTGAAGCGCGTAGCGCGTAAAAACTGCTTCTGGAAGTAACGTCAGCACAAGAACTGTTAGTCTGGAGCTTAACAAAATGGGTTTCCATGGCCAAGCAGCCTCACACACAAGCCTAAGATCACCATATGCAGTGCCAATTATCGGCTGGAGTGGTATTAGGCTTGCTGCCATTGGACTCTGGAGCAGCAGAAACTAGTTCTCTGGAGTGATGAATCTGGCAGTCTGACGGACGAATCTGGGTTTGGCGGATGCCCGGAAAACGCTACCTGGCCGATTGTAAAGTTTGGTGGAGGAGGAATAATGGTCTGAGTCATGTCTCCTCCCGTTGCTCCCCTCCGGCGCTATGATTTGCCGGTCTACTGAGCCACCGGTCTGAGCGCACCACCTTGGCAACACCGGAATGGAAACCCAACGCACCCTATTCACCTCCAGCGCACCTGCACCTCATCACCACCCCATTTAGCCCTGGACTGTTCTGTATGATGTTGTGTGTGATTGCTTAGCTTCGTGTCGTTTACTCCATCTTTATTATTTATCTTTGTCATTGTTAAGTAAACCTTGACCTTGTTAATTCCTGCGTCTGCGTCCTGCCTCTTCGTATACTCAGTACTCGTCACAGAATCACACACCAAACAAAAATGGATGCAGCAGGAGTTTCCCAGTGCCTCGACCAGCACCAGCAGCAGTCTGCCCAGTTGAATGACGCCATTCAGGAAGTGCTCCAAACTCTGCATAATCTGCCCAGCGCTCCGGGTTCCACATCAGGGAGCGGCGAGTGCCCCGAATCCACCTGTTCCTGTGCTATCACCCACTTCTGCGGGAACCCTCGCCCTACCGGAGCGCTATTACGGTAAAACTACTAAATGTAGCGGCTTCCTGCTACAGGTTTCACTTTATCTGGCGCGTCAGCCTGGGGCATATCCATCTGATCAAGCCAGGATAGCGCTGGTGATTTCACTACTTAAAGGAAAGGCGCTGGATTGGGCCACAGCAGTCTGGGAAGGAGAGGAGGCAGTGGCACTACCCTACCCCGCCTTCGTCGCTCGGTTCAGGACGGTGTTTGATCATCCCACGGAGGGAAAGTACGGGGGTGAGCGTCTCCTCCATCTTCAACAGAGAGAGGGGCCCGCGTCTGAGTACGCTCTGAGCTTTCGGACGGTGGCGGCGTCTTCCGGCTGGAATGAGCGTGCTCTGCACACAGCCTTCAGGAGAGGATTACGGGAGGACATCAAGATGGAATTCGCATATCGGGCGACGAGATGGACCTTGATACCCTCATCACCACATCCATCCGTCTTGACGACATGTTGAGAGAGAGACGGCGTTCCCAACACCTCCCGGAGCCTCGACGCTCACCCCATCTGAGCTATGGAAGCCGCCCTGCTTCCGAATCCTCACCCATGGAGGTGGGCAGCACCCTCTACACCACGGACCACAGATCTCCTGGCGGCTCCCTATCTAGGCGGTATGACTCCCGTCGCCGCTCCTTGAGTGTTACGTCAGCTCCTAGCTCAAAACCATTGTTTTTAGTTCACATAACGGAGTCTGGTTATTCCTTCTCTTCCATTTCTACTGCTATGATAGATTCCAGATCAGCGGGGAACCTTAAAGATAGGGAGCTGGTCTCTGAGTGGGGGTTGCCACCGTGACACTGCCATCTCCGCTACACGTCACCTCACTGGACAATAAACCCCTTGGTTCAGGCACCATTACGCACGTCACTCTCATTTTACATTTTAGTCATTTAGCAGACGCTCTTATCCAGAGCGACTTACAGTTAGTGAGTGCATACATTTTCACACTTTTTTCATACTGGTCCCCCGTGGGAAACGACCCCACAACCCTGGCGTTGCAAGCGCCATGCTCTACCAACTGGGGCCCGTCACCATCACCATTCCCACACTACCGGAGCACCACGAGGAGCTGTCATTCCACATCGTCACGTCACCCCTTCACCGGATCGTTTTAGGATTGCCCTGGCTCAGACTACATAACCCCACCATCAATTGGAGCACCAAGAGGATCACAGCCTGGTCTACCTCATGCCGGAAGACCTGCCTGCCGGTGGTTTGTTGTTCCACGTTAGTGGAGAGTCCGGAGTCCGCCCTCCAGCCAAACATTCCCTGTGAGTATGCAGATCTCTCCGGGCTTCTCTTCATTATAGGCTACGTGTCTCCCTCCTCACAGGCCCTGGGACTGCGCCATTGACCTGTTTGAGGGACAACACCCCCCGAAGAGTCACATTTACCCCCTTTCCATGGCGGAGACTGAGGCCATGGAGAAGTATGTGGCGGAGACCCTGAAACAGGGGTTCATCAGACACTCTACCTCTCCTGCCTCTGCCAGCTTCTTCTTCGTGGCCAAAAAAGACGGAGGACTGAGACCATGCATTGACTTCAGGGGGCTGAACGCAGTCACCACCAAGTACTGGTACCCTCTCCATCTGGTTCAGTCGGCCATCGAGCAGCTACGAGGGGCCCAGTACTTTACCAAGTTGGACCTGAAGAGTGCCTACAACCTGATCTGAATCCGGGAAGGAGACGAGTGGAAGACTGCATTCAGCACTACCTCAGGCCACTATGAATGCCCTACGGCCTCGCCAACGCACCTTCTGTGTTCCAGTACTTCGTCAATGACGTGTTCCGGGACATGCTGAGTAGACAGGTGGTGTACATCGACAATATCCTGATCTACTCGGCTACGTTCGAGGAGCACGTCAGGGACGTCTGAGCTGTCCTACTCCGCCTTCGGGAACACAGCCTGTTGGTGAAGGGGAAGAAATGCGAATTCCAACAACAGGCCATCTCCTTCCTGGGATACCGGATCAGTCCTCAGGAGGTGTTCATGGAAGGAGTGAAGACGGACGCTGTCAAGTCATGGCCAGTTCCCACCACCATCAAGCGCTATGTCAACTCCTGTTCCGTATGTGCCCAAACGAAGACACCTCGGAACACCCCGGAAGGCAAACTATTTCCTCTCCCAGTGCCTCAGCGACCTTGGTCACACGTGTCCATAGACTTTGTCACCGACCTTCCACGTTCTGACGGCTTCACCACAGTCATGGTGGTTGTAGATCGGTTCTCCAAATCATGCCGTTTTTTGCCACAAACTGGTCTTCCTTCTGCTCTCCAGGTCGCTGAGGTCCTGTTCCAACAGGTCTTCCGGCATTATGGACTTCCGGAGGACATCGTCTCGGACCGTGGCCCCCAATTCACCTCCCTAGTGTGGAAGGCTTTCCTGGAGAAGATTGGGGCCACGGCCAGCCTCACTTCCGGGTATAGGCCTCAGTCGAATGGGCAGGTGGAGCGCATGAAACAGGAGCTGGGGAGGTTTCTTCATTGCCACTGTCAGGACCGGCAGGGTGAGTGGGCGAGGTTTCTTCCCTGGGCAGAATATGCACAGAACTCCCTCTTTCGCTCCTCTACAGGGCACACTCCCTTCTGGTGCGTCCTGGGGTACCAGACGGCCCTGGCCCCTTGGACACCACGCCAGACCAATGCGCCCGCTGTCGACGAGTGGTTCCACAGGACCGAACAGGTCTGGGACGCCGCCCATGTCCATCTCCAGAGGGCCATTCGTCGGCAGAAGGACCAAGCTGACCGCCACCGCAGAGAGGCCCCTGTATTCCAGCCTGGAGATCGTGTCTGGCTGTCCACAAAAAACCTCCCTCTCCGCCTGCCCTGCAAGAAACTGAGCCCCCGTTTTGTGGGGCCGTTTAAGGTCCTCCGGCGGATAAATGAGGTATCATACCGGCTGCTCCATCCCCCTCACTACCGTGTCTCTCCCACTTTTCATGGGTCTCTCCTCAGGCCGGTGGTTCCTGGTCCTCTGGCGGATGCCGTCCCCCGGGGTATGCCTCCTCCACCCCTGGACATTGACGGGAGTCCGGCGTATGCGGTGAGGGGCCTGCTGGTCTCCAGGTTCCGTGGGGGACGGCTCCATTACCTGGTGGACTCAGAGGGGTATGGTCCTGAGGAGAGGAGCTGGATTCCGGCTGGGGATGTTCTGGACCCCAACCTAATTCAGGACTTCCACCGTCGCCGCCCTGACTGTCCCGCTGCTCGTCCTCGTCCTCGTCCTCCTGGCCGGCGACGTCCAGCGGCTGGAGCCGCGCGTCCGGGGAGGGGTGGGGGGGTGCTGTCAGGTCTCCTCCCGTTGCTCCCCTCCGGCGCTCTGATTTGCCGGTCTACTGAGCCACCGGTCTGAGCGCACCACCTCGGCAACACCGGAATGGAAACCCAACGCACCCTAATCACCTCCAGCGCACCTGCACCTCATCATCTTATCACCACCCCTATTTAGCCCTGGACTGTTCTGGATGATGTTGTGTGATTGTTTAGCTTTGTGTCGTTTACTCCATTGTTGTTATTGTTAAGTAAACCTTGACCTTGTTAATTCCTGCCTCTGCGTCATGCCTCTTCGTATACTCAGTACTCGTCACAGTCTGGGGCTGTTTTTCATGGTTCGGGCTAGGCCCCTTCGTTCCAGAAGGGAAATCTTAACGCTACAGCATACAATGACATTCTAGACTATTCTGTGCTTCCAACTTTGTGGTAACAGTTTGGGGAAGGCCCTTTCCTATTTCAGCATGACAATGCTCCCGTGCACAAAGCGAGGTCCATACAGAAATGGTTTGCCGAGATCGGTGTTGAACTTGACCGGCCTACACAGAGCCCTGACCTCAACCCCATCTAACACCTTTGGGATGAATTGGAATGCCGACTGCGAGCCAGGCCTAATCGCCCAGCATCAGTACCCAATCTCACTAATGCTCTTGTGGCTGAATGGAAGCAGGTCCCCTCAGCAATGTTCCAACATCTAGTGGAAAGCCTTCCCAGAAGAGTGGAGGCTGTTATAGCAGAAAAGGGGGTACAACTCCATATTAATGCCCATGATTTTGGATTGAGATATATACTTTTGGTCATGTAGTGTAAGTTTAATTACATTTTACATTTTAGTCATTTAGCAGACGCTCTTATCCAGAGCGACTTACAGCTTAGCGAGTGCATACATTTTCATACTGGCCCCCCGTGGGAAACGAACCCACAACCCTGGCGTTGCAAGCGCCATGCTCTACCAACTGAGCTACAGGGGACTAGATAATGATAAGCCTTGCATCATTAAGCTTTAAATCATTAAAGGGAATCTATTTTCTTTTTTATGAACACTAACATTAAGTTTATTCGATGGCATGTACTTGTTCAAAGCTAAGCTACAAAGTATTTTTTCCTTTTACCAATGGAGAAAAAGTTCAAAAGGAACTTACCTTCAGTGTTGGGTAGATCTGGGCTCAAACAAGACCTTCAGGAGAAAAGGCAAGGAAGAAAGAAGGCAAGAAAGGAAAAACAAGAACCGAATCAGTGAAATTCACCAGCACACATTATTAATACACAATCAAATCAAGTTGTTGGAAACTGACGGTAAACTACTGCTAGTGTGAGTACAGCTACCCAGAGATGAGAGATTGAGAGCAGAAAGAAAGCAGTAGGTTTTCCCAGCAGTAGCAACAGAGGTAACATGATAGGTGGTGTTAGGAAATTAAACAGAATGTGTCCCTAATGGCACCCTATTCAGTGCACTTTTGACCAGGGCCCATAGGGTTCTATTCAAATATAGTGCACTATATAGGGAATCGGGTGCCATTTGGGACACATCAACGGAAATCAGAGTTTCTAACAGAGCGAGTTGCCCAATCTAAGGCATTACAGACTGCTAGACTTTAACAGTAAACAACAACAATAGGAATGATTCATTTGCCCTGGCGAGCGTAGAGGTGCGAGCGCTGGTCACATGGTGTGTCCACTGCCAGGATACACTCAGAACCCACGCAACAGACTTTTGGGTTCTAATCTCCTGTCACGCTCTGCTGCCCGGCCAGAGAATGTGTGTGTCTATGTTCCTTCAAAGCAGACTAGACCTCTATTGTCTTTATCCATGAGAAAATATGAGGACTAATTCCTTTTGTTTGCCATGCATTAGCCACGGCACACACAACCCACATTACCAATCAGACCGGTGTCTCTCAGCAGAGGTGATGGGCTGGGTCCTAAACCTCTCTGAGGTATTTCTACTCTCTCCAGGGGAGATGTAGAGTCTGGGCCTGCGCCCCCTGTCCCTGTCCCCCCTCCATGGGACCGCTGTACTGTCCCACTCCCCTATCCAGGGGACCTCCGTACCCCCTGGGTACACCCACTTTATTTCCTCCTCTCTTTGGGGCGCAACACAGAGACGGAGAAGGGTCGGGCGATGAAGAAAGGAAAGAAAAATAGCAAGGTGAGAGAATGGAAGAAAGAGCAGGAAAATAGTCATTTAAGAAATGCAGCATGATTTTAATTTGTTTCCCACACAGAATCCCAACCCCTGGTTTTATAATTGGAGGAGTAATGAAGGCCACACTCATGCAGAGATTTGATTACTGATTATAATTTTGTGTTAGGCAGCGGATTAGTGAGTTCCAAACAGAGAAGCCAGCAGCAGCTCTTAGCAGAATGCATTGTAGTGCAGCACTGTACTACAGAACCACCTACAGCTCAGGTTTCCTGACGACTGGGGCAGTAGCAGTCGTAGCACTTTCCAGGTAGGAGTGACAAAGCTTGGCCACAGAGATACGAGCGTCCCTGGTCTCCCTGGTCTCTGGGGGGCTCTGGTCTCTATTACTGATCCCATCCTCAATGGCCCCCCTCCGCAGGCCTGCTGCCTCTTTGACTGACCCTGGCTCCTGGGCCCCGAGGATGGAGCCTCTAGGGGCCCCATCGGGCCCAGCGTCAGACGTGGAACGGCTGGATGAGATGGAGCCGTCAGTGGTCATGGTGGTGGTGGTTGGGCCTCCTCCCCTGGCCTGGATGTGGGTGGAGGCGGGGGCAACCCCTCTCTGGATGTAGATGGTGTTGTCACTCCACGGTTGTTGGCCCTTCTCCCTGGAGGCGCTGAGCTCTGCTCTGACCTCGGCGGCCTGCAGGAGAGACATGTGTTGTTCCGTTGGTCTGTTTGGTTCGGGGTCTGTGTCCGGTTCCTCCCATCTCATCCTGGTTCTCCCTCCCCCTCCTCCCAGCTCAGCCTCCCTCCCCTGTCCCACTCCCTGGCCTCCTCTGGCCCTGCTGTAGCCAGCCTGCTCCTCCTCTCCCCTGTTGCCGGTTCGGGGGCCGCTGCCATGTGGGTCCTCTGTGCTCTTTTCCCTGCGTCTGATCTCCGACGGCAGCACAGCTTTCCTGCTCTTCAGTAGTCCCTCAGTCCTCACCTCCTGTCTGCCCTCCCTAGGGGCTCCCCTCTTCTCCTCTTCTACTTCTCCCTCCATCTCCTCTTCCTCCTCTGGCGGAGGCTGTTGGGGCTGCTGTGCCCTGGAACCGGGGCCAGTGGCCATGGACAGATAGCTGGGGTCTTCACTCTGCCCAGAACAGGTGAGCTGAGGCTGGTGGTGAGAATAGGACTTGGGGCCTGGAGTGTCAGTGGTGGTGTAGGCCGGAGCCTGGGGGTCATGGTGGTAGGCTGTGGCGTGGGTGGTGGTCTGGGGGTGTCTCCTGTACAGGGGGGCCTCGGGGACATGGTGGCCCAGCTCTGGACTCCTCTTTCGGACTCCCTCCTCCCTGGCCAGTCTTTCCCTAACTCTGATTCTTTAGGGAGAGATAGAGGGTTAACAACACGCTCCAGTTTGTACTGAAACTCAACAGAGAGTGCAGAGAGATAAATTATGGTAAATGCCCAACACATCCACTTCACTCAGCCACAAACATTCCCTTGCACCCCACCTCCCTTCCCCTCTCTTATTCAAGCGTGGCTCCATTTAGAGAAAACTGTCAAAATGTCATCAACAATATATCCCAGAAATATGAATGTAATACCATCTGACCAGTGAGATACTAATGAGAAACACATGATGAACAACAAGTTACCAAACTAAAACAAACAGGGAATCAATAGGCTGCAGAGCACAAACAGACCACATGCTGGATGATGGTGGGGGTTGGTTGGTTGGTTGGTTGGTTGACAACACGCTAGGCTATAGTTGTTGCCAGGTGGTGGCTAATGCTTTTCCAACAGTAGCTAAATATAGAACAGTAGCTCTTTCCTATAAGACTTGTCTGTGATGATTGTGTGGTTCTGGGAGAGTTAAAACTCTCGGTTAATCTCTCTGTAGGGCAGCTAGCATATGGCATAAAAACACTCAGCTCTTTGCCATTTTCCTATAGTACATCTAAGATGTTCCTGGGACAGGACAGGTCAGAGCGCCCTCTCCTTCTCTTCCTTTCTCTTTTCACTGGTCTCTACTATTCAAGGTCCGGGAAGATTCTTCCACAACAGTCTTCCACAGCTGAGCAGGCCTGGGCCTGGATTCACATAGCATATCTTCAGAAGAAATCTCTTCTTAACTGCAATTTTTTCCTTAAAGGCCCAGTGCAGTCAACAACATGATTTTCCTGTGTTTTAATAATACTGTTGGAATAATACTGTGAAATTGTGAAAATAATGATAATGCGCTTTTAGTGTAAGAGCCTGCATGAAATTTCAGCCTGTTTTGGTGGGATGGGAGCTTTGGCCTCCCTGGGGACATCACCGGGCAGTAAATTAGTCAGACCAATGAGAGAGTTCCAAACCTCCCTGCCATTAACATATTTTTCAGTTTTCCCCTTCCTAACTCAGGCAGTCCTAACAAATATATTGCGTTGACCATTTTAATTGAAAACAAATCACAGTAAGGTACGTAATTGTTGCCCAGAAATGATTTGATATCGAGATGAAAACACCTTTAACTATACATTTACACTATAGACTTATGAGGAAAGTTAAGGAAAGTTGCTATTTCTCGTTT